>NC_081422.1:43602039-43922039 GCF_949786415.1 Peromyscus eremicus | reverse complement strand
TGAGGAATGGTAGATGTTCCTGGAGGCCAGACCCTCTGGCTAGTTTCCCAGGGTGACCCTGAGAGCACATCATCAGCTGTCAGCAACATCCCACTGCAGCACCAGCACAGCTTGGCAAACACCTTGCTTTTTCAAAATGCCATTCCTCCTTAATCCCCATCCCTGCGATTCCCAACCAGTCTCTTGCAATTTGCATATTTACAGCTCTGTGGGCACACACAGTGAAGTGAGAGAGAGGGCCTGCCGTGTGTTTGTTTTACAGGGCTTCCTTTAAGTCTTGACTTCAGTTCACTTCCACAAAGACATACTGTGCAGTGCATGGCAATGCGTGGGGGGAGGGTGTGGGGATGGGGCAAAGAGTACTGATTGTAGTTCATCCACAACACAGACTACTCTGCATCCACTAAAGACTGTGCTTCAGGAGCATAACAATGCAGGCACTCCAGAGAAAGGAGGGAGGAGTGAAAGGGAGGGAGGGAGGGAAAAGAGATTCCTGGAAAACGTCATAAAAGAACATACTAAAATGTTAGTCGAGGCCAGCTCTGCAAGGTTGGATTACTGGTAGTTTAATTTTTTTTTTTTTTACAACTCTCTGTATCTCCTAGGTTTTCTATGAGGTGCATGTATTATTTTCATAATCAAAATGGTAATAGATATTATTTTAAAACAGACTCATGAAGCATAATACTGGTCTTCCAGGGGCTCAAAAGCTGCTAGGGGAGATGAATATGAAAGCAAGTGGGCAGGATAAATGGCAGGCTGTGTTCCAGGCTTTTTATGGCTGGCTCTGCAGGATGGAGGGACTCCCGAGCCTGCAAGGCCCTTGCCTTTTCACTGATAACAGCTTGAGCCCAGGTCCTGGCTGCCTGGGATGTTCCTATAGTCTCTCACTTCCCTTCCACTACCTTGCAAGCTTCTGCGGTTTCTCTGGGTCTCCTCAGCTTGCTTCATACTAAGTTGGTATGTTCTGCCCATAGGCCTGGTAATTAGTGTTGCCCTTTCTTCCACCCCATTCCTGGTTCTCCATAGCTCTGAGATGAGTTGTCTCTTTGAAGAAGCAGTCAAAATGGAGAAGATTAAGTTTCAACACATTGTGTCCATCTATGGGATATGCAAGCAGCCCCTGGGCATTGTGATGGAGTTCATGGCCAGTGGTTCCCTGGAGAATACACTATCTACCCACAACCTCAGTTGGCCACTCAAGTTCCGCATCATCCATGAGACAAGTTTGGCCATGAACTTCCTCCATAGCATTAAGCCACCCCTGCTCCACCTGGACCTCAAGCCGGGCAACATCCTACTGGACAAGAACATGCATGTCAAGGTGAGGGCCTTGGTGATGTATGCTAGACCTCCTCCATGTAACAGGATTGTCTACCTGTCAATCACTGAACCAGCCAAGAGTTTGAGCCATTTTCTGTTTGGATAAATAGTGAACACAGGGGTTATACCTGAAACAGAGATGGGTAAGCAGACAACTTTGGAACATGAGACTGGGGCTTGTGGTGCCCATATCAACACCCTCAGGTCCACACTTGTAAGACTGATAGAATAATCTCTACCCCTCATGTTCTTTGTTTAGAGAAGGGATATGTATAAAGGAGATTTTTATGAAGTCATAATGGCCCTTTTCTTCAGTGCTCAAAACCTTCAATAATCTTTTGCCCTCAAGAGCTTTGCACATTCTGTTCTTCTAACCCTCTCTTTATCTAGAAAGTCTTAGTCATATCTCAGCTCTCAGACTGATCATTACTTCCTTGGGGAGAACTTTCTTACTCTATCTCAATATATACTTATATATTTCTTATACACTCCCATAATGCCTTTGTTACTTCATTTTGCTGACCCTCATTGTAGTATATAAGCAATTCTACGAAACTTTTTTCAAGGTTAAGCAAAGTTGAGTGAGAGCTCCTTGAATCAGGGAAAGGATCTCAAAAAAGAGTGAAACTTGTTCTTAATGCATGTATACCCTATCTGAATACCCACCAACCATGATGGTATGTGGTTTAAGAGGTGTCTCAGAACCCCAACTCATTGTTCCTTAATGAATGGTAAATGACAGTCTGAAAGGCTGGAAAGAGAGAAGGATAAACAGATGCTGTGAGTGTTCCAGGATCCATGGAGATGGGAAGAACAATGCTCCTGGAAGAGGTATATAGGTTTTCATCCTACAGATGAGAAAACTAGGGCTCTGAGAAGATGAACAACTGGTTCAAGCTCATCTAGTGATGTTAGCAGAGCTGGGAGACAATGAAGTTAAAAACCACATGTGATGTACTGATAAGGGCAGTGGGGAGGAACCACAGATGGCTTCTGGAAGGTATCTCTTGCTACCCTGTCCCTGGCATCTGGCTTTCTTCCAGATTTCAGACTTTGGCCTGTCCAGATGGATGGAGCAGTCAACCCACATGCAGTACATTGAGAGATCAGCTCTGAGGGGCACACTCAGCTATATCCCTCCTGAGATGTTCCAGGAGAACAGCAAGACTCCAGGACCTGAATATGATATGTACAGGTAAGTGGACAGTTGGCTCCACGTCATATGACACATTGCTACCCCAGTTGGGTCCCTATGGCTAAGAGGCAGGGCAGGACAAGGATCTGGACTGAGTCCTCCATGTGCTGATGGAAGGGGAGAGATGAGGAAGACCTGGAGAGGCTTCACCTGTAATTGTAGAGATGGCTGGGTCCCCATGGCTAGGCATCATGGATATTAGACTAAGTCTCTCATCTAATATATTCCCCATTACAGCTTTGGGATTGTCATCTGGGAGATTCTCACTCAGAAGAAACCATATTCAGGTAACAGATGATCATGGCTCTCTGCCTGTGGGAGGCTGCGGTTGGAAAACACAAGAGGAGTAATGGGTTGTGTGAACCAGAGTATGAAAACCTCATGGATTACTACCTTACTCTGCTTCCTCTACCCCACAAATGCTAGAGCTTATATAATAGTGAGCAAATGTCAGCCTTGACCTTGTTCCACAGATCTAATACCCTGAGTCCCCTGCTCTTTAAAATGAGGAAAGCTAAAGCCTTTCCCCAAGCCTGTTTGTCTCTTCTGCTGCCTTTGCCCAGAAAAAAGGATGTGGGAATCATGTTGAGTCTTGGCTAGAGCTGGACCAGTGACTCAGCTGCTCAACCGGAGTTTCAAGTAGGTCCCAGACTCAGCTGTCTACTCCCTGAGCATGTGTAGGGCAGCTACTGCATTCCAATCATGTCAGGATCCTCCCAACTTCCACCCACTTGCCAGCTCTCTGTCCTCACCTTTTGAAATCTGCACAGCCTGGATCTTCCCTTGTAGGGCTCAATATGATGACCATCATCATCCGGGTAGCTGCAGGCATGAGGCCCCCCTTGCAGCCTGTGGAGTGGCCAGGGGAGGCCTATCAGATGGCAGACCTGATGAAGCGCTGCTGGGACCAAGACCCCAAGAAGAGGCCATGCTTTCTAAGTACCTACCCCTTATTCCATGCCAAAGAGCTGGAGACGGAGGGACAGGAGACATCCTTAAGCACTAGAGCTCAGAAAGATGAGGAAGACATCTTCAGGGTGGGGCTGGGAGGCAGACTCTCTGAGTTGCACAGCTGAGGATGGATTTTGTCAGAGTGTTCACTGTGTGCCTAAGGGAGGTAGAATCTGCAAATGGGAGCATTAGCGTCTGAGCCTGGTCCTGCCCCTGAGCTCTGTAGCTATCTCTGGGGACTTTGAGTACTGTGGAGTCTGTAATGTCATAAGTTGGAAGGGATGGGGTTATCTGGTCCTCTAGGGACAACACACAGAGGGGTGAGCATCTTAGAAATCACCTGGTCCTTGCCTTCCCCTTTTGTGAAAAAAGACTTACCTTGGGAGGGTCACTGATTTGCCAAGTGTATCCCGGCCATGTCAAGGGTAGGGCTCAGCTTCCTACCTCATTGTGGGCATATGGGAATATGCATGAACTTAGGAATGTGTTTAAGAGAACTCAGGAAACGTAATATCTAAAATGTGATGAACTCCATTGAATTTGCCTGTTAACCTCCTTTTCTATACCCCTAATCCTTGTGGAGCAGATGTGACCATTGAGACAGACATGCTGCTGTCCCTGCTCCAGAGCCCTGTGGCAGACCCTGAGTGTGAAACCCTGGCCCGGAAGGTGTCTTGCAAACCATCACTGAGCCAGCCCCACAAGGTATATATGGCAGGCTGGGCAGGCCACTGTAGGGATGCTGGAGGCCACTGTGTGTCATCCATAGTCTCTGGCTGGTCTGTGAAGGAATAGGCAAAGGCTGTCATTTACAAGGCCACTTGACTGCTGAGGGGAACATGGGAACTGTAAGCCAAGCTAGCCCATACTTAGCTCTCCAACCCAGGGAGGCTAGCTGGGGGCTGCCAGAATCCATAGGGGAGGACACATTCCCTTGATTACCTAACTGTTCTCTTAAGGCCATGGGTGCTGTGGCTCAGAGTCCCTGGGAAGAACCTTATCCTAAGCTGTCACGATGTGGATGTCAGCATCATCCTTCAAGTCTCCTGTCCCTATACTCTGATATGGGAACTATCAGGGACTATCAGAGGGTTCTAGAGATATACCCTGAAGTCTCTGAATGAAAGACAAGCCCTAGACTTCCCTGCTGAGTGATTTTCTCTATAGATGTTCTGGAGAGGCGATGGTATAGGTAGGTTTCCCAGGAATGGTAGGATGTGAATCCTGATGGGTCACAGAAAGCACTGGAAAGAGGAAAAGCAGGGAGGACCAGAGCTGATCGCTGATGAGCCACCCTGTACATGCCTTCCCAGGTCAGCGAGGAAGTCAATCAGGAGCTTTCACACAGTGGTAAGTCTGCCCTGCTGCGATGGGACCAAAGACTCCCCACGGAGGAAAGGGTGGGATCTATCCATTCTCTTTGCTCATCCCCGGTGTCTCCCTCTCTCTTTCTCAAGCCTGTCACACATCAGGGATGGTTCAAAAACACCCAGGCCCTTGGGGTTCTGGATCAGTTTCCCCTTCATGTGCGTGTCGTTAAAAGATCAGATTCCCCTGTTTCTGTCATGAGAGATAGAACACTGGCTCTCAATATTGGCTTTACGTTGGTTAGGCTTATTTGAAAAAAACAACGAGGAAAAGGTATGTCCAGTGCCTACCCCAAACAAATCAGAACCTGTAGGGTTGGGCCTTGGCAGTGCTCATTATTTAGTTCTGGTACACAGTAGATGGAGCAGGAGGAGGTGAGGCCTGGAGACCTTATATCACACAAGCCCAAGTTCTAGTGCAGTTCTGATTTTTCACAGCCTGCCTTCTTCTTGGACCCTTCTCTGAACATTCTTACCTAATAATCTGTCTTCCCACTGGCAGAACAAGCCAGTATTGTTCATCTCCCCTTTAAAGAGCTGGATGTGGAGGCTCAAAGAGGTCAAAACTAGCAGGAGTCAGGGGATGTTCAGAGGTGGAGTAGGGATTTTCAACCAGGCCTCTGGATTCCAGCTCCATCCTGCCTCCTCTGTGAAGCCCATGGGCTCCAAGCTCTAAAAGAATCAATGACCCTTGATACAGGCTGACCTCAACCCACACGAGGTCCTCAAGTCTAGGCTGTTTCACCAAAGTGTCTCCAGGAGGCAGGGGGATTCGTAAAGTGACCTCTGAAGAGGTTATGGGTCAAATTTTTTTCAACCTATCCCTTTATCTTAGCAGGCTCAGGTGACTCCTTGAAGTGGGTCCTACAGCTCTCTGACAACGAGATGCCAAGTGATGAAGAACTACATGTCTATGAGAACAGGACGACTCCCCTCCACTTCCTAGTGGCCCAGGGCAGTTTGGAGCAAGTGAGGCTGCTGCTGTCCCATGAGATTGATGTAGACTGCCAGACAGCCTCTGGCTATACACCACTCCTCATTGCCACCCAGGACCAGCAACCTGATCTCTGTGCCTTGCTCCTGGCACATGGTGCTGATGCCAACCTGGCAGATGAGGATGGCTGGGCCCCACTGCATTTTGCAGCCCAGAATGGGGATGACCACACTGCCCGTCTACTCCTGGACCATGGGGCTCTGGTGAATGCCCAGGAGCATGAAGGCTGGACCCCACTCCACCTAGCTGCACAGAATAACTTTGAGAATGTGGCACGGCTTCTGGTCTCCCGACAGGCTGACCTCAACCCACAGGAGGCTGACGGCAAGACGCCCCTCCATGTGGCTGCCTACTTTGGCCACATTGGTCTGGTCAAGCTACTGACAGGACATGGGGCTGAGCTGAATGCTCAGCAGAGAAACCTGAGGACACCTCTGCACCTGGCAGTGGAGAGGGGAAAAGTGAGAGCCATCCAACACCTGCTAAAGAGTGGGGCATTCCCTGATGCCCTTGACCACGGTGGCTACAGCCCACTGCACATTGCTGCAGCCAGAGGCAAGCAAATTATCTTCAAGATGCTTCTCAGATATGGGGCCAGGCTTGAGCTACCCACACAACAGGGGTGGACACCCCTGCACCTAGCGACTTACAAGGGCCACGTGGAGATCATCCGTCTGCTGGTCAAGAGCCATGCAGACCTGGATGCTCTTGGAAGTATGCACTGGACTCCCCTGCACCTGGCTGCCTTCCATGGGGAGGAGGTGGTGGTGTTGGCACTGCTACAGGGTGGGGCCAACCCCAATGCTGCTGAGCAGTCAGGCTGGACTCCTCTCCACCTGGCAGTGAAGAAGGAGACCATCCTGAGCATCATCCACCTTCTGGAGCATGGTGCTGACATCCACGCTTGCAACAAGATGGGCTGGACACCTGCCCACCTGGCTGCTCTCAAGGCCAACACAGCCATCCTCAAAGTGCTGGTGAAGGCCGGTGCCCAGCTGGACGTCAAGGATGGAGTTGGCTGCACACCTCTGCAGCTGGCCCTTCGAAGCCAAAAACGGGGGATCATGACCTTCCTGGAGGGCAAGGAGCCTTTGCTAGCCATTCTGGGAGGTTCTGAGCCTGAATCCCAGATAGAAGTTTAGATATGACAGGGCCTCTTTGCCTGGAAGGGGAGAGGATTATGAAATGAAACTTGGCTTTGGAGAGGCCACTTACCACCTGCCCATTTTATCTTGAGAGGAACCACTGTCCCAGGTGACAGAAGGAAAGGAAGACGTTCCAGTGAGCTTGTTCCAGTGAGCTGGGGAGCTACAGAGTGCCTGGAAAACTGGTTCCAGCTCCCCTCCAAGTCATCTCCAGTCTACCCTTCTTCCTTCTTTTCAAGTGAGCTCATGTGCCCATGCTAAGCTTCCTTTCCAGCCCCTGACACCTTCTGTTGCTTGCCTCAGAATAATGGAACCCTTGCATCCCAAGGAACACCTCAAAATAAAGGCCTAGAGATGAGGACAGAGGGCTCCTCTCAGCTCCAATTTTGTATTCTAGGTGTTTCACCTTAGATTAGAGCAGGAGAATCAGACACCTGCTCTACATTGAGAACATGCACTTGGAGCTCAGAGGACGCATCTGCTCACTGTTAGTCTCAGCCAGGCTCCTGTCACAATGATGACCATAGCTTCTGGTGGCACTGGTCTCAGTATCTGGTATCATATATCTTGGGAGTGATAGAAGAATGTGCCCAAGCTGCAGATATATGCTCATCTATGGGATGCCAGTTTCCTGTCTCCAACCTCATGCTTCTCTGTGCCCATTGATATGGTCAGTTTCCAAACTCCAGAGTGAATAAAGCTGATGATCTCATTCTCCCAATTACACATAAATCAGCTGGGTAACCCATGGGAGCCAATGGGGTTAATATGGCATATGTGTGTCTGTAGTATCTGATATGTTATATGTGTGCACGATATATGTGTGTGAGCTCATGAGGGAGGAGAGAGAGGGCAGCTGAGGGGAGTTGGGTGACTGTGTGTACATGCATGTGTGATTTGTCTGACGTGGTCCATGTACATATATGATACTTGTGTGTGAGTTTATGTGAAAAGAGGTAGAGCAGCTAAGAGAAGTTGCAGGTGTATACATAATGCATAATGAATATAGGATGCATCTATGAACCCATGTGAAGGAGCAGGCAGGGTAGCTAAAAGGAGATGGAGATATAAATGTATAATACTTGTACGTGTGTATAATTGGTGGGTAGATGCATGCAAGGGAGGAGGCAGGGCAGCTGAGAGGAAGTTGGTAGTGCAAGGGGGTTGTCTGGGCTTGGGGTGGAGCTGCAGAAACAGGGACTTCCCTTCTTCCCCCTCAGCTGCTCAGAGAACTGCTTTCTATGAACACATATAGGCCACCCACTCATTGGTCTACCCATCAGTTGTGGGCAGGTTGGGTAAGGGCCAGGGCTGCTAATATCCACTGTGTACATTTGTAGGTCTGGTTCAGTGATCTGTGAGGCAGTGGCTGTTAGAAGAGTATGAGGAGGGCAGGTTCTCCCTTCTACCTCATCTCCCCACCCCATTAGCACCCTGGCATCATCATGGTGAAAGATGGGGCAAAGAAGACTTGCTACTCTATGTGGCACCCTGCTTAGGGTATGAGTTCATTTCAGCAACCTCTCTTCCTCTGTCCCAGGATCTCTAGACCCAGCTGGGCTTTGGGCAGCTTTGGGACAGCCAATGGTAAACCTGGGGTCAGCACTTGACTGGGCTGTGTCCTCGAGAAGCAGCTATCAGGCTAGTCTACACATGAGAATATCCTGATGAGCCAGGTGGTGGTGGCGCACACCTTTAATCCCAGCACTCGGGGAAGCAGAGCCAGGCAGATCTCTGTGAGTTCAAGGCCAGCCTGGTCTACAGAGCAAGAGATCCAGGACAGGCACCAAAACGACACAGAGAAACCCTGTCTTGATAAACCAAAAAAAAAAAAAAATCCTGATGAGGGATTCTTTAAATATACCCTCAACCGGGGACTGGACCTACCTGGACTGAGTCTACCAGGTTGATCTCAGTCTGCGGGGAAGGCTTTGCCCTGGAGGAGATGGGAATGGGGGGCAGGCTGGGGGGGGGGAAGGTGAGGGGGGCGGGAGGGGGAGAACAAGGGAATCCGTGGCTGATATGTAGAACTGAATTGTATTGCAAAATAAAAATTTATATATATATATATATATATATATACATATATATATGTATATATATATATATATATATATATATATATATATATATATATATATATATATATATATATATATATACCCTCAACCAACTAAACCACAATCTGCAGGGCAGACCCTGATGTGAATGAGCACCATGACTCTGAAGTGGAGGAGCCAGGGCCTAGGATGAACACCAGGGGGCATACCCAAGGCTTTCTCTGAGCCCTTTCTCAACAAAATCATGCCTACAGGAAGTCTTCCCCAGACATGTGGTAGAAATTCCTGGGCTCTGGGAATATTCAACGGATTGTTTGTCCCTATACTATACCAGCTGCCTGCTGTAATTAAGAAAATACCCCCAGTTCTGTCTCCTAAAACATTCAGCAGAAGGAGGGGAGGGGCATGTCTGTGTGCCCTTCTTGAACCTGAGAATACTGTTGGAGCTCAAAGTCTAGGATTCCAGAAGAGCCAGAGAAGATACAGGGACCGCATATTCACATCAGGGTAAGCTCGGAGCAACCAAAGGGAATGTTGGTGATGGAACCACAGGAGAAGATGGTGCCCGGCTTATCATATAAGGAATGGTGTCAGGATAACCTTGAAGAAAGGTGTTGGGGGGAATGCTTTGGCATTCATTATCTAGTGCATGACAAGGGTATCCTGGAAGTGTGGTCAGGACTGTGCCTCTGAATTACTTTGGCTCTGATGATCATGACTTTGCATGGAGATCCTCAGATCCCTGCTTCTTTGAATCACTTCCTCTAAGAACTAACAGAGACAATAGTTTAGGTTCAGTATTGAACAAGAGGACTTTGTTGTCTGCTGCATTTTCAAGTTGCCCTGGACAGACACATACACCGTGAGCTTCATTTGGACCCACCTGCCTTCTCAGTTATGGAAGGATATTTTAGGTTGGGTTTAAGGGAGGTCCTTAAAAATGCTGGAAGTAGGTCCCTGGTAGGTTTCCACTGTGTTTAAAGTGCCTAAGGATGGGAGTGCTAGAAATTGGGACCCTAATTTCTTACTGGACATCTCTATAAAGAGGACCCAGAGAACCCTTAAATTCAAATCAACCCAAAATGAACATTCCCTTCCCATCCACAAATCTGTCCTTCACCCATTATCCATGTCTTAGTTGAAGGTCCCCAAACTCCTAATCTAGGACTGGTATTTCCAATAGGACTGTAAAGGAGGGAAGAAGTCTTTGGGATCTATCTTGCTTAGTAGGGTACCACTAGCAACTTGTAGGACTGAGTCCTTGAAATATGGTGAGTGTAGCTGAGAGATCAAATTTTTAATACTGTTAAACTGAAGTAGCCATATGTGGATAGAATTAGTCTATGACCTCCCCTTCGTTATCTCTTCTCCAGTCAGTTTCCAACCTAAGCATTGGGTTGATCAGAAAAAGCCTCCTGAAAGACATAAATATTGAAGATGACATGGATGGATCTGAGTAGGGCCAGAGGCTAGGCTGGGTAGACGTGGAGGTACTCCATAAGCTCCAAAATGTGGGAGGGACAGACTTATTTCTACAGGCAAGCAATGTGATGTCTTCCCAGTGGGCAAGACTCTGATGTCTGCCTTGAGTCTCACTGTGAGAGGATGAGGAGAGCTCCCATCTCCTTCCAATTAAAGGATGGATAGATAGAGCCTGAATGTCTAATCAATTCCAAAGACCCACTAGGAGTTGTGTGTAATGGGGAAGCTGGATGCTGTGGTAGGAAATTGGGATTCCAGGCTATGACAGAGGATTTAGAGGTGGCCAGACAAACCTGGGCTAGAGTCTTCCTTTTACACTTTATTAGCTGTAGACTTTCCCTAGATGTTACCCCTAGACAGGGAGGCCTGTGGATGCTCCAGCTTCAGACTGTAGAAGAATTTTTGTTGTGAGGATGCTGTTGGATCACACAGCCCCAGCATGCATGGGCACTCACCTTCACTCTGTTCCTCTTCTGTCTTCCAGCTCTTGTCCTTTCTCTTCAACATTATTCCACTTACCTGCTCTGTCCTTACCATGTACAGAGGCAAATTTCTTTCCTATTCTAAACCTTTGCTTAGGTGGCTTCTTGTGCTTTGAGGAGTCAGTGGGTGAAACCCTCCCAGATGTGAGACTGGGAAACCAGAAGGAGTAGTACATTTTAGCAAGCTACAGCCAAGGGAGTTAAACTGCAGGCTGGAAGTTCCAATTGACTTGTGTGATCTTCTCAGATGGGATCTGCAGAAAACTACTGGGGGCTAGAGACACCTATGGATGCATCCTATAAGCACTGAGAAAGTACAGGGTGGTGGTGGCACAGAGTAAAGATGCAGAGAGAAGAAGCCAATCTGCAGGCTTATGAGAGAAGGAAGAGCAGTCACCAAAGGAGGCCCCTGGGCTTCTGGACATCTGTACAGGAGCATCCTTTTATGGAGCTCACCAGCCCCAGGATAATACCACAACCCTTCATGCTAATGATGAGTTCCCCCATCTGTGCCTTATGGGGTCCTACATAGCTCCCCCCTGCCCAGATCCAACCCACTCATTTCTACCTATGAAGCTTTTCCTGCTTGCCCTGGTGGAGATGGCCACCCCTCTTGAAGGCATTGAATTGCCCCCCCCCCTTGCTGTCTGCCCTACTGCTTGCTCAGGTATACAACCTAACTATTCCTACATCCTATTCTCCCCCGTCTTAGTGCTCAGGACACCCATGTATGATCCATGATGCTTAGTTAGATTACAGGCAATGGGAGCTGGAAGGTTTTGTGCAATGTCATATAAAGGGCAAAGGGCAGGAGCCAGGCTAGCATGTGCCAGGGGAGGGAGGCTGGGGAAGGAAGCTGGGAAGGAAGCTGGAGTAGGGTGGGCCCATGCAGGAGACCTGAATACAAAGCTCTCCTAGGTCACAGCCTTGCAAAAACCTCAAGTTGCTGAAAGTTCCTTTGCTTCAGTCACATCACTTAGCAGCGCTTGTGTTCTTAGGGTGTTGTCATGGTTAAATCTGATGCCAAGCCTATGAAATGGCAAGGCAGTTAATAAGCACTCAACATTTCAGTTTCTTGCAGTTTCTCCTAAACAAGAGGAATTTTTCTCTCGGAATAGAGCACAGATAATCAGGCTTTGGGGGCCTTGTGGAGAACGATGCTGGAGAACATAGGTGCCTAGTTTCCCATGCCAGTACATTCCGGAAAGGAAGGGCGACTCTTTTTGGGCTTTGGGATGGCTGTGATCTTGGAACACATCTACAACAGTGCAGAATCACTCCAAGGTAAGGGCAAGCCCCCGGCTCACTGGTTGTGACTGCAGAGACTACAGTGTTAAGATGATCTGCAGACCACAGTACAAAAGGCTCCAGCAGTCAAACAGCTTAGTGTAGCTCAAGCCAAAGCACCATGTCTGAAGCCCTAAGAGCAGGGCAGGGTGCAGGAGGGGACTCTGCGTGCAATAACGGGCGGTCAGACGATGGATGAAGCGACTTCAAGAAAAGGATGGGAAATAGGAAGAGGATGGTGGTACTGCCTGAGGATTGACAGGAAGGAAGGATGGGATCAGGCCCATGCTGCCAGCCCTTCTGGCTCTGAATGTGACTCTGACCTTCTTCTCTTGGCCACCCCATCTTTTCCCCTGGCCTGGATGAAGCTCAGAGCATGGCCTCTCGTGGCTCTCTTCCTCATGCTGTACATGCCTGGGGCAGCAAAATAGTGTTTGAAAGTGAGGCTACCCAGATAACCCAGAATGTAATAGTATGGCTTCTTAGCTTGGTGTTTTCACAAACGCCATCTTTCTTATCCCCTCAATGGTTTCGCCTCCCCCACCACCACCACATGACTGCACCTATCAACTTGATCTCTACTTGGGTGGCTGGCTTCCTCTCTCTGTCTCAGCTCTGCTTCGAGTCTCAGGGTGGAAGGTCATATGTGTGCCCATAATGCAAAGTTCCAAAGTAATGTTATGGTCATGTGGCTGGCATTTTCCTTCTCTTCTCTCTTCCTGAGATAGGCTTGTGAGATGGCCCTGGCTGGCCTAGAACTTGCTATGCTAGCCTCACATTTGCAGCAACCCTCCCAAGCCAACTTCCTCCCCAGTGCCAGGATTCTGTGTGTACGCATGTGCATGTAGACACTCCTGACGTATGTGGTCCTAAGGACTGAACTCTACTCAGGGCCTCATGGACACTAAGCAAGCTCTTTACCAACTGAGCTGCATACCCAGCAACCTCCACGGTGAACTTCTTTTTTTTTTTTTTAATTAACTCTCTATGACTCCACCTGGGGGTAAGTCTGGATCTCTCTAGAGAGAGCAGCAGCCATTATTACCTTGCTCCCTGCTCTGGAAGTAACCTGGGCAGAGTGAAAACAAATGGGAATAGAATCTATTCTTATCAGGGTCTTCTCAGCCTTATCCATAAAGCTAGGGATGGGTCACTTAGGTCTTTTCACTTAGAAGACACTGTATTTTCTCTCTACCAGCTTCCTGCTTCGCTTGGTGTAGCAGAGCTAAAGGCATGTAATAAACAGGAAAGGACCCCCGGAAACACAAGACACCCAGACTCTAGCCTCTTGCCATTGTTCACTTTGTCCCTGCTCAACCTCCAACACCTGCTGCTAAACAGGAATCATTGTTTGCAGGGACCCTTGGGTATCACTGTAAAGGTCTGGTCTCCAACAGGTTTTCTTTCTCTATAAATAAATAAATAAATAAATAAATAAATAAATAAATAAATAAATAAGTCCAGGCCTGTCACCCAGGCAAACCACCTCGTCAAGTGAGTTCAGGGCACAGGAATGGCCCCCTGGGACAAGAGGAGCGGACTGTCAGGGAAGGAAAAGTCCAAAGCTGCTCTGTACAGAGAGATTCTGAAGTCCCAGATACAGACTCTGTCTTTGCGCCCAGGAGGACAGTGAACCATTTGGCACAGGGAAGACCAGACAACAGGTGAAGGAAGCCATGTAGTCAGTCTCTAGAGACAAGGATGGTCTAGGAATGGGCTCCAGGTATGAGGAGACATTGGAAATGTCAGGGAAAGGAAATGGGGAGGGAGAGCTCTGAGTACTTCCTTCCCAAACCCACCAAGAGGAGCAGGGGCAGGGCCTTCTTGGAGAGCCAAGCCTGGGATACCCCTTTCTGCCCTGTGTTTTCAGGTACCACTCCTCCCATCCCTTTGCTCCCAAGTGCTCAAGGGGGAGAGGGTGGAGCCCAGCCCTCCCCCTGCCCACTCTAGCTGTCAATCTGCTGTCTGGAAGAAAGACTTGAAGCCTCCTGACAATTGTGGGCAACTCTCCTGCCCCGCCTCCCGCCCCTGCCCTGCCCTCTTCCCCTCTTCTCTCTGACAGGGCTCTTCTCTGATTGCGCTGGGGCCTGCCTCCCCACCCCGCTTTCAGGCCTCCCTTCCTCTTTCTCTTCTCTCTCCCTCTTTGTCATCTCCTCCAGTTCTCGAAGCTGGTAAACTTGAGTGTCCTCATAAGACTTCTAATGATGAAACAAACTTTGAATCTCCCAGCCAGGTCAAGATCATCATCCATCCTCAGACTGACGGCATGGTGAGTACGCACGTGTGTGTGTGTGTGTGTGTGTGTGTGTGTGTGTGTGTGTGTGTGTGGCGGGTGCATTGATTATTAGTTGGGTCAGCAGTAGAGAATTTCCTAGGGTTTCTGGACTCAATGGGGATTTGATCCACTCCAGGAGATGGCCACCAAGTTATAGGTGGCCCTGAGCTACCCTAGGGGACCTGCTTAGCTTACCTTCTGGCACCAGGGTGCTCCTGGGGACAAGAGCCTTTCCCAAGGCTTAGCACTACATTCAAGTTCAGCAAGAAGATCCAAGTCCATAATTAAATGCTCGGGGCAAGTTAAGTGCTCCAAAGTTTGGTGCTAAAAATATTATATTTAGCATGCAAATTATGCCCTGACAGCTCCCCAGAGCCTGAGCCCGTGGGTGCCACTACCTTGTTTGTCATTATTCCTGATTTCTAAGGTGCCAAGAACATTCCCCTTTCACTGGGTTGATTTCTAGCTCTCTTTTAAGGAGACAAGTTTCAGTTGTCGGGGCAATGCTGGCCTGCAGACCCTGAAAGCTGTGAACAAGCCTGGAAGTGGGAAAAGGTGCATCTGTCCAAACCACTACCCTCAGACATCCTTGCCTCCTCACACTACCCATGTTAGAGACTGGACACGGGACAGACGGATTCAAGCAAAGCCAACACCCCAGAGGACAACTGTACCGTGAAACTATCTCTGCCCTGGTGGCTAAGATTGGTCCTTCAGAAGTACCAGGACCCAGGGAGGGGAGGGGGAGCTGGACTACCTCTTATTGTTGTCCCCTTTATGCTATATCTAAACGTGAAAGACAGTGTTGATGGTGTTCCAGGCCACCCAAGGGCCCATGGGAATGACTCTTGTCAAAGTTTTATTGGTTTGGTGCATGTATAGTGATGTTACAGAGTTGGAGCCCAGGGCCCTCCAAGCTGCAGCTCCCCCTCCCCTCTCAGGGCTGGAAGACACCAGACCCACCAGTGTCAGTGGCTTCCTACCCACAATCTCCTCTGAGGCAGAGGCACTGGAAAGGAAGAGGAATTGGAAAGAGAAGAGATCAGCAAGGAAGTGGTAGGAGGCTACCCACTCCCCCCAAGAGCTCCAAGTTATCACCTCCAACTTGAGCCCCAACCCGGGTCCAAGGCCTGACTTCCCAGGATGGCCAGCATTTGCTGTGAGGAGTGGATGTGTCCAAGACTTGTCAGAGGGTGGCAGGGTGGGTTGGAGGATAGAGGAAGATCAGCTGTTTTTCTCTTTACGGTCTCTCTAGGGGCCCGTGAGGATTAGAGTTGTTCCCTTCAAAGGGTACGGAAACCACATGGGGTGCTATACCAGGGTAGGACACAGCAGTACCCACTGCTATGAAATGTAGGGGTTCACACTGGAGTGAGGGTGGAAAACAGATTTTTTTCAGCCTCAATTTCTCTGGTGTCCATGGAGCTGTCTGGTGTTTATGTGTGTGTCTCCCAACACTAATGTCGCCTGGGGGCCTTGGTATGTCCCCTGCTTTCCTGTGTAGTCCCTGTGAAGTCTGAACTGTCCTTCCCTCCCACCACCTGATCCAACCTGGGCAAGCAAGGGCCAGGTCAAACCAACCATCATCGTGTGCTCGGCCACCGAGCCAGATTCTGGCCTCAGCAACTCCAGTGCTCCCAGGAAAGGTCAAAGAAGGCCGCTGCATCTTTGGTGCCAAGGAGACAGGGTCTGGATGTGAGAGGGGCACTCTGTGAGCTGCCCTGAGCCATGAGTCCAACCCCAGAGCTGGTAAGATACCAGTCTTCCTGGCTCTACCATGGCAGGATGAGGGTGTGTGGGCAGAGAGGGGCACCGAGCCAAGCTAACGCGGCAGGGCCGGCAGGGTCAAGAGAAGGCCAAGTCCGTCTGGGCCTTTCTGCCCACAGCTTGCAGGGATGAGGTCTGGCCTGCCTAGGCAGGGAGGCGGGAAGCAGCTGCTGTGCAGGCGAGGGGCAGACTCAGACTCAACAGTGCAGGATCTTCATGAAGGCCTTGCGGAACTCGATGTTGAAGGTGGTGTAGATGATGGGGTTCACGGCACTGTTGACATAGCCCAGCCACGTGAAGGCGCTGTAGAGGACGGGCGGGATGTTGCAGTCACAGTGAATATTCAGGATGTGCGTGATGAAGAAGGGCAGCCAGCAGATGATGAACACACCTGGGAAGAGGGCAGGGTCAGGCTGGCCGCAGGCCAAGGAGAGGCTGGCCCGGGGTGGGCCCTGTTCCCTACACACCTGTCTGCTCTGTCACAGGCTTTCCTGGAGCACCAAGGCTGCTAACTGCATGTGGCAGCCCCAGGATGGGAGCAAAAGGAGCTCTGGTCTCAGATCTAAGCATCCTGTTTCTGACACTTATCTGTAGGGAAGGGCCCCTGTACCTTCCTCAGCTTCATTTTTTTTTTTTCATCTTCCGAATGGACACAACGGCTGCCTGCTAGGGAAGGAAGTGACTTGAACACAATTGGGAAACATTCTGACCCTGGTCGGTCTCTGCAAATGCACATACAGACTACTTCCCAGTTACCATTGGGGGCAATGTCATCCTCAAGCTGGTGACACTGGAAAGAATTTGTTCTCAGCAGTGTGGGACATATAATTTAGGAAAAAGAGAGAGCTAAAAATCCATCTTACTTAGCGTTCATGATGACCTCTTGAATTCAATGAGAAACTAAAGTTCATGTCGGTTCCACAATGTCCCCAGGGGCCACTTTGCTCTAGTAACACAACTGATAACTGATTCCCATCTGTCTAGGTCCTTCACATGGCAAGGTTCTTGCTCCAGCCTTTCCCAGGATTTCTCAGTGTTGGTAGACACACCCTTTGTTGGTCTTACCAGAAGACCATGCCTTCTTACACAGGCAGGCCTCGGGACCACTTACTCCAGTTGGACACTCAGTGTGAAGGCATAGGAGGATATTCTAGGGACAGAGCATTGTCTTGTGGTAACAAGACCCTAAAGAAGACCTGGTGGACTGCCACATAGAGCCTTGCTCCAAACCCATCCTGCCACACACCCAGATAAATGGAAAATAATCCCTTGCCCTTCTGAGGTTTGCCTGTGCTTCTGAGCAGGAGGGCATTAGAACCTGCCCACTCATTTGCCAGTATTTTCAGACCATCAAGGGGGTCCCAGTGTCACAAGAATGGCACACTCACACCCAACCCTCCTTTTCCCAACTGTCTGTATCAGTCTACTTCCTAGGGCTTTCATTACACAATTTTATAGAAGTTGAAAAAAATTAATTGCGCGCGCGCGCGCGCGCGCGTGTGTGTGTGTGTGTGTGTGTGTGTGTGTGTGTGTGTGTGAGCATCCATATGCCATATGGAGATCAGAGGATAACTTGTGGGAACTGATTCTCCCAGTCCACCATATAGGATTGAGGGATTGAACTCAGATTGTCAGGCTTGGTGGTGGCAGGCGCCTTTACAAGCTGAGCCTCCTCTTCCAGCCCATAGAAGCCGGAGCTACCTCTCAAAAGCCCATCTTAATTTTCACAGTTTTATCCCATGGGGACTTGGCTAAGTGAAACGGTAGATTTCAAAATTCCTCATCAATAGCAATAGTCACAAAACACACAATAACGCACATGTGATGCTTTCCTAACCCTGCGCTATCCTATGACAACAACCCTGAGAGGCAACTTACTCCACAGACTGGGAGACCAAAAGGAGAAGACACCAATGTGGGACAGGTTACGGTGTCTTACCATATACCAGTGAAGCTCAGACACGTAGTCAGTCAAACTGCCTGAGTTGACATAACCATGGTCAAGTTAGGTAACTACACAAAGTCCTGGCTTGCCCTTCTGTACAGTAGGCACAACAGGAGATTCTACTGACCTGTTACTAAGGAAGTACCCAATCCATGACCCTCCAGTCATGGTTATCAAGACAGGTCTGGGACCTGCCAAGGCTTGACATGACAGGGCTGTAGCCATCAGCCAGATCTCACTCACCCAGAACAATGGCAAGCATCTGAGTGGCTTTCTTCTCCTTCTGCTGGGAGAGCTTCCTGCGGCTCATTGACTTTAGGGAGGTCCGGGTTTTGCCATTGGGCATGGTCTGGATCTCAAAGAACTTGGCAATCTTGGGGTTGACAATCTTGGCATGCCCATTCTTCTCTGGTTTGGCAGGACTGTCAGGGTTGCTATGGAGGCCATGGTGGGATGGATCGGGGAGAGTTAGCTGGTGGTGACTGGGTGGGATGGGGCTATACCGGGTCCTCTCTGGTGGGCTGGTGCTTGACAGCATCTCCATCTCCAGCTCCTGAGCTCGGCGGGCAGCATCCTGTAGTGGAGGCAGAGAACTTAGGATGAAATCCCTGGGCAGAAGCCACCAAGCCTCCGTGGCTTTCCTGCCCCTCTGCACACTTCTGCAGACAACAGGGTTACTCTGACAGGAAAAGGAAGAAGACCGTCACCGTCACTGGGGAGGTAGGGGTCATCTGAATACAGCACTCAAACTTATGGCAGTCACTCCTGGCCCACTTCCCAGAGCCGTCCTTGGAAAGCCTCAATACCCTAGAAACACTTGGGTGCAAAGTACCCAGGCACTTCTATTTTTTTTAGAACCTAAGTGACACTTTCTGGGTTCTAACTAAGGGCCAGACATCAATCCAGTTACTAAGATAAGCCCCTGACTGACATTCAGTCTTGGCTCACCTTCAAGAATTCAGTTCTAACTACATGAAAATCATGTTCCCCGTACCCCCCCCCCCCCCCCGCCGCCAGGTTGGAGTACAGACTCCTGCACCAGTATGGGCATGTGGGCCGACTAGACTGATCCAGAAGCCAAGGGCTGATTTGGAAGCTCTATATCTTCCCTGTTAGGCTGACCTGGAAGGTCCAGCATAGATCCACACATGGCTTCCAAGTTCCTCTTTAGATTGTCTTGTCCTGGACCTTGGTGGTCTCAGACCAGCCTCTGAAATAGAGCCTATATGCCCAGATGGTGAAAACGGGCTGCTGCCTTGAATATAACCTGAGATCTGTTTCAGTACCGGCTTCCCAAACAGCACATTAGAGTCATATCCCTGGAACACAGACAAATTGTGGGGGTCCTGCTATCTAAGAGACATATTGCTGGACTTTACATATTCTCCTCTGTGGGTTCAAGGCCTGCTTCTTGAACTCTGGTGCTAGCTAGTACCAGGAAACGCTCAGGTATGCTATGAATCTGTACTTACAGGTTTCACATTCAGGATATGCTTCTTGCCCACCCCAGCTGCTCTGCTCCTCCCCTACCCCATCACCAGCCACCAGCTGCCAGCCCCAGAAGCTGCCTATCCAGAAGGTGGCACGTGCTGAATGGAACAGTTTGAGTATGAATTCAGAAGCCACGTAGATCTGGGCTCCAGTACATGTCCGATGCTAACTGTTCAGACTTGGGTGAGCTACCTGTACTCCATGAGCCTTGGCTTCCTCTTCTGTGAGCTGAGGACCAATAAGATTTACTTCCCAGGGTCACATGAGGATTTGATGAGATGGCAGAAGCATGGCAGGTGTTTGGGAAGTGGAAATGCTCCTATAGTCACATGTTTGGGAAGTGGAAATAGCTCCTATTGTCATGTGTTTGGGAAGTGGAAATAGCCCCTATTGTCACTTGTACTAGGTTACATGGGCAGGTCATGTAAGCTAGTGTGGATCTGTGCCTTGCAGAACTGAGGTATCTCACTGCACCCACATTTGGAAGTATGCAAGGTGAATGTGCTCTCAGTTGATGGAACGTAGAGGCGCCAGGAGGCACTTTTCCCTTGAAATAGCTAACGAGGTCCCAGCATCAGGGACTGTGGGATCCACTGGGGCAGAAAGATGATGGCATTTGGGTCCCTGACCTGAGCACTTACCATTCTCCGCCTGTTCACTGGGAAACTCCCATTAGACTTCATGATAACGGTGCAGAGTTTCATGTCCTCAGGGTGAGTACAGTTGCCCTGTGGAGTGAGCCAGTACATGGGTCACACAAGACAGAGGGGAGCAGAGGTGGTGAAGGGACAGAAACCCAAGACCAAAGAGCCAAGGAGAACTCAGACTCTGAGCAGAGGCTCAGCAGTTAGAGGAAGATGGCTGCAGAAGACCACTGGGGTGAGAATGAAGGTTGGCACTGTGAGGAGAAGTGGGCAAGGTGGGGGGGGGCAAAAGGAACTCATTCTTCATTCTTTGTGAAGGACCTGCTCAGGATCATGCTAGGCACATGCTCACATCCCTTCTCACATCAAATCTTCACGACCACCCTGTGAAGTGCGCAGGACTCCCATTTAACAGACCAGGAAACCGAGGCTCACAGAAGCTAAGCAACATGCCCAAGGACACACATCAAAAAAAAAGGTGAGGGTACCAGGATTTGGACCTGAGGCATCTAACCCCTAAGTTCTTGTTCTTTCCATACTGTCTTTGTTGTGGAGTGCTGAGTGGAAGAGGGAGTTTGGATGATAAACGGGCAGGGGAGGGATAGACGGGCAGAAGAGAGAAGTAGAAAAGAGGAGGCAGGGGTGTAACATGGAGGGAAGGGCAGAGCGTCGCAGGCAAAAAGAACAGTATGGAGAAGATGGGGATGGGGAAAAGGAAGCAGAGAGGTCAGAGTGAGAAAGGCAAAACGACATGAGGAGGAAGAGAGAAACCAAGGACCAGACCAAGCAAGAACTGCTTTGTGCAGCCACAAAGGTCTTCGTGCAGACAATTCTAGTTAGCTTCCGCTATGGAGCCCCATCTTCCATTTCTAAAGATTCCTCCACTCAGCTAAGGCCCACACCATCACCCAGCCCCTCCACACCACCAGAAGCTCCTCCAGTCTAGACTTCCACATTGCTGGGATGTCGCAGGTCCCCACCCAAGTGTAGTATGGGCTCTCTTGGTAACGGTTAGGTAGGGACCCTTGTTGGGGCTGAGTCTGAGGACCTTGAGCGGGGTCTTCAGGTTGGCTCTGAAAGCTCGGCTGCTGCGCTTGGTGTTGACCCGCTTGCGGCGCTTGCGGAGGACGATGTAGATTTTGATGTAGACCAGCAGGGTAACGATGAACGGCACGTAGAATGAGACGATGGAGGAGTAGACCACGAAGGCAGGGTTGGCGATGATACACTCATTCTGATCTGAGGGAAAGGAGAAACCCATGTGGGCAATGTGTCAGCAGGCCCACAGGATCATCGCACCACCAGAGGACAGCCATCCCTTTGTTGGGAACCAGAGGCAATTTTTCAAGACTAGGTACTGATGGTTGCCTGGACATGGCAGATGCAACTAAATGCTCAGTTTAAAATACAAGCTATAAAGTCCTCAACTGTTAGCAAGAAGTAACGCTGGTACTACTGACGGCTTCCAGGTTGTTCATTCCTCTTCTCTAATTACTTGCTCATTAGTTTTGTCATTTCTAAGCACACAGGAGAGCCATGATTCAGAAGAAATGACACAAGGAAACATTTTCAAAAGAGGAAGCCATTACTTTAGCCTTTCATATGTAATGGGGGAAGGAGAGGCCCTGCAACTCCATAATTTTGGTAACAGGATAATTTCACCTACTTAGTGAACTAACTTACCTGTGCTCTAGTATTTAATATGCATCCATAGTCCCTTCCAGGTAGACCAGATGTCTGTTGATATCAAGCCCACTCTGTATTAATTCAAGTATAACTAGCTTTCTCCCCATTTCTGAGAATCCCTGTGGCAGCTGTATTCTGAACTACACAATTCTGGGGCTTCACTGTAGCCTATGAACCACAGAGGGACGTGTAGCTTTGTCTCGCTGCTGAGAAGCAGCTCCAAACCACAAGTATTCTGTTCCTCTTTTGTCTGGGATGCTCCTGACTCTGCCTCACACAGGAAGGGCATTGAGACCGGCTCATCTCTTACTTGTTTCTAGCTTTTTCCTCCAGGCATCATGGGACCTTCACTCAGCTGACCCACTGGGTTTGAATCTCCTCCCCCAAATATCACTATCAGACATGGATAGAGTAACCTCCTCCTTGCCAAAACATACACCAGCATACACACACATGTGCAAGGCTGTCTGGCTTGCTTCGACATATTAAATGAAATTGAAAATGGTCAGACCTCCTTCCTCCTCAGTCATTTTTCTTGCTTCTCACCCAGTCCCAATGTGCCTGGAGCCATTGTTTCCTCTCCTGCCCAATCTGGAATAACTCTGAGTTGGACAGGATCTGGAGGGATGCATCTGGCTTCCTTGGGGATAAGAATGGGCCACCATTGGGCTTCCACCCATATCTGTATCAAAGACTCAGCCACTCAGTGTCCCGAATAGAGCAGAGAGATGGAGATATCTGAGCCCCAGGCAAAGGCCAGACTTGCCTGTGTTGTTGAGTCCGAAGAGCAGTGGGCAGGAGATGGTGAAGGACAGGACCCAGACAATGGCGATCATGACAGTGACTCGACGTTTGGAGCTATAGCGCGTGTTGTACAACATGGGCATGGCCACAGCTGTGTACCTGCAAAGGTGGAGATCCTAAGTCTCGGTTGCAGACCAGAAGACCCCTCACTCTACAAGATGCACCACAGACACCCCTTCTGCTTGGTTCTATGATGCCTGACTAATGCCCTCACTCAACCCTTCCCCTTGTCCCCACAATCAAGCACTTAATGAGCAGCGGCTACTGTGTACTCCTGGGCCATTGCACTAATTAATTTTCCCACCTGGATCGCAGAATTTCTGATGGATCTTTGCACATTTGAAATCATGCTCACTATCCTGGACTGCAGAAGGTAGAAGAATTTCTTGACAACTGGTAGTTCTGTCCCTCAGAGCAAGCAAGGCTTTAACCCCATTTAGCAGTAAGTGATTACAGTGGCAACCATTTTTAATCCTCCTTCATATTCCTCCACCAAGCTCACCTCACCCAATAACATCTGATCTTCCAACAATCCTGTGAGAGAGAGGTACAGGGCCTCTGGAAACCTTCATGACACGTATGTACACAGGAGTGAAAGGCTGTAAGGATACAGCCTGGGCCCCCTTGACCAGGTGGTTTGTGCTGGACACAAAATTCAAACTCAATATCATGGCTTAAGGGACAAGTGTCCTTTTCATGTCCAGAAAACGAATCATGGAGTTCAAATAATTCCTACAGTCTTCCCATGAGCTCCAGTCAGAACCAACTCTTTTATACAAGTTACAGTCTGGGTAGTCCATGAGGAACGTGCACTATCCTAGCCAAACACACACACACACGGACTCACAAACACACAGCCATTCGTTACAGCACCACAGACAACCTGACCCCGAGGAGAGGTGAGGCAGTCAGCAGAAAAATGAATGACCAGGATCACTTCATCCCACCTGGTTGCCCTTACCTGTCAATGCTGATGGCACACAGGTTCAGGATGCTGGCTGTGCACATCATGACGTCCAGAGTGACAAAGATGTCACAGTGAATCCTGCTGAATTTCCACTCGCCCACCACCTGGCGACAAAACAATGTCATGGACAGGAAGCATGGCTATGGAGATGATTTCCCAGGGGGAGGTTGCGCAACAATCTCAAAGGGACCGCCCTAGCAGTTGTATTAGCTACATTCCTCCTTTCTGTCACAGAATACCTAGCAAAAGCAATGTAAAAAAAAAAAAAAAAAAAAAAAAAAAAAAGGTTTATTTTGCCTCACAGTTTTAGGATACTGTCCAATATGGTGGAAAAGGCATGGTGGTCGGAGCTGGAGGCATCTGGTCATGTTGAGTCAACAATCAGGAAGCAGAGGAAGATGAATGTGGGTGTTCACCTTGCTTTTTTCTTTGCATTCAGTTCCTGTGTTCCACACCCGGGGGTAGCAATGACCACATTTAGAGTGGGTCTTTCCACTTCAGGTAACTGAATATTGGAAAATCTCTCACAGACATGCCAGAGGTCTGTCTCCTAGATGGTTCTAGATCCCATCAGACTGACATTCCCTATTATCCATCACAGAAATCTTACAGGTCATCAGCTGAGCAGCAGTGGGGAACAAGTAGTACCTATGAAGACTTGGGGTCTGTACCCCTGACCTCTCTTCTTTCAGACATGTGAAACTACTTTGTGCCAATAACTTTGTGTTGGAAGAAAGATGACTCACCTCATCTGAGTGCCTCAATTTTGAATTTTAATCTATAAAGCACCTGGGTGATTAACTAATGATCTCTATGAGTCTTCTAAACATCCAGTTTTGTCTAGTTAGCATGTATACACCACAGAGACAACCATAGTCACTATACTCTCTGATTTTTGGCAATGCATCTTACAGATCTAAGGTGAAGTCATCCCTCCCAGGGATAGCTAACTCTGAAAGGCTGGAGTACCCCAACCATAGAGGAAACCTTTGACTTCTACTCACAGGAGGGGTGAGAAAGACCCACCCATGTACTGGATCAGGGAAGCACCCACTGTGTGTCCCATACTAATTGCCATATTGCTCCTCACCAACACTGCCCTTTCTTCCCTTTCCAGACACAAAACCAAACATCACTATGTAAGCTCCACTGGGGGTGATAGAGTTGCCACCACCTCCATGGATGGAGCAGCAGTTTTTCTGTGTACATCTTCTCGGGGTTCACATGAACCTGTTCCTGCATTGTGACAGGGCTGACAACTACTGGATATCCAGCTGTAAACAGACAGGGCTTCCATGATGCAGAATTTATTTTGAAAGGACCACTGGGCAGGTCATTAGGCCCATCTGGTTCACACTAGCTTTGGAGGCCCTCCTGAGACTGGTATCTAGAAGCTGCCTTCATGTCCCTGAGGACTCAGGTCTGAGATGTCAAGGACCTCTTCACCATCTTCTCTGCCCCTCTTCTCTCCCACCTGCCATCCATCCCTTCTAAAGATATCTATTTAGCATCTTGATGTGTGCTACACTCTGGCCTAAACTTCTGGATAGAGGGGGTAATGGTCCAGACAGTGCCTTCTTTCAAGGATCTCTCAAAACCACTTTTCTCCAGCTTGCCTGGAGGCTGAGTGAAGAAGGAAGGTGCTGTTTCTATGATCCTGGGAACAGTTACTCTGTAGAGTAGTTAGGAGCAGTGATTCCTCCTTGCTACAAGCCTTCGTGGTACTTCCTGTCGGGATGCATGTTCTCAGCCTCCTGTTGAGACCTGTCCACGCTGCCTCAAGCAGACTGTATCGTCTAAGCCCTCATCAGTTTTTTTCATCCATGACATGGCACTTCCTCCCAGGCTCAAGGGGAGAGTAGGAGAAAATGCTCCATCAGTGTGGAATAAGTGATCAAACGACTCTGAAACCTCTTTGCAATCTCATCTCTTCTAGAAAAGGCTCACAGTGACTCTCTCTGTGAAGGGTGGGAGACCTGGAAGTCTCCAGGTAGGCAGGAGCTCTCTCTCTCTCTCTCTCTCTCTCTCTCTCTCTCTCTCTCTCTCTCTCTCTCTCTCTCCCCTCTCTCAGGAATCATTCCCTCAGCTATCTAAGTGGAAAGGGGTGGAGTCGAGAAAGCCTTTCTGCACCTTGACTCTTGAAGCATTCTGCTTTACCTCTAAAATAATGGTGAAAAATTATGAATAAGGCATCTTCTTGAGGGACTGAGGTTCCTAGAGATCCCAATACAGTTGGTGTAGAGATTAGACTATCCCACAGTCTAATAAGGACATGGAAGCTGAAAGCCAACAGAACCCATGTATAGCCCTGAGCAGAACATGTTTCACTTCTGGAAAGAAGGGGGAAGGGAAAATCCTTTCTAAGTCGAGGGATTCTGGATATCTGTCACTACTTCACCTTCATCGATCTTGTTATAGTACAATCCATGGACCATTCTAAGCACTTTTTATATAGGGACTAATTTGATTTTCAAACAGTCCTACAAGGGCGGGACTCTTGTTCTTCCCAACTTACAAGCAAGGGAGCCAAGGCACATGAAGGTCATCTGTGCTTCTATTTCCCCAGCACTGTTCCATGATTGCTCAAGGTGTAGAACCCCCTTTTTAAGGGAGCAGGAGCAGATCAAGTCTGAGAATTAAGAGGTTCTTTGGGGAAAGTTGTGCACATGGCTCAGGATGGACCAAGTCCAGGGCCCTCACAAACAAGAGGGTGAGGGAGGAACTGCAGTGGGGCCTGTGGGGGCTAGTTCAGTGGTGGACCTGATGCAACCTAGGATCACCTGGAAAGAGAGTCTGAATGAGAATAGGGCCGGCTTGTGTCTGTGCCTGAGAAGGTTTGGGGTTTTTGTTGTTTTGTTTTTGGATGGGTGAATTGACATAAAATGACCCACGGTGAATGTGGGTGGTTCTATTTCATGCGCAGGGCCCTGGACAGTACAAGAGTAGAGAGAGCAAGCTGAGCATTAAGCATGCACGCATCTGTTTCTTCCTGCTCTTGCCTGAGGATGAGATGTGGCCAGCTGCTTCAAGCTCCTCCCTTGATTTGTCACAGCAATGGTCTGGAACTTGGAATTATGAGCCGAAATAAACCCTGTCTGCCCTAAGTTGTTTTTTGGTCAGAGTATTTTCTAGCAACAGAAACAAAATGACAACAATATTCAATATCCAACCATCTTCCCACATACTCAGGCTCGAGACTACCTTCTGCCCTAGACAGGCCATCCTAGGCTCCCAGGCAGAGAAAGCTGTGGCACCTCACTTGTGCCCACAGAAATTCCCCGGTTTCCCATATCTGCTTGCTAGGCAGGGAGAGTACCCTCAGAGAGAAGGTATCCACTTTGGGACTTCTCCACCAGCAGCTTTTCCCTTCACTGTGAGGCTTGGGTGAAGATGGACAGCATCTCCGCAGAGCCTCTGATTCCTGTCCTAGGAACTAAGCATTGAACTGGCAGTTCTCAGTTTCTCCATCAGTGTCCACATTGTGTCAGCCACAGGGCCCTGAGCAGGGGACTACCTGCTCTCCAGCTTGAGGTACAGCTGGGAGGTTGCATAATCCTCCCTGGGAAAGAGGTTGCAGCATGGGCTGCCCATGGTTGCCTCTACCAGGATACAGGCACTAGACTAAACTGGGAAGAGGAGGTAAGGACCCCACAGAATAGCAGCCCTGGTTTCTGAGATGGGACAGAGTGATAGTTTCAGGCCTTGGAGCACAGACATTGTCCCCTCCTTAGTAATTCTCACCAGTTAGTCCCACTTCTAGTACAAGCAATTCCAGGGCAAGACAGAATTCTAGCTTGGACCTTCCAGTTGTGCGAGTAGAGAAGACATGTATCTCCTCTGCCCAGTGCCCATCATTTGCCAAATGGCAACAATGCCAGCTCCCCAGAGCCACTTTGAGGATGCTAAGGAAGATACATGTATAAAATACTTACCATGGGGCCCTGCACTTAGAAAGTACACTGTGAATGACAGTCATAATTATTATGACTGTCTATTTCATAAAGAGAAAAACTGAGTCCAGAGGAGAAGGAAAGACTATGGGGTTGGGGGAAGTGACAGAAACCGCTGGGTTTTAAGAATCCAGACTCCAGTACAAGGTCCTGCTAGAGTAAGACAGGGATCCAGACCTACCTCCAGGTAGACGACCCAGGGCATGACCAGTGTGGCTACCAGAAGATCGGCCACAGCAAGGCTGACTATCAGGTAGTTGGTGGTGGTCTGCAAAGCCTTCTCTCGGGATACAGCCATGCACACCAGCACATTGCCAAAGACAATGACAAAGATGAGGAGGGTGAGCAGCATGGCATAGTAGTTGTAGTGGGGCCTGTCCGCCTTTCCTTCTGACCCATTGAAGGGTCGGCTCCAGTTCTGCCTCTCCAGATCATCATCGTACCAGGACAGGTTCAGTGGATCCATTGGGGCAGCGGGGCCACTGGGTGGCAAGGCTCTGTCCGGGAGAGATGAACACAGAGAGTGAGCAGGAGGACTTTCTGGGCAGGCTTCCTCTCAGCAGGGCGTTCCCTGAAGAAAACCCAAGCACCAGCCAAGTAGAGAATTCTCCAACCTAGAGTTTTTATGCTCATATTCAGTGATCTTCTAATGTTGGGGCCTGCTTCTGTTCTTCTAGCAGATGGTATAGTAAAGGAAACACATAGATTTTTCAAGTGTAATAAAATAAATTTCAAAGGAGCTGCTTATCCATTCTTTCATGTGTTCAACCCACTCACATGCACAGTAAACTAGGATGGGAGTTCCAACACCTAGTGGTGGAAACAGGAACAGACATTCCTTAATGCTTGATGCTATGAACATTTATTTATCATCGTTCTCTATGTGGCTAGAAAATACAGGCAAACAAAGTATACATGGTCTTGTATCTTATATTCTAGAAGAAATAATAGCTACTGTGTTCAGTGGCACAGGCCTGTAATTCCAGTTGCTCCCAACACTCATGCAGGCTGGCCTGGGCTACAGAGTGAGTTCAAAAGTCAGTCTGACAACTTAGTGTAACCCTGTCTCAAAAATTCAAAGAACTAAAAGAAGATGTTTTGGTATATTTCAGTGGTAGAGTGTTTGCCTAGCATACACAAGGCCCTGGGTTCAATCTTTAGTACTAGAAAGAAAGAAAGAAAACAATAGCCAATTAATTCAAGCAATAAACTTTGTGGTGGTAGGGACTAGGAAAAGGAATGTGGAGAAAGATACACATCCTAGTTTATGTACTCAAGCAAGGCTTTCTGATGGAAGTGACATTCAACGGAAACCTGAAGGATATGTAGAGAGCTGGAGATTATGGGAGGAGTCCAGACAGAAAGGCCCAGGTGCCATACAAGAGAGCTTAAAAGAGATTTGAGAAAACAGAAACCTAGAGGATCTTGGTGTGAGTTGAACCAGAGCAGCTGTCTAGGGGAGATCACAGAGGGCCTGAAAAGCCATTTAGACTTGATCTAAGGGCAGCAGAAACTACATGTTCTGATCTGCCTTGCAGAGTGATGAATTTGAGCATAGTAGAGAGTGGATGGGAGAGGTCCACAGCAGGAGCATGATACCAGAAGGAAACCATTGCAGGAATCCAAGCAAGAAATGATGAGGTTCCACAGAACACACCATATGGTAGGCCTGAGACGAAGTAGGAGGAGCCTGCTAAGTGACTAAATGTTGGGAGATGTTTCATCTAGGGAGAACATAGCACAGTCCCAACAGCAAATGATTCTGTTCAACTAAAAATGTAGGGCACGACAATAAGGTTGAGGAAAATGAAAAGAGGGACATTCATAAGCCAAAATGACTGAGTCTTTTCAGGATGGGAGTCCATGAAAACTCAGGAGTAAAGGAATGATAGCATTAAATTGGGGTTCTGGAAAGTTCACTGGCTGCTTAGAGTGGAAGAGAGCATAGAGTGAAATGAGGTAACTTTAATTCCAGTAAGAGACGGCAGTCACTGGATGGAAGCAGTGGAAGTGGATGTAGACAGACCTTAACAGTCAATGTCATGGAGCCTGGTGGGAGAGTAGATGGAGACAGGAGGGGGAAGAAGGCTAAGAAGGCAAAGAAACATCCATGGCAACTCATGGATTTGCCTAGGGCTGGCAGTGATGCACTCACAGAGAAAATGTAGCCAGGGGCTCAGGAGCAGACTTGAGCGGTATCAGGCTTGGCTTGGGTGATGGTTGTGATTGAAACAGTGCACACATAATATAGTTTCAACAATGCTAACAAAAATGTTTCAGTTTCACGGGATGCAATGAAATGTATTGGCGTTCTGAAGTGTTCCACACAAAGCACTAAGACCTCCTGGTGCTCTGCCACCCAGATGGCCTTGAAAGCAGACAGTCAATGTCATTTGGGATGAAAATGGGGGGAAAAAGCAGATGGTTGATCGCCTACTCAGCATCACCACTCTGAGATCCCTGGGGAAATGGAAATGTCTAATTCAGTGTAGTGCAACGTGGAGTGCCATCCTGCAGCAAGTTTCCCAATTCGAAGGCAGTGAAGCATCATGTCTTATTGATGCTGTATTTCAGCAAAGCCAATGGGTCCCTCTTCCTACTTGGAACACACAGCAGGAGACCTATATGTACATATTGATCAGGCAGCCTGGTTGCTTCTGACATTAATTTATTCAATCAGCATCTATTGAACCTGCTACACATGAAGCACCGTGCAATGCATTGAAGTCTGGAGGAACTCTTCACTCCTATTCTGTTTGCTTTCTTTTTCAGCAATGGGGAATTGAACCAAGGATTTAGTATCTGCTAAGCAGCACCTCTGAGCCACCTTTTAGTCCTTTTTCTCTTTTTAGTTTGAGACAGACTTACTAAATCACTTGGGCTAGCCTTAAACTTACTCCATCACCCAGGAAGATCTTTAACTAGTGATCCTCCTGCCTCAGCCTTCTCAGTCACCAGAATAACAGTACTGTACTACTTAGGCCTGCCTCTACCCCAGATCTCTCTGTTCCCCGTCTCATCACCGTTAGTCCTTCTCCTTGTCTGGCTAGTGGTATCTGCCATGCTTCTCAGTTCCCTGTATCCCCTCCCCCCACCCATTCTCCCACCAGATCAGAGTCACGGTTCTGCAATACAGTGGTGAGCTAAGATGATACAGGCGTATACTTATGGGCTTGAGAGTTTGCCAGGTGATTTTTGGATACACTGTCTCAACCTCTAAACAACTGTCTGCAAGCTTTCAACATTACCCCCACTTCATAAACAAGGCAAATTATCCGGAAAACTCTAGTCTGAGCATATGCATGCTTCAAAGACTGACTCAGAGTTCTCCTTTCCTGGAATTAACCTAGACTGTCTCCCACCCTCCTGAGGGTTCCTGCTTCTCCATTCTGGGTTCTGTCCTGGAATACTTGTGTGTCTGCTTTCTCACTGATGTGCAACCTTGGCTGCATGCATGTGTGGTTCCTGCATGGAGTAAATACATAAAAAGCACACGGCTTTGTTCTACTCTGTGATTTGCAGGCAGTGAGTATTGAACAGATGTTTGCTGAGTTGAATCAAAGGTCCCACTAGTAGACCTGTGAAGAAAACCACTCTGGCCTTGAAATGTGCTTACTAACACTAGCCACTAGATTCACAAATGTCCAAAAGTAATGAAGCCCAAGAGCATCCCAAACATTGAATGGTTGCTCCAGTAATAGGCTCTACTGTGTTTCTCATGTCTGCCTTACAAAATTCATATGCTAAAGCCCTAAACCCAGTATCTCAGAAGGTGATGGAGATAGGACCTTTAAATGGGAAATTAACTTAAAATGAAGCCCCTAAGAGGCTCTACTCCAATCTGACTTGTGTCCCACAGGACGAGGAACGTTGGACACCAAAAGACTTGCCGGGCCTGCATGAACAAAAGAAAGACCGCATGGGGTTGCTGTGTGAAGAGAAAAATGTTCCAAGATGAGGTAAATCCTGTGCCTGGGCCATGACTGCAGGACAAAGACACAGTGAGGGGGCAGCTAGCCTGAAGGATTCTCCTTTTTTGGGTCACCTGCTCTAGCCAACTGCTGTAAGGCCAACCACATTTCTTAGGCTCTCAGAGTGGAATGTAGGCTTCAGTGTTGATCTAGGCAATACCGAGAAAGCAAAAGAATACCATTAAACTCCAGCACAGACCTCAGACGCTGTCAGTTACAAAAAGCATTCTGACTTTATAGACACTGAAATGGGAGGGAGGGCATTGCACCTTAGAATGGATTCACCAGAATACCTCTCTGGCACTTTGAGAAAGGCCGAGAAAATCTGGCAGGATCAGGTTCCTGCATTCATTCATCTCCTTCCTCTTTTCCTTCAATCTTTGGATCGCACAGGTTATCAGATCCCCCACCAAGAGACACAGAGCACCTGGAGGACCCTCCCCTCTGCCCCAAGTCTTTTTCCTCCAACCCTCTGGTTTTTTCATCCTTGTCAGAGACTATTCCTATGTGGCAGACAATGAGAACATCCATACTGAGGCAGCTTGAGCTTCCTCCAGGTATCCTGGGCTGGCTGTGACTCTAAAGAAGCCAGATGTGGTCAGCCTCTGCTCCAAGATTTGTACAAAGAACATGAGAAGCCATACCGCAGCCAGGACACTGGATTGGCCAGGAAAGACCAAAATTTTTGTTCCTTTCTTTTTTTCTGAGAGTTGCCCTGAGTAATTATTCTTCTGGTCATAAGAATTTTCAGATAAATATGATCACAGGTCAGGACAAAGATTTTGGTTGGGGTTTTAAAAATACAAAGGAATTGCTCACCAGCCTCCAAACGCAACCCCCATTTACTCGTAGGTGGCTCCTACCTCCTGCAAAAGTATAAAAGCTCCCTGTTCATAGTTCCCAGTCAATGAGCACTTGCTGCCCAACAAGTGCCAACATGGTTGGGGCCATATCTTAGCCTACCAGGCATAGCCACGGACTGTGTCTCCTGGGAAATAGATGAATGATCTAAGCCTGAGATGGTGGGCTCATTCAAGGAGTGTCTGGGTCAGTCTCCCTAAAGTACCCGCTATATCTCCCTGAGCATCAAAAGGGTGGTGACAATTGCTCTCCACCCACCCCACCAGGAGACAAGGATCCATGGCTACCGTGAGACCTCTGAGGCTTTCCTTCTCAGATGATCCCATGACAGATGGGCTCATAGGAAAGGCTTTTATGTAGGTGGCCTACAAGCCTCAGGCCACTGAAGCAACAGAAACCATCTGCCCCTCATCTGTTCCCAATACTCACTGTTTCTGCCCTTGTTTAGAAAAGCAAAGGTCAACTAAGAGATCTTCCAGAACTATCTATTCTGGTGCTCAGTACCCCGCCCCACAAGTGTCCCTCAAACATCCAGCCCAGCTCCAGCCCACAGTAGTTCGCAGTGGCCTCTTCAGGAGCTTAGAGCAGATGTCTGGAATGAGCTGGGGTGTATGGAAATAGCAAGCCAAGGAGATGGAGCCAGGGTATCTAAGCTCGGCAGCTTCTACCATTTGCCCCGTGGGCCTCATGAAGGCCTACTTCCTGTGTGTTCCCTAATTTGGAAATAAGCCAGCTTTCCCACAGAGAAGCTGAGAGACAGGTTGGTGCTGAGCTGAGCCCCAGGCAGCCTAGACTGACACCCTGCAGAGACCACCCTCTGCTGAGTCAAAGACAGGGAGCACACAGAGCATGTGGCAGTGAGGAGAGCGGAAGTTAGGGTATGGAGGCCTCCCCCCCCCTTCTCCTAGTCACATCCCAGAGACAGGCAGGCTCCCAGCCTGTCAACAGAAGCGGCTCCTCACAAGCAGGTTGGGAGAAAAAAGACTTCTTTGAGATGGCACAGTTGAAGGATGACTCCCAGATGAGGCATTTTCTCAGGGACAGAACTTGAGGGAGGTGGTCCAATTTAGTCCCCAGACAGCTGGGGTGAGGCCACAGGGTTCCATCTGTTGGGAACAGCTTGGGTCACCAAAGGAAAAGTTGGTTGGTCCCGGGAGGTGGCATCATCCTTTCACACCTGCCTCTGGTGTCTTCTCGTTTCTGTTCCACGGAATGCAGAGCTGGCAGGTGGGGAGAGAGCAACTTGAGCACTGCTGCCTCGTGAACCCAAGCAGCCTGCTTCCTGTGCTCTCCCCTCCGCTTCTCTCACGCTGCCTCCTCTGAAGTTTGGCACTTGAAGGAATCTAATTGTCTAATTAAAATTTAACAATCCCTTATCAGGCTCGATGGCGGGTGAGACACTGCTGTCTTAAACACATCAATTTTTTTTTTCTTCTTTTCTAAGACTTTAAGCATTTCAATGAAAAAAGGAAAGGGGGGAGCATTTCTCATTTACATGTCAAAAGCGGTTTGGTGGAGTGACTTGCTGGATGGGAACTGGGAGTGAGTAGGTAGGGTGCTCCTCTCCAGGGCCCCTGGCAACCCAAGCCACCACCTCCCTCCTCTAGGTGGAGGGACAGGCTGTAGTTCAGGACTGGCTCTTTGTCCAGAGTCTCTGGAGGCTTCAGGAAGGCAGAGTAGGATTGGAGAGTGGGTGGGGTGGGAGGAGAGGAGATGCTCCCATCAAGTGACAGGTCCTTATGTGTTCTTGACCAGGAAGCAGCCTCAGCCTGGGGTGGAGGGATGGACAGATCCCACAGCAAGAGTCATAGGTACAGCATCTACCAGGGATCTATTACCAGGCATCCATTCCAGAGGTGCTCACCATGGAGACCCATAGACCTAGATCCCAAGAGCCTAGAGTGGTGGACAGAGGCATTAGTGTTATCTGAATGTCAGGGTTTCTAAAATCCTGGGCTGAGGGGCTGAGGGTTCATGGAAAGGACAAAGAAGAGGGATGAAACTGAGTGTTAGGAAGAAGCAAAGCCTTGGCAAGGGGTGGTGGTGGACATGAGGCAGGGCGTGTCCTGTTAGCTCCTGGCTCACCTCCCCGCTCCCCCTCACCTCACTCCTGAGCAGCTTTCTCAACACCGTAAGCACAGGTACACTGAGAAGCTGGGTCTGTCTCAGGTGCCAGCAAGTGACATGTGAGTGAACAATTTGGAAGAAAAAAAGGCTCTGTGGTTTGGATCTTAGATGTGCCCCGAGGTCCATACACTGACTAATGGCTTAGTCCCCAGGTTGGCATTATTGGGAGGTGGTGGTAATAATAAGAGGACGACCATGTCGGGGATTTGATAGCACTGGGGTGCGCCCTCAGGAACTCTTACCATTCCTCTTCCTCTCTTTGCCTCCCAGCCACTGTGAGGAGAGAGCTGTCACTGCCACAAGCTCCTGGCATGATGTGCTCCCTCCACACAGATGCCCAAACCACAGAACCAAAGGACTGCCATCTTTCTTTCTAAACCAGGGGTTCTCAACCTTCCTAATGCCACGACCCTTTAACACAGTTCCTTATGCTGTGGTGACCCCCAACCATAAAATTAGTTCGTTGCTACTTTATAACTGTAGTTTTGCTACTGTTAGAGAATTGTAACATGATATCTGATATGCCACCCCCAAGGGGGTTATGACCCACAGGTTGAGAACTATTGCAACCTTTCTTCTTAAACTGATTATCTCCTGTGTCTGTGACAGTCTTAGGTATTACTCTCTGGCTCTAGAATAGCCCCCTCCTCAGCATCAACACCACTGTGGGGCATCAGGTCTGTACTATTTAGAGACCTAGACATGGAGGCCTTCCCTCCATGACCCGGCCCACCGTTGGGGGTGACAGGTTTCTGTAGAGAAAATAGGAGAGACCACAGGCTGACATCATGTGTTTGTGTCCCCCCACTTCTGACATGGGTCATCCAACCTCAAGTCTCACAGCACAGCAGCAAAGCACATCTCCTTGCAGAAAGAATGCTGTTAAGGCTTCCTTAGAAAGTGTGGGAGAGCCAGGAAGAACCTCCGGCCCTCTCTCTTTCTGACTGCGTCTGCCCCTACCTTACCAGAGCCAGAAGGTACAGCCTATCTCAAGGGTCTTCAGTGACCCAGTCTGAGGGTGGTAGTTAAGCCATCAACGTGAAACCCCTGCTTCACCGCCATCCCCCACTTGCTGAAATTAAACCCTTCCTGCCTGCCTCCAGCCTCCTACTTCATAGGAAAAAAAAAAAAAAAAAGGAAGCTCTCTGTGGACCCTCACCAACTTGCTGTCACCGAATCTACAAACCTCCAGCACAGGGAAGCACTTGCTACCTCCCTGGGTTTCAGTGTTTCACTTCCTCTGTGGGCCCAGCCCAGACCTGGGCTCAGGATCCCATCACATTCAAAGTCCAGCCCCGCCCTCAGGCCTGTCTTCCCAGCCTTTCTCCAGGGAAGCTTCGATGATGCCTTTCATCACAGGATAACTTCTGGTAACCCCAAGGATGTAAGGCCATTATTTGCCAATTGTTTGGTATCAGTGTGTCTTATCAAATGTAATTAACTTGTTATAAGGATGGCTCCCACCTTGTCCACTCCAAATGCTCACCTCCCAGCACGGAGCCTGGCAACCACAGGTGCCTCGTAAACGAAGAGACATCTGTGAAGCTCGTATCTCATGCAAGGGTACAGCTAGTAGGCACCTGACTCTGGGTCTTACCCACCTTGTAATAGGTTCGCCCCCTGGATCCTTTTCCATGGGACCACACTTCTCTTCTGAGAACTCACCTGGCTTTCTGGGCCTTAGTGACCCTGATAGAGTCCGAGCTATCAGGGTCCTTCTAGGATATCCCTGAAGTGAACACTGAGGCCCCCAGAGCTACTGTATGTGGGAGAGGAGAGTGCATGTAAACATTGGGGTGCAGGTAGGCAAGAGGTGGAGCTGGATCCCAGGGAACTTGCATTCTGTGTAAAGGGAGCCCCCAGCTGGACTCTGGGCTACTGAAGGCCAGGCAGCCTAAGGTCTCCTAGCCTCTTGAAAAATGGGTCAAGAGTCCCCTAGGTCTCTTCACCCACTGAAGAAGTGAAGTTGTCATGTCCAAGTTATCTCCAGAGCTGTCAGCTCCTAATGGTGCCGAGTTGGATGCTAAAGTATTGTAAAGAAGAACTAAGAGCTCGATTATCTACGGGGCGTGGAGAGGAGCGTAGTGTCCCCTCAGATAGGTTGGAGCATACACATTTCTTCCCTCAGCCACAGAGGAATCCTTGTCTGAGAATCTTCTGGAAGAGAAGGGAGCTGAATGTGGCTGAATAGGGTTAGGGTCATTTGTGTCCCAGGCTGAATGTGACTAGAGTGTCTTCACCTCTGGGACTTTCATCCCGGGCGTACTTCCCTGCTTCTCTCCTTCTCAGGGTGACCAGGTGTCACAGGGATGTCCAAGCATCCCTGACAATATGGATCTCCCCCAGAAGGCCTGGGCAGCAGAGGACTGACGTCAGAGCTTTGTCACCTGCCTTGCTTGCCGGCCTTCAGGGTCTGCATTGGAATTAGGCAGCACCTGGAGACTCAGCAAGGACAAGCAGGCATGTATGGCTCCCAGGCTCATCCCTGTGGATTTTGATGGCTCCGTAAAAATGTCTCTGCACAAACTGTCAAAGTGTCACACATTAATTAACTGCTAGCTGAGTGACTCAGTGTGGGGAGGGGCAGGGAGAAAAGCTCCAGAGGTGCTAAGCGAGGTACCATTTGGCATGCGCTGCCTTTTGATTAAAAATCTTCACAGTGCGAGGGAAGGGGCAGATCTCCGGGGCAGCTCACGTGCAGCAGAAATTTGACAAGTGGGATGCAGGCGGAGGGGGTGGGGCCGAGAGCCCCCTCCTTGAGAGAGGGAACACGGAGGGGAGAGGGGAGCTTCTGAGAACTGTTCTATTTCCTCTCTCTCTCTCTCTCTCTCTCTCTCTCTCTCTCTCTCTCTCTCTCTTTCTCTCTCTCTCTCTCTCTCTCCTTATCCTTCTTTATCTCTTCCCACCTCCACCCCACCACAAACACACAAAGAAAAGACCTGGGGACCTGGGGAGGTGAGTTTGATTTTCCCAAGGGGATAGTCTGGACATCTGAGCTCAAAATGCAGCCCCGACCAACTCCCCTTCTGCAGGAGCTGGGAAGGGAGGGAGCTAAGCCTCGGACCAGCCTCCTTGACCTTTACTTTAATTTCAGGAAAGAATTGAGAAAACACACTCTTGAAAGTCAAGAGGGAAACAAATCCTGAACCTTATTGCTCTAGAAAGAGAGAAAACAATCCTGGCTATTTGGCAGAAAATTGTTCTGCTTTATGAGAAGGCAGCCCTGTTCATTTAAAAAAAAAAAAAAAAAAAAAGGACACAGACTGCAGAGGCTGCCTAGCAGCCTTGTGATCTTGCTGCTGGGGACATTCAGGAAGCTGTTCTCCCCAACCTCTCCTTCCTAGGATGCAGCCAGTGAGGGCGAGGGCTATTTCTGTCCCAGGCAAAGAAGGAGAAAGGACCTCTCCTGCAGTGGAGTGGACAGGCCAAGCAAGACTGAACTTGATGACTCCCAAATAAATAGCAATTTAGTTTCACGACCTCCAAGACCAATGGACAGTAAACTTCACCGAAGGAATAGAAAATTCAGATAGCAGAACATGCTACAGGGCAAATGGCCTGCTTTCTTCAAAAAACAAACGCCGAGTAAACAAACAGACAAAGAAACAAGAGACAGAGAGGCCTCTAGGATAGGCGCCACTCCACTCCGAGATGGTTAAAGGAGCGTCTAGTTTAACCAGTTACAATGTGTGAAAGTATTTGGATTCTGAATCAAGGAAACCAGCTGTTCAAAGTCCATGACATTTCTGAGACAGTTGAGAATCTTAGCAGGGGATTTTTTGGATAGGAGGACTATGACTAAGGAGCATTCTGGTCTGGTGTTTTTCTTTTTAAGGTCTCATATAGCCTAGGGTGTATCACTAAGGATGACCTTGAACTCTTAACCTTTCTGCCTCCACGTCCCAAGAGCTGAGATGGCAGACATGTACCACCATGCTCAGCTATACTCAGGTTAAATTTTGGTGAGTCCTTGTGCTCTAGAGATACACAATGAAACGTCTATAGATGAAGTTACATGCTGCCTGAGATTTGTTTGAAGATGATTCTGCAAGTGGAGATGTAGTGGGAACAAAAGTGACCTTAAGCTGTGGTTGAAAGCGGGTGATGGAGACACTGAGTTTATGCTGCTACTCCTCACGTTTCTGTATATATTTGAAGTTTTCTCTAACAAAATGTTTCTCTAATAATCTCTTTATAATTTCCCCCACACACTATAAATGCTGGCTTCCTTTTCAGCCAGGCTGGCTGATTGGTCACTCTGTTGGCCTTGTCCAGCATAAACAGTGCCTCTGGGAGTCAAGAACTGACAAAGAGGGCTGGTGTGCGCATTCCATAGTCTGAGATGCCTCCTCAAAAACACATCTCCCGGCCTAATGGATCGTGTCCTCTTTCCATAGGGGATGGTAGCTCAGCTGGTCAGAGCAGGAGGCTGAGTCTAATTCCTATGTTAATGGCAACTAGACAGCGCCTGAGCTCCTTTGTATGCCAAGGATCATGTAACATGCTGTGCATTGCATTGGCTTTGTGCCTCGGCCTTGTGACATTAGATGATCCCATGGTACCAATGAAGATGCAGACCTGGAGGAGGTAAGAAGCTTTTCCAAGGTCACCCCCACTAGACCGGCTTATTGTGATGGCTAGTTTTACATAAACTTGAGACCAGCTATGGTCCTTTTTAGAGGAAAGAACCTCAACTGAGAAAATGCCTCTACCATATTGAGCTGTGGGCAAGCCTGTGATGCATTTTTTGATAGATGATTGATGATTGATGTGGGGGGGGGGGGAATCTAGCCCTCTGTGATTGGTGCCACCCCTGGTCAAGTGGTCATGGTCCTGTAAGAAAGCAGGCTGAGCAAACCACAAGGAACAAGCCAGTAAGCAGAGTTATCCCATGGTCTCTGCCTTGAGTTCCTACCCTGACTCCCCTGGATGATGGACTACAAGCTGTTGGATGAAACAAAGTCTTCCTTCTGCAAGGAAATGGTCTTTATTACAGAAATAGAAAATCTAACTAAGAAAGAAATTGGTACCAGGAGTGGGATATTGCTGTGACAGTTAATGGTGCAGGTTGACCTAAATCCAGATACTTCCTCATACCAGGAATGGACTCTGAATCAACCCAGGGAGGAAAGGATAAAGTTCTCCAGGCTTCATGTCTGAGAGGCAACCCCAGATCCCACCAGCCTGTTAGGAGGCCACAAGATGCAAAATGAAGCCTTGTCGACAGGAAGATTAGGACCCAGGCCACATCCAAGTTTCTGGATATTTTCCAAAACTACATTCTTGGAGTACCTGGGGTAACAAGATGCTCTGAAAATTGAACTCTGGGAATCACTGAGCCCAGGGGATTCAGGGTAGAACCAATAGGTATGGGAGAAAAAAAAAAAAAGCTTGAGTGACCCCCATTCTCTCTTGGCTACAGAGCAACCTCAGAGATCTTCCCTCAGGCTCAGTCAGCCTGACTTCCTCCTGTCCATTAGGACTTCTACTTCCCTGGGCCATGGCCCCTCTACTTCCCAGCAGTACTATAAGGGTAGACCTTGTTCTCCTGAGCTGTTAGATCCTTAGAGGAAAACAAGATGTGCATTTTGTAGAATGAAGCATGGAGGCGGTGGCCCTGTTCCCAACTACAGGCTGGGGACATGCACAGAGCTTCCTCCTCCCAACCTCTTCAGTCTTTCAGGCTTTTCTAGGCAGTGAGAACCACAATGCAGTGTGATGGACAAGAGTTGACGCAGTCTGTGTTTGTGTATTTTCACCACAGAGACACACCTGGTCCCAGTCTCAGCTTAAACATTCAAGCACTGTGGTCCTCAGGTTTTTGGTTGTTGTTTTTTTTTTTTTTTTCATTATTATTTTGGATTTTTGGTTTGTTTGTTTGTTTGCTTTTTTGAGACAAGGTCTCACTATGTAGCTCTGGCTGCACTGGAACTCACTCTGTAGACCAGACTGGTCTTGAACTCACAGAGATCTGACTGCTTCTGCCTCCCAAGTGCTGGGATTAAAGGTGTGTGCCACCACGGCCTGGCTTTGTGCCTCAGTTTCTTATCTGGAAAATCAGGCAGAAACTCCTCCCTCATTGGAATTGCTGTGAAATTAACTTAAAAACTGTGTGTGTGTGTCCACTGGCAGCAATAACTGGCTGCTAATATCATAAAGAGGAATGTAACAACTGCCATAGATGTAGGTGAGCCTGAGCCATGTAAGGGTTCAAGACAAAAATAAACAAACACACCTCATACCGGGATAAGGGGCTGTGAGAGAGGCCTCTGATTTCACCATAGCTCCCAATCCTCTTCATACCTAGAGACTTCAGCCGTAAGGCCATAAAATTCCCACCAGCAGACGTGAGCTGAAACCTGAGATGTTGAGACACTTTGCAGTTACCCTTAAAGTCTTCTTGAGGTGTGCCTTGCAGTTTGAAGCAGCCTTGACTCTGCCCTCTGAATCTCACAGAAGGAAGTCACACCTCGCCTGTAGTCTTTCTAGTAAATTGGAGGGGGACAGATATGAGACCTGCCCTTCCCCTGAAGGCAGAGGTGGACAAGCAGAGAACTCAGTCAGAACCGTAGGACTCTGTGATCCATACAGGCTTCATCAAGCCATGAATTGGTTCATCCAACTGCAGATGTCTGACATGCAGCCATTTAATTAGGGTCCCTTGATGAGCCACGTCCCAAATTCTTGGTTAAATAATTAATACTCAATAAGAATCTGATAACGAGTGTTCTTGTTCCTAATTTCAGAGAGTGGGGGAATCAAATAAAATGATACGTTTCAAAGTGATCTGCAAACTTGAACGTCTTACAGAAAAAGTAGTGTTCTCTTGTCATTCCGGTTCAGGCCTTCCTCTGGATGTCCACAGATTGATGACTCATGTGTTATCACTAGGTGAGGGTGGTGGCTAGCAATGAAGCTCAGCTGATAGAGTGCTTGCCTACCATTCACAAAGTCCTGGATTCTATCCATAGCATTGTATAAACATAATGTGGTAGCACATAAAATCCTTGTATTTCGAAGGTAGAGGCAAGATGAACAGGTTTTCAGGCTAGGGGCAGAAACTTTCTCTGCAGAGCCATCTTGCAAGTCCGGGTATTGTTGTATTGTTCTTGTTTTCTTTTAAGATTTGGTGGGGGGCACATATGTGCAGGTGCCTGTAGAGACTAGAAGAGAGTATTGGATACCTGTAATCTGGAGTGAAAGGCTGTTGTAAGCTGTCCAGTGTAGATGTTGAGAACCGAAGTCCAGTCCTCTGCAAGAACAGCAAGTGTTCTTAACCAGTGAGCTCTCTTTCCAGCCTCCCAGTTGTATTTCGAGAACTTCAGAGGCAGAACAAACACTTGGATCTTATCTCTAGCTCCTGGGACACTGATGAACTAAGTTCCCTGAGCCCGTCGTCGTGGCAAACAACATAATGTTGCTAATCAAACTTCCTATGCACCCACCCAATTTTATAAATCAGTCTTTTGATGCACTAAGTGAAGATGAATTAGCAGTAATGAGGCTGTGACAGCTCCCTGAGGCAGAGGCTTGACGAGAGCTTTGATGGCTGTGGCACGAAGGGGGGGGGGGGACTCCTCTCTTCGCAGGCGTCAGTGCGTGCTGCCAAGTTCATGCACCCCAGCTTCACTTGTAAGTCGTGCAATCTCCCTCACACATGAAGTCAGTACCCAAGAAAGTCCAGCAGCCTTTACAGATCTGAGAAACTGAGTCATGCACTTGTCATAAGCTCCCAGGCAGTAGCAATCTTGAACCATCCATAACAGACATCAGTCCGTGTGTGTATGTGGGAGAAGATGGAGGTCAGTTACAGCACGTTGCAGCAATCAAGGCTACCTAGTCCCTGGCAGTCTCCACCAACCCCGTGATGTTAGCTAATCCTCTTTAGCTCAAACATGCAACCTGATAGCCTATGGACCACATTTAGTTTTGCAGATAGAATGTGTTGGGCTCACACAACGTTGTAGGGAAAATGGAATTTGTTGCCATTATTTAACATTTGGAGATTTCATATTAAAAGATGAAGCTCTAGCTTTTCTTATTTAAAGAACGCTAACTTTTTTTTTTAATATTGGGCCAGCTTATTTATTTGATTTATTTTTAGACATGGTCTTATGTAGCCTAGAGTTGGCTTTGTGTTGCCTGTGTTGAACTCCTGATGCCCCTGCTTCCACCTCCTCGATGCTAGGATTGTGGACATGTCCCACACCTGGTGCTGGATAAGCATTCTTGTATGGTAGTAACATGCTGGAGCCTGCAGAGGCAGCCAGCTTTACACAGACACACTGGCTGAGGAAGGCAGAGGGAGAGCTGTGCATGAGCTATGATCGTGTTCCGAGGGTGTGAGAGAGGGAGGGCCGCCATCTCTGCCCTACATCCCCTTTTATTTTCTCCTTGGTTGCTTCATCTCAGAAGAGGTTAGACCTCAAGAATTAAACAAAAGCCCATGGTGACACCCAGTCTTGGCTGGCTGGAGACACAAGCTCCTGGGTGTGCCACAGACTCTACCAGTCCTTATAACCCTACAACCGACTGGTTTCATCCCATTTGTATTTACTGTCAGGTCCCAGAAAGCATTTAAGTTTGTGTCTCCTGTTTTTATGTTTTTAGAGCAACTGAACTGTTACACTCCTAATCAACAAAGGCTATGTGTGAATGAGACTCTGGTACCCTCTCCCCTGACCACCCCCCATCACAGGGTAGCAGTAGAAGGATGAGTTGGGGAGGCTGGAGGTAACTTTGGTGACTTTTGGGCACAGCGATGATTTGGTATGCCTTTCCAGCCCCTCCATAGAGACAGGAACCCAGTCTCAGGACTATTTCCCTTGGATCTCTTTCTCTCCCTAATGATAGTAGAAATGGCATCATCATCATCACCATCATCACCATCATCATCATCATCATCATCATCATCATCTCTCCCTCCTCAAAAGTTGTATTTGAAGCCAGGTGGTGGTGGTGCACACCTTCAGTCTCAGTGCTCAGGAGGCAGAGGCAGGCAGATTTCTGTGAGTTTAAGGCCAGCCTGGTCTACAAAGTGAGATCCAAGACAGCCGGGACTGTTATACAGAGAAACCCTGTCTCAGAAAAAAAGAAAAGAAAAGAAAAGTTGTATTTGCTTTAGATTTTTCTGTGACTGATCATCTAATTACATCAGCAGCCAAGAAAGTGGTTATCTCTCCAGGAACTGGGGTACACCCTGCAGGTTGAAACAAAACATTCTATCTTCCTGGTGTGCAACAAACAGAGGGTAGGCCCTGCCTGCCCTTAATTTTCTATCTTTGCTTTAATTTAGTATCTTTGCTACTGTCTTTATTCTGTGTAGTGCTGAAACCTCTGACGGATGGCTGCCGTCTGCTACCTCATCCCCTTTCCTCATCTGTAATTCTAACACACACGCCAAGGTTTGCTGGATGTCATAGGATCCAAGAATTCCACTCCTCTCTAGGATGCTGATAATATAACATGATGTAACATGCACTCAGCTGCTGGTACCTGCAATTTCCATCCCAGGGAGCAACGCTGGGAGCATGCTTGATGGTACAATTGGTTCATTTGAGAGCATGATGCCAAATTCCTTTCTCTCCGAACAGATATATCACTCATAAGAGACTGCCTCTTCTAGGAAGCTTGCTTCAATCTCTCCCAGGAAGAATTATTTGCTTACCCCCCTTCAGAGAATAGCATATGGCTTGTTTTTGATGCTGGAATATCAAAATCCACAAGTCTGCCTCTTGTCTCCTAGGTTCATCAATAGCAAGGTTTATGTTGTATTCTTCTTAGCCATGTGAGCATATGGAATTTGCTAGTACAGAGTGGGATCTAGGCAGTGGCTGCTGAAAGACCATATACATGAGAAGGTCTCCAATGACCTGGGAGTTCTCGGTGCAATGGACTAGCCATCGCTCTCCAATCATTGCTTCAGCAAAGGAAACAGATGATGCCCACAGCAGGAATACTACTGCTAGAAGGATACAAAGCTCTGCCCCACCATGAACAATCCAGAGAAGGTGCAGAGCCCTGCCCATCATACTTATTGCTTGGGAGGATCCAAGTCTCTCCCCATCATCCCAGTACTGGAAGAGCTATAGGAAATAGGCTTACGATGAGCCAGCCACTTGCCATAAGCTTTTGGGGAGTAGCAGCCTTGAATGGTTCATAACACAGAATCAATCCATGTAGTTAGAGAGAGAGAGAATGGACGGCAGTGATGACAGGTGGGAAAAATCAAGGCTGCTGACTACCTGGTCAATCTCCACCAACCCACAAAGAGCAGTTAGTCTGCCTCAGGCCAAAAGGTTGTTTTTGACAATGTCATTAATTTAATTCACTATTTCATACACCACGATATACAGACATCAACTTGTTTTATTGACCCATGAAAATTAAATGAAATACATGGCAGAAGTTTTCTGACAAAGATGAATTGCACACAGATTTTTTTAATTAAAGCTCCAAAAAGATATGACAACAATATCAACAACGAAAGAAAAGGGGCTAGAGACAAAAAATCCTGACTAGTTATAAAGGAATGAGATCACTCCAAAAATTGTTTAAAATCTATATTTATATTTTTTGAAATTTAGATACTTGTTTTCCTTTAGAAGCACTGGAATTTGTAAAACATAGATGTACTGCTTCAAATAATTTGAGTTAAACTTCAAATAGTGGACTCAGACATAAGACATACCCAAATAATTTGGAGTATGAACATACATGAGTACCATAAGGTAAAATGCAGTGATTAATCTATTATCTGTTAGTAATTCCCTTCTCTAAAGGCCCTTTTCAAGGAGCCCATCAACCGTGCTGAATAAAAAGGTGTGATGGTTAATAAAATACCGTCAACTTGACAAGATGTAGAAGCACCAGAGACAGATCACTGTCGTTTTGAGGAAGCTTCTAGACTGGGTTAATTGATGTGAGAAGGCCAACTCTAATTGATGGGCAGCAGCATCCCATGGGTTGGGATCCTGGACTATATAGAAAGGAGAAAGCAAGGTTAATGCCAGCATTCATGGCTCTCTGAGGGTACAATGTATCTAGCGGCCTCCAGTTATGCAGGACTTCCCTACCACAAAGGTCTGAATCCTTGAACTAAGACAGAGTAAACCATTCCTTCCACAAGTTGCTTCTGTGGGGTATTTTGTAGCAGTAATTAGAAAAGTAATGAATACAGAGGACTTGTGTAGGCTGGGTGGCTGCTGATACTGATTATGGCAACTCTACTGATTCAGTACATCTTATTGAACCTGTATCTGCAGCCTTGATTAAGAGCAGTGAGTACACCTCACAGAAGACAGACAAGACCCATTGTCCTTAGGAAGTCTGTTTTGTTAGAGTGACTGTGAGCACAAGCTGGCCCAGGGTGAGCGAGAAGGAAAAAGCACACTCCTCCTGCAGAGGGAAGGTGGCATGGCTAATGTAGCAAGCTAAACAGATTAACTCGCTGCCACTCCTGTAGCTGCGTAGGATCTATCGTTCCGTAGGGCAGATTTTTGGCAGAAGCAGTATCTCTGGCAGCAGAGAAATATAAGAGAGCAAAGTGTCTGAAAGCAAGCCTGCCAAGCTCTGCACTGCCCGCTCCACCACAGATGTTCAAAGTAGGTGTCACATCTTCGATAATGCCTCACTGCAGCCCTTCAAAAAGTCTCAAGGGTCACAAAAGACAATGAAAAAGAGAAGTGCCCCAGGTTAGAGAAGGCTAAGAAGGCTTGACAGAAAAGCATCTCCTTGCCTCCAGGTGGGAGGTGGAGAGAATGTCAATCTTAAATAGTCAAGAAGCTGTGAAGCTACCCTTTCACATGGGTACCTAAGCATCAGAGGGACATCTCACCTACCCATTCTGGGGCATCTGTGGTCTGTGTTTGTTTGTTTGTTTGTTTGTTTGTTTGGGATAGGATCTCACATACTAAGGCTGGCCTTAAACTTTCTAAGTAATTAAGGATGGCCTTGAACTTTGACCCTGCTTCCAATGCCTCTTTAATGATGGAATTGCAGGCATGTACTACCATGACCATCTTGATACATGTGCTTTATCTGCGGTAACTTTAGACTTAGAGTTGCAAAAGCAGTTCAGAGAGTTTACATACAGCCTTCACCCAGCTTTCCCTAGTATCATCACGTTACACAACCAGCAAACTGTTGTTCAATGTTGTTAACAAAAGGACAGATTTCTCCAGACACTGTGTCAGCTTTTCAGTAGCATCCTTTTCCCGGTCCAGGCTCCCACTGGGTCTTCCACTCCAGCTGTCCACCCACCCCTTCCAGATCTGTGCTGCTGGATGTGAGACAGCCCATGTAGCTGATCTTTGGACTGGGCGGGATCCAGCCTCCAATTACCAGGTCCTTGTCATTGAGTGGTTGTTGTGTCATTTCTGCTAAGAAGATGGGTCCCTTCCACCTGCATTGAGAGACCCACGTAGGGCCAATGTTGGAAAAAATTGATTCTTGTTTACGTTAGGACAACAGTAAGAGTAATCATAATAGTGCAAGATGATTCATCAGGTAGTGAGCACCATGTTGCCCACTCTATGTATCTCTTTCTCCAGCCCCAAAAGAAGCACAGTGGTAAATGTTACTCTTTTTTTATTACAGATGGAACAGGAGATCCAAGGGAGGCCCATATCTTAGTATAGCTAGTGAGTAACAATGGAGTACCAAAAGTCTGAGTTATCTACCAGCAAAGCCCTAGTCTCCTCTGGGAACAACCACCACTGTCCTATGAAAGTAGATGGAACATATAGATATTGTAACCATGTGGCTGCCGACCTGCACTCTCAAGTCATTTCAGTAGCTGGATTTTCCAATACTGATTGACACAGGTACCTCTGGAAACAAGGCTAAGAATCCTGCAATGTTTCCAATGCTGATGCATGCAGGCATGCTGCTGTCTCTCTTGGAACAGGATGCTGCCTGCTTCCACAAATCATTCCTTGGAGACACAATTAATCACATGGCTAATCTATAGTCTCTAACCTGTGATCTCTCCACCAACTTCAGAGCCAGGTCCCACTAGCCTTACCCTGTACAGATAGACAGAAATTGGAATGTGGTGTCGCAGTGCTACCATTCAGGATGCAGGTGCCTGTGCCAAGCATAGTAATACACTGTGTCTTCAGGGAGCCGTCACAGTTTCCTATCTGCTTGGCCGCTAAACAGGCAGACGGACTGATGGGACAGAACTCCTAACTGGCTGCTGCTGACCTGTTTGTGACTTTTTTTTTTTTTTTTTTTTTTTTTTTTTTTTTTTTTTTTTTGGTTTTTCGAGACAGGGTTTCTCTGTGTAGCTTTGTGCCTTTCCTGGGACTCACTTGGTAGCCCAGGCTGGCCTCGAACTCACAGAGATCCGCCTGGCTCTGCCTCCCGAGTGCTGGGATTAAAGGCGTGCGCCACCACCGCCCGGCCTGTTTGTGACTTTTTAAAATTAATTTATTTTTTAAATTTGAGACTATTTTATTATTTTCTATATTCAAACTCACAAAAGCAAGGCCTTACATATTTAATATAGTGCATGACCCCTGTTTAAATGGGAAGAAAATAAATTCAGTGTTTCAAGACAGTAGTGGTTTGAATAAGAATAGCTCCCAGCAATAAACAAGTAAAAAAAAATGGCTTCCATAAACTCATATGTTTTAGTACTCGGTCCCCAGGTGGTGGAACTGTTTGGGAAGCATTAGGAAGTGTGGCCTTATTGGAGGAGGTGTGTCCCTGGAGGCTGACTTTGAGGTTTCAAAAGCTTATCCTTTTCCCAGTCAACTCTCCCTGCCTTGTGCTTATGATCAGGATACAAACTCTCAGCTACTGCTCCAGCACCATGCCTGCCTGCCTGCTGCCATGTTCCACATGATGATGGCCATAGACTCACCCTCCGAAACAGTAAGCCCCCAATAAATTCTTTCTTCTATAAGTTACCTTGGTCATAGTGTTATTATCACAGCAATAGAAAAATAACTAAGACATAGACCAATATGGCTGTTAATTTCTGTCAATGCCAACTCAGCACAATAAACTAGAAGACTTTTTTTTAGAAAGTTGACAGCACAGCTAAAGTTCCAAAATTTCAAATATATTATATATTCTATACAACATTGTATTTTATTATACTTATATATTATATAAGAATTCAAAGATATATGTGAAAAGACCAATAGCGGTACACTGTACGTCAATAGCAGCAACAGCTTTTTCAGGCTCTATGGTCATTTGAACAAAATGGTAGAGACAACCAGTTCACAACATTAGAAATAATATTAAATAAAAAAAGAACCCCATAAAATAGCATGGTTATATAACTGTTATGGTACCTGGCATGGTTTATTATTATTTATTATCATCATCATTATATTCTTAGTCATCATCTGGAAATAAAACATTCTGAGTAACAGCCTTAAAAACAGCTTTGATGAAGCGTGGTCACCACCATGCATCATAAAGCAGGTACAAGTCCTTCTACATCTGCAGAGGTATAGTGCAGTGCCGTCCCCACACCTACAACTCTGGAGGATGTAGTTAAAGGGCAGACTTGAGATTAGAATCTACTTTTCAAGCAGAGCTGTCTGTGGCTTTGATGCTTAAGAAGGATTAGTACCCAGCCAAGAATGTGGCTCAACAAACACTAAGTAAACATAGACCTGTACAGAAGTCCTCCAGCTCTGGGGAACGGATCTTGCAACATGTTACACCCCTTGAGGACTCAACCTAGGCCATCTCAGTGCTCCATCACTTGCAGATAGGAGCCCACACATACTCTGGGCCTGGCTGGAGAAAGGAGTGGGCTGAGGAGATGGACAGAGCTGAGCAGTCACACCCTGCTCTGTGGTGCCCATGCTGGTCTCCACTGGAGCAGCTCCAGCCACCACCCAGGCTCTCCTCACCCCTTCCTGCACCATTTTGCAGCCTGCTCTCAGGTTTCCCATTGGCTAGGCAGTTCTTGACACATCTATGGTACAAGATGTTGGATGGGCATGAACAGAAGTTGCTTTGAGAAGCAGAGTGGGACATGTTTGGCCCTATTCAAGATTCCTATTTGACCCTTTGAGGGAAAGAAAAAGAAATCTTGGTCCACATTCAGAGAAAGATGTGAAGCAGCCAGCCAGCAAACACATTTACCTTGAATACAAACAATGCCACAGGACTCAGCATCCAGGATGCAGGTGGGCCCCTGGGCCAAATAAGGCACACAATACAAAATGGCAGGGGGGGTATAGGGGGAGTAGGATATGAAGAAAGAGCTCCAGGCTTAAAGCCAGCACCTGAGTCTGGCCCCAACTCTGTCCCCTTTCCAACTATATGGCCTCAAGCAAGTCACCTTGCTCCTCTGGCTCTCAGGTTAAATACTTATGTCTGTGACAGAGGCTACATCCTCCCAGTTACGGACTGAACCTACATGATAAGGTCTCCAGCCCTATCTGTGCTTATGAGCCAGTGAGCATAGGATTGCCCAGAACCTTCTGGGCTGTCAGTCATGGAACTTTTGTCTACTGTGGCCACTGTACCTGTCCAGCAGGAGTCTATGGCTATAATGAAGGTAAGACATGCTCCTTGGGGTGGGCCTAGCAGCAGTGAATGTGAATAGATGAATATCAATCAATTAGGAAATCATCGTCAGTGTGAAATGGAGCCAGATGAGGAACCAGTGAGTGAGCCACCAGGAATAACAAGTCCCCAAATGGGACGTAAGTCTTACACTCTTCCAATCACAGTGAGATCTGTAGTTCTTGGACAGTAGAGTGTCCAAGCCTGGAGCAATGACAAAGAGAGTCTAGCCTCAGCCTGGTCCGGCCCAGACTTGGAAGCAAGTGGCTCATGGCTGCATACCCCAGCTCAGGTGAGCTGTGAGTCCCCTGGTCCTCTGTGGTGATTCCAGGAATAGGAAGACTTCTGACTCCCTCTAAGCAGCTCCCCACTCCTGTGAGAACAGAAACCACTACCACACTGTTTCCTACTGCAGGAGGTGGCCTCTCAGTGATGGCACTGTGGTGTTCCTTCTACAGTAGCCCTGAACATCTCTTGTCCCCAGCACCAGCATAATGGAGAAGGAAGTTGAGGGAGCAGAACTACAAGGCCTGGTGTTCTTAACCATCCTCCCTCAAAGGCACAGCTTCCTGCTCTGTCCCTTCCTCAGTTCGATTCTTGCATGTGGGTTATCCCCAGATGTGGTGATATTGTGTTCCCCAAAAATATTGTGCACTCTAATAAACTTATCTGGGGTCAGAGAACAGAACAGCCACTAGATATAAAGGCCAGAAAATGGTGGCACACACGCCTTTAATCCTATCACTTGGGAGGCAGAGATCCATCCAGATTTCTGTGAGTTTAAAGCCACACTGGAAACAGCCAGGCATGGTGACTCACGCCTTTAATCCCAGGAAGTGAGCCTTTAATCCCAGGAAGTGATGGCAGAAAGCAGAAAGGTATATAAGGCATGAGGACCAGGAACTAGGGTTGGTTAAGCTTTTAAGCTTTGGAGCAGTACAGTTCAGCTGAGATCCATTTGGATGAGGACTCAGAGGCTTCCAGTCTGAGGAAACAGGATCAGCTGAGGAACTGGCGAGGTGAGGAAGCTGTGGCTTGTTCTGCTTCTTTGATCTTCCAGCATTCACCCCAATATCTGACTCTGGGTTTGTTTTTATTAATAAGACCACTTAAGATTCGTGCTATACCCAGATATGAAAAATCCATTAATAACAGGATGGCTCTCCCTGGACGCTTTGATTGATTAGAGCCGAGTGCAGCCTATGTCAATGAAGCCAGGCTCACAGGCCTTGAGCCTAGGTAGGGTTGTTGGGAGGACAATGGATTGGAGGTCTCTTCATCACCTCCTATCCACTAGCCAAAGCCATGGCTTTATGTTTGTATTGTCATGCCTGCCTTCCTAAACTAAGCCTCTGGCTCTTCTCCTGTGAAAAGGCAAGGCTCTATCCGGAGCTGCTCTGTTTTGTGGCTTTTCCTGCCTCCGCATATTACATCATCTGCCCAGTCCCTCCACTTGACTGTCACTATTTCTCCACTTGTCTAACTCCTATCAGTCTTTGACTTCCTGAAGGAAGCCCTGACTACTGAGCTCACTCTTCCTTCTGGTCTCCTGTATTCTCATGTAGGGCTCAGAAGAGTTGCATGCAAATGAGCATCCTAGATCCCTGAGAGAGCAGGGCATGGCATGCCTTGGGAACTTAGGCAGGTAAGGAAGGAAGGTCTTGGCATTCCCTCAGTTTAGAAATGTCAAGCATTGGTAGAGTATGCATGGGCAGTGATCTGCCAGCTTCCTTTCAGTCAGACCAATACACGAGCTGAGGGCAGGTTGTGAACAGTGTCTTCCCACGGACCACAGAAAGCATTCAGTGAATAAAGGCCTGTGCGAGCAGAATGTGATGGTTAATACTATCATCAACTTGGCTGGACTGACACACAGTTAGATAATTAGTGAAGCTCATCTCTGCCAGGTTCTGTGATGGCATTTCCAGAAACAATTAGATGATGAGGCTCTGACCTAATCAAGAATTAATCACTGGACAGAGTCATAATTTGATGGCATTATATGGAGCTGCTAGAAGGTAGGCAGTAGGTCACAGGTAACAGAAGTGGACTCCTGGTGGAGGGGTGCACCTGGGAGCTATATCTTGCCCTAACCCTTTCCCATGCTCCCTTTCTCTACTTCTTGCCCAGGATAATGTGAAATGCTTTGCTCTGCCGTGATAGATAGACACCTCCCAAAGTAAAAGCCAGAGTAATCCTTCCTTGATGTCCATTGTTTATGGGTGGTTTTTAATTACAGCAACATAAAGTAACAGGTACACAGAGTGACAGTCATGACAGATGTCTCCACCACGATGACATCTCCCATAGAACAACTATTAGGAGGTCAGGATTTTAAGCTGGAGTGAGAGTGGAGGAGAGGCCTTCATATTTGGCAAGTGAATAGACTCAGAGACAGGCATGCCGTCCACAATTGAAAGCAGAGAAACTATCCAAGTGGATAAGTATCACCCAGAAGTAAAAGCAAGATGGTTGGAAGACCAAGAAGGAATGTGAGGGTGGTTTTAGCAAGCCAAAGCTCATGTTCATCAAGGTAGAGCCGATTGCTTCCAAAACTACCGCTCAGACTGGAGCAGCCCTGGCAGCTGGCTATACTGGACTCACTATACCATCCACCTCCATCCACCTCCTTTGATTTGCATGTACCTGTTCCTGCAGGTCCTCTCAATGAATTCAATATGCATGAATAAATAGTATGAAAGGGATGGGCCACGGACATAATTAGTCCCTTGACCTACTATTAATGTATGAGACTATACCAGAGTTTTCTGTTTTTCCAAAGAATACAGAAATGTGTGCTTTTGTTTGAAATCCCCTTAATTTGGAAATGGTTGTAAGTGACTGATAGTACCCTGTCAGCCAAATCTCTTTCATGGGGCAGATCCAGCTTGCTCTCTCTCTCCAAAGCCAAACAGTAGCCACAATTAAAGACACTGTACTCTCCAAAGTCCTCATAACAGCCCTCTTTAAGTGTTGAAGAAACTGTTCTCAAAGAGGCATATCAGTTTGCCCAGAATCTTCCAGCTACTTAGTAGAAGAGGCAAGGCCAGAACTTCTCAACACTCTGTGGGTAGCACTTTTAGATGCTGCTTTGTCTCCAGGCTGGAAAGGACAACAGAGCCTTGGTATTTATTAGGACAGTCTGAGACCTATGGCATTGGCTGCTAGTCTTGATATTCTTAAAATAGAAGTGGTGAGACAGGCTATTGCACTCTCACTCCGTCTCTACAGGTAGAAGAGTTCTAGATCAAATGGATAGGTGCCTTCTTTGAATCACCAAAACCGAGTCACGATCCTCTATCAATTCCTAGGGATACCAGGTCCTGTTGAGGAAGGTCCAAGATTCATTGTCAAAAGCTGCAGAGTGATCTTTTTGCCAGCCTTTTCCAAAGAGACCTCTGGATTTTAGCAGGATAACTGCACATTGCAAAAAGTCTTTGGAATGTACTGCGTAGTGACTGTGAATGACACTAATTCCTAGTGGCCCAAGACATCACTCTGGGTCTCTAGTCCACTAAAGTACTTATGATCATGGAGTCAATGAGCTTTGTCTTAGATCCTCCTCCCAGGGGGTCCAGAAGGTCCCCCAAACCAGCTTTTAGTTATTTCTCTGGTTTTAGAATTCATAGCTGAGATAGACATATCCAACAACACGTAAAATCCTCCATAACACAGGACCAGCTAAATTTCTTAGAGCTGTTAAGGGTGATGTTATCTAAGGGTATCTCAGGGTCATGTTAACCCAGGGAGCTGCATTTTATGTGTTTAGGGTTTGCTGCCCCGTAAGGTTTGTCCAATATGGTAGATGTTAACAAGAATAAAACCTGAAAACATGCAAAAGATTCCTTCTTTAGAAAAGATGAAGATAACCCCATGTTTTTAGATTGTATTGAGCACTATAATCTACAGAACACTGAATTTTATAGCAATCTCATGCCGGCTTTCTTCCACTGATACATGTGTGTAAATATACATACATCTTATTGGCTTTTTGCATTGGTTTTTTAAAATAGTATTTTATTTACACTTTGACAATTATATCCATGTATCAAATATATATTGATCATATTCATACCCTCCATTTCCTCTCTTACTCCCCTCTACTCCCTCTGAACCTCTTCTTTTCGCCCAGGAACACCTCTTCCCACCTTCATGTGTTTATTTTGTGCATCTGACTCACTAAATTTAGTTAGGGATGTTTGCACGCAAGTGAGTGTGCAGTCACGCAAGTGAGTGTGCAATGATTTACTAGAGTGTAGGCAACTTCCCGATGGCTCTGCTACTGAAGAAAAAAAAAGAGCCTCTCCTCCCCTAGTAGCCACTAACTGCCATTCGTTCCTCGGCTGGGGTTGGATCCTGAGAGGCCCCTCCCCGTCCATAACATTCTTTGATTTTTCTGAGACTCGGTCTTGCTATATGACACAGACTAACTTGGTCCTCGCTATGTAAGGCAGGCTGGCCTTGAACTCCCGCAGTTGCCTCCACCTCCCGAGTGCTGGGATTACAGGCATGCGCCCCACACTCAGCACAGGCATTTCTTGCACACTTTTGGGAAGCCAGCTTTGTCATCTCACTGGTTCCCCATCTAATGAATTATGCAAATCGTTGGCTCGTACACGTTTGAGAAGTGGGTTTTTAACCTTTTGAAAAGTATTACTTTAACAGCTTACGTGACTCAAAAGATAAATACCTGTGAAGGACTCAGCCGGCTGGATTAGCAGGCAGAAAAATGTCTGGTGTCTCCCCTCTTCTCTCACCTGGACCCTGCAGCCTAGCACCTCCTATCAGCACCTTGGGGGTTGAGGGGGCTGCAGCATGACCTGCTTATGTATGAGGAATATAGACATCCTCTAGTCCCAGGCAGCACAACCACTCTATGAGAAAGGCCAGTATTGCCTTCACAGTCTGGGGGCAGGTGGCTTCTTTCGGTACTTGTAGTTAGAAAACAAACACACAAGAAAGACAACAGCTACCCCGTCTTTCCCCTGTGGGTCCCATTAGATGGGGTGAGTTTGCCTAAGGCTTTTCCTTTGCTCTCCACACTGGGGAGTAGGGGCAGGGATACAGGTGTGTGTGTGTGTCTAGAGGTACCTGGTGTGTGTGTGTGTGTGTGTGTGTGTTTTCGAATGCATGCCCATGTGCAGCCACAGGTACGTGTGTGTGTGTGTGTGTGTGTGTGTGTGTGTGTGTGTGTGTGTGTGTGTAGGCCCAAGCTGGAGGAAGGATGGGAGAAGGCACCCGCTGTACAAGTCAGCTTTTCACTCCCCAGGGTACAAATGCCCACACATTTTCTGCAAGCTGCTCCGACTCCCTGACGTCAGTGCTTCCCTTTTCAGAGCCCGTCCTTGTCGTCTAGACTACTGCAGACCACACTGTCGTGCTGGTCATTCGATCAGGAATCAGAAGGTCTGGGTCGCCACCTTGGCTCTGCATCTCGTTAGCTGCACAGTTAAGATTAGTCACTTCACCTCTGTCTCTCTCCTCTCCCTCCCAAAGCCCCGGTTTTATCAAATGATAATAACAGCTACGTTCTTACTTAATGGGACAGTGAGCATCAGGCTTGCATGTCAGCTCTCCGCATGCAATGTCAACAGCCAAGAATGTAGAAGTACCTACTCAACTGCCGCTGCTCATTTCACTCATGCACGAGCAAGGTACGAGGACAGGACTGACACTGACAGAGCAGTATAAAGATTGAGTCCTTGTCAAGTTGACCTGCAGTACTGAGCCATGTGTGCTGAGTGATTATATCAATGTCTGGCATACCATAGTATTGTAGAAGTGCTAATTCTTCTAACTATAAACTCCCTGAAGCAGTGGGGTTTGCACCCACTCTGGAGTATTATATTTACGATTACTTATCTTCTTCTATTATCCTGCTTCAGATTGGTGAGTGTTGCCTCTTCAGGTGTATCTATTGAATACTTACAAAAATGTAAAAATAAATAAGACAGAGTTCTGGTCTTCCGGGAGATCACCGCTCAAGGAAAATACAAGGGTGGAGATGACTAACACAGCATGTTTAGGAAATGACAGTACCTGGAGGCCATCTGACCAGGCTGAGGTCCCTGAATGCAAGGCTGAATCACGTGACTTGCAAAGCTGACTCCTTATTCCTCCCATCTTTATGTCCTGCTACTAGAACACAGCTTTGTACATCAGCATATATTTGTTGAATAAACACGGAGCCGAGTGACCTCTCTTAGTGCATAGGTCATGCAAAGTCCCTCTGCAAGGAAGGAAGAATAGCCTCACTCAGCCCAAGCACGAAGAAAGGCATTTTTCACCTGCACCAGTGTGGTGTGCTAACACTCACTTTAGGGATGGCTTTCCCCAGCTGGGCGCTCAGGTGTCTGGCTGGCAGTCTGCTGTAATTTGCTAGCAGCTGCACTTACGATATTTGTACATGGAAACTGCCCAGCGCTGCACGTGATAGTGTTACCTTTTCTTGGTAGGTTGGCTGGTAAAACACTCCTCAGTGAATCTGTTTCATAGATGAGGAAATGAAACCTCAAAGTCATTAAGGAACTCAGTCCACTCAGAACCCCATCTTTTCTTGCAGCCCACCCTTTGTCCCTTGGCTGCTTGATGTGGTGTGGGTCACTCCACTGCCTGTACCTTGCCCTGGTTAAACAGGAAGAAGAGAGGCTCTACTCAGACTCCCCAGAAGGCCCAGAGCTCTCTTGGCCTAGGCCAAGGTCCATGGCAACCCCATGCTATCTGTCTCTTTTATTATCTACTTTAGGGCTCCTTGTTCAACTCCATCAGAAAGGATGGACCTATGGGGCAATATTCAGTCCCACTAAGCAGGACAGGAGTATAAATATCAGTTAGTGTGGCCATTATGGGAAAACAGAAAAGAACGAGTATTGACCAGGATGTGGAACCATCAGAACCCTTGTAAACCTTTTAATACAACTGTAAAAAGGTGTGACTGCCCCAGTGAACAGCAAGAGATTATTTTATAAACTACAGCTGGGGTTGTCATAAGCTCTAGCAAACCAGTTCTGGGGACAGATCTGAAAGAATGGAAAGAACAGTGCACCACACTTACTACAAGCATTATTCCCAATAGCAGAAGCTGCAGCAACCCATTGGAGAGATGATAAAGCAAATGTGGATTGTCCAGAAGATAGACTATGACATGGCCATTAAAAAGAAAGAAGGCCTGGAGGGACAGAGAAAGCAGAGGTAAACCTTCCGAGCTATAACTGCTTGATGTTCAACAAGAGTCATGAACACACATTACAGAAAGGACAGTTTCTTTAGTAAGTGGTTCTGGAGAAAACTGGTTAGGCACAATCAAAATCATGAATTAGGACATTTGCATCACCCCTTACTACGAATCTACTCTAAATGGATTAAAAATTTAACACTAAAACCTGTAACTGTAAAACTACTAAAAGAAAATAAGAGCCACTCTAAGATATGAACTGGGGAGTGGTACCTAGCTTTCACATGACCCCCAAAAACACAGGCAACAAAAGCAAACCTAGGCAAACAGAATCACACCTGGCCAAAAGCTTCTGAAGAGTAAAGGAAATGATTGGGAGAATGAAGAGACATTGTGAGAGAGTATTCGCAAATCCTTTATCAGCCAAGGAGTTCACACCCCAAACACACAGGAAATTCACACTCTCTAGTAACTGGCAAACAAGTAAGCTTTAAAAACTGAAGTTAGAGCTCAGAGGTCAAGAGTGCTTGCCGAGGACTGGAGTTCAATTCCCAGCACCCACACCGGGCGGTTGTGACCCAGGGGACCTGATGCCCTCTTCTGGCCTCCAGAGGCATCTGCACATATATGGTACATTACACACACAAATTTATAAACAGATGGATGGATGGCCTGAGTGAATATTTCTCAAAAGAAGACATTAAAGGTCAGACAACTAAACTAAAAAAGTTTGAACTAGGCATGATGGCTCATGGTTGCAATCTTAACAGTTAAGAAGAAACTACGGCAGATGGATTGATTTGAGTTCAAAGAGCCTGGACTATACAGTTGGTTCCAGACGGGCTTGATCTACAAATTAAGAGCCTTTCTTAAAAATTAAAACAAGCAAAAATAAATCATGAGGAAGAGTAATTTAAAATCCCAGGATGGTACCTCCCACTGTTAGGATGGTGTTCATCGCCATGGTGAAAGGCAATGAGGGTTTTAGGGACAGAGAAAGGAGAACTTTTGTACGATGGAGAAAGTGTGATGTGGTGGAGCCATTTTAGAAAAAAAGGACAAAGATGCTCCTAGAAAATTAAAGGAGGACCAGCAAGATGGTTTAGGAGGTAAAGGCACTTGCTGCCAAGCCTGACAGCCCTGTTCTATCCCTGGACTCACATGGTGGAAGGAGAGTATCGACTCCTGCAAGTTGTCCTGTGACTTCCACATGTATGTCATGGCACGCGCGCGCACACACACACACACACACACACACACTGAATAAATAAATAAGTTAAAAAATAAAAAACAAAAATATAATTATCACATGATGTAGCATATTGCTTCTCATAAACACACACACACACACACACACACACACACACACACACAAAGTAATCGATATCCATATATGGAAAAGATATCCATGTTCCCACCTTTATTACAGAATTATTTACAACCAAGGTCTGAAAACGAACTTCCCAAGCACAGCCGAATGGGTTGTTTTTAAATATGTGGTATGCATATACAATAGAATATTATTCAGCCTTTAAGAAGACTGGACTCCTCTCACTTGAAACAGCAGAAATATGGAGAGCATTATATTGTATAATACCCCAGCCATAGAAAGATACACATTACATGATCTCACTTCTGCCCACAATCTGAAAAAAATTACTGTCAAAAGTCGGGAGCCTGAATAGTAGTTACCAGGTTTTGAAGGAGAGAGGGTGGGCCAGGAAATCAATGCTAGTCAAAGGGTGCCGGGTTCCAGCTGACAGGAGGACTACGTTCTAGCTGTCCACCTCATAGCAAGGTGATTGTCATTAAGAGGAATACACTGAGTATTTGCACATATCTGAAAGAGTAGATATGAATTGTTCTCACCACAAAGAAGCGGTGGAAAATGACAGACATTAATTTGCCTGCTTTGCTCATTCTACAATAAAACCCATGTCAAAGCCTCATCCTGCAGTCCTAAATAAGTGCAATTATCACTTTCAATAAAAATAATTGTATGGGAGGGAAGGGGAAGGGGGAAGAGTGGGGCAAGTAAAAAAATAAAAATAAAGTTCAATGGAACATGTGCATAAAAATGCTGTGATGAAGCTGTTTTATACACTAGTCTAAGAAGATTTGTGGAGTTTTTAAAGTTGTAATTGCTTTTTTTTATTTTAAGGGAAATCCTATCACATGCTACAACATTGGTGAATCTAGAGGACATTATGCTAAGCAAATACACACACACACACACACACATATACTATACAAGTGCACTAATATAAAGTATCTGCAGTGGTCAGATTGACAGGGAAGAAAGCAGATTGGTGGTTGGCAAGTGCAGGAGTGTGGGGAGATTCAGAGCTCATGCTCAATGGTGTAGAGGTTAAGCCTTGCAAGTGGAAAGTGTGCTGGAGACACAGTTGTACGCCAGTGAAGATGTTCTTAACACTGTTCAACTGCACACTTTAAATGATCCGTCATAGTTGTACACCAGTGAAGATGTTCTTAACACTGCTCAACTGTACACTTTAAATGATCCGTCAGTGGGCTGCGGAGATGATTCCTCCAAGTGTTCCTTGCACAAACAGGAAGACCTGAGTTCTATTCCATGGCCTGTGTAAAAAATTGAACAGAATGATACAAGCCTGTAATTCCAGCACTGGGGATGCAAAGACTGGAGACTCCCTAGAGCTTGTGGTCAGCCAGCTTAGCTGGATTGATTAGCTCCAGGTTCAGTGAGAGACCTTGCTTCAAAAAATAGAGAGCCATGGAGGAAGGCCTCTGTCCTCTACATGCTGGCAAACACACACGTGTACCCACATACACCATACACACACACACACACACACACACACACACACACACACACACACACAAAGAATCTTCGATCTCTAGTGGAATTCATACTGCACCCCACACCCCTACAAGTATGAATGAATGGATATGGTGGACCTTGTACACATCATCTGAGGGACATTCATCCCTATGGGAGCTACTGAGATAGGAGCATGGCCTCAAATGACTAAATCAGCTCTGCAGCTGAGTTTTAAAAATGAGTGCATAGGTTTTATTTATCAGCAGGCACCTATGCCTGTTGTGTGTAAACCTTTTTTCAGGTCCCGTAGGTGAGGTAAAGACAGCACAATGCTTCTCCTCCTGCCTCCCAGTCTGGTGGGAGAGGTAGATCATGCTTGGAAACATGGGAGTATGTGGGAATCCTGGGTGTGTGTAAGTCCTGACTGTATGGGAGGCACTCAATCTCTGAGAGGCTTGAGGGTCATTGGACCGTTAAAGGGACAAAGTCTATTACAGAGTGTGGCATGATTCAGTGAGTACATATTCATTTAACTACAGGAGACAAATGACTGAAGAAGGACCTTGCTCTACAGTAAGAAAAGCTGCCTAGAGGCTGGAGCCATGACTCAGCCGTTAAGAGCACACACTTCTCTTGCAGAGGACCCAAGTTCAGTTCTCAGCACCCATGTCAGGCAGCTCACAACTGCCTGCAACTCCAGCTCCAGAGGATCTGACGCCCTCTCCTGGCCTCCATGGGCACCTGCACTCATTAATATGTTTCACCACACAGATATATAGGAATGTGCATAGTTTTAAAAATAAAATAAATTTTTTTTGAAAAAAAAAAAAAAAGATGGAAAAAGAAAACAGTGCCCAGGCTAGGGAGATGGCTCAGTCAATATGCTTGCTTTAAAGGTATCAGGACCTGAGTTCAATCCCTAGAGCCCATGTGAAAGCACGTACTTGTAATCCCAGCATTGGAGAGGTGGGAATAGGAGGGTCCCTGGGGTTCTGTGCTCAGCCAAGCCAACCTGCTTTGGTGAACTCCAGGCCTGGGGACTCTGTCTCAAATGAAGCGAACAGTACACACACACACACACACACACACACACACACACACACACACCACATGATCACACAGGTGCAGTCACACCCACATACACACGTGCCGTCACACCTACACACACAGAAACAGTGCCCTGTGTTCTTCCTGACCTGTACAGCTCTGCCTGTGCCTAGGCAGTGAACTTGGGGGTGAATCCCCAGCATCTGCAGGATCAAATGAGATGCTGCTGCAGTAGAGTGAGCTCTAACCCAGCTTGGTTTCCCTGGCAAATACCTCCTCCTACTGCCAGAGACTCTAGGAAGTCAGAATGAGGCTTTAAACACACACACACACACACACACACACACACACACACACACACACACACCCCACATCACACCCAGAAGCAGGACCAAAGCATCCAGGGACTTTCTGGGAACTAAAGCTCCATTTGCATCTAAATGAAATGGGCTAGTGTTGGGCCTGCTTGACTATGAATGAAATCAGTTCCCCTGTCAGATTTCTGCGTCTGCCTTTGCCAGCTTCTGCTAGAGCTGCCTCGGAGCTTTGTCTGCACCACAAAATAATCCAGGCCTCAGAAGCATCTAATTTGGAAATTATGGGCTGTCTGTGGCTGCTCTCCAGGCCACTAGCTTAATGCCGATCCAGGTCCCTCTGCAGGCAGCAGTTCTAACCAGCCATAGGCTCTGTCACCTTGGTTCTGCTCATTAGAGACAAGGCCAGTTACCCCCAGCCTGGCAAGCTGACCTTCTGGCTCCAAGGGCTGCCCCATAGTGGGTGGAATCTGGCAGGTTAGGCCCCAGCCTGACAGGAGACGGATATCAAAAACTTGAACTCTACAAGGAAGTACACAGGGAGGCTAGACGTTAAGATAATAAAAAGTAGTAATAATAATTAGCTTAGCTCCCCGAAGGCTCCCAGCGAGCTGGTGACACAGTCAAGACCTGCGATTAGGAAAACAACTACCTGAGGCCATGGACCAGCTGATGAAACGGTGTCTAACCTGAGCGTTTAGCAGATTTCATACACAAATACACACGTCCCTGAAGCACAGAGGGCAACGAGCCACCCGTTTAGAAATGTACTCTGAAGTCCTTTCCTGCTTGAGTCCCTTCTCCTTGGATTTGGTATTCTCTGGCCTAAGTGGGTGAGGTGGGATGCCAGGTCTGGACCTACAGAGAGGCTTCATCAGGAAAGTGCAGGAGAGAAAGAGAGAAGTGTGTCTAACTGTTTCTGCAGGGGGAATGTGGTCCTTGATAGTTTCTGATGGACAGGCCACAGGAGCCTGTGGGTATCCCTGCTGGGTATCCCTCCTGCTTCCTCCCAAAGCATCAGCTGAAATTAAAGCCTTAATTTATTTGAAAGGATACGTGCTGTTAAAGAGAACGCAATTTAAGTGTGTTTGGTGTGCATGTATGAGTGTGTGAATTCACATGAAGACTGCACACTCTTCTTGTACATGGTGCTGTGGGCTGTACTTACACATTCTTTTCTTATATAAATCTCCAAGTTATCTGTGTTTTAAATTTTGGAATATGCCATTTCTTCTCTCATGGAGGCATTCTCCAAATGGTCCTAAGAGGCCATCACTAACCTCCTGTGCTGGGCCACTGATGGGGCACCGGGAAGAAAGAGGTGATCCATGACATTACCTTATACTGTAGATTGTAATAAGTGTGGAAAAGAGTGGAGCGGCACGGGGTCGCGTTGAATGGGACTCAGGGGTGTCAAGGCCAGGCTCCACACCAGCTTCAGTTCTCAAAACCAGTGCAGGCTAGAGTGCAGCCACTTAAAGTCTCTTGAGTCTCAATGTCCTCGTCTAAGAATGGGAGTAATAATTCTAACCCTTAGGGATGGCTTTCATGACTGTTAAAAATAGCATGGATGGACAAAGGAGATTCTCTCTCTCTCTCTCTCTCTCTCTCTCTCTCTCTCTCTGTGTGTGTGTGTGTGTGTGTGTGTGTGTGTGTGTGTGTGTGTGTGTGTGTGTGGTTAGCTCCTCTGTTTTGGTTAAATAACAACTGCAGGAATTAGAGTAACCAGGTTTATAATTAAAGTAACTTATTGATCTAGAATTTCGTCTTCTCCACCATAATGACCCCCAGTAATGGAGGCTAAAAGTCCTGTTTACAATCTCTTGACATTTTTTAACTCACTAATTGCCTTTAATAACTGCCAACCATAAGCCAAAGAAGTAAACATCTAAACCCCTCTCCTTCCCCTTCTTTGTCCTACAATCACTTGTGATTTGGTTTGGGTTTTTGTGTGTTTGTTTGTTTGTTTGTTTGTTTTCTTTTGCTGGAGATCTCCAACACTGCAGGATTTTTTCCAAAATGAAAACCTGTACTACCATCAATTTGCTCATTTCCTTGTTTGGGGTGTGTGTGTGTGTGTGTGTGTGTGTGTGTGTGTGTGTGTGTGTGTGTATGTGTGTGTGTGTGTGCGCCAGAGAAACTCAGGGCCAGTGAAAGCCAGGTTGCCTCTCTCTACCTCCCCAATACTCTCTACATTTTTTTCTTTTTTTCAGACAAGGTCTCATTGTGTAACAAACACCAGCTAAGCTGGAACTCACCATGTAGACTAGGCTGGCCTTGAACTAACAGAGATTCACCTGCCTCTGCCGAGAGCTAAGATTAAAGGGATGCACCACCATGCCTGGCTATACTTTTAAATCTTACATACAAACACCCAAAATAATGTGAAGAGAATATCTGTGTGGGTAAGAAGTATCTAGCCCTCGAGCTGGCAGTTAGTAGTGTCCACACATGAGCAAGGTTTAGGACCCTGTAATGCAGCTCGGGGTGGAAGGATGTGGCACAGAGCAACTGTTGGAAGTGGCAGTCTGTTGATACTGGAAAGAACTTCACCCAATCCCACTCATCTTTCTAGAAATAAGGGAGAAGGGAATGGAAAGTTTAATTCACATAGGCTGCCAGTGAGGGTGGAGAAGTGGAATTAGAACCAGAAGGCCCCAGATCCCAGAGGTGGCCGGGAGCCCCCACGAGATGGGCACACACAGGCAGAGCCTGCAGACAAGAGGCAAAGAGCGGAGCCACAGTTCTGGAAGACACGCACTGGGCTCCAGCTCTGCTGGTCATTTCTTTGGGTTGTTTTTTTTTTTGTTGTTGTTGTTGTTTTGGTTTTTTTTTCCATTCTGTTATATTTTCCAGAGACTCCGTCTGGAGGGCAGAAACTTGGAAACTGTCATTAGAGACACTATCAAATTGACTGTCCAGACAAGTGGCTCATTTCTGTCATCATTACAGTTCACCTGGTCACACTGTTCCCAGGGCCAAAGAAGCTATTCAGTGAGGGCTCTGAATCTTCCCAGGCAGCCATGTCTCCCATGTCCTTATCTACCCAAAACTCTGCAGAGCTTAGGAACTGCTGCCAGCAGGCAGGATGGAATCTAAAGAACTTGGGGACCACCAAGGTGTGTGTGTGTGTGTGTGTGTGTGTGTGTGTGTGTGTGTGTGTGTGTGTGCTGGTTAATTTTGTCAACTTGTTTGAATTAAGAAACACCTAGGGCATTATCGAGCACACCTTTGGGCACACCTGTCAGGTCTTCCCAGAGAGGATAAGAGGGTAACTGATCGTTAAGAGCTGCCCTGGATGTGGGCAGCTACCTCCCATGGACTGGAGTCCTGGACTGAATTCAAAGAGGAAAAGGAAAAAGCCAGCTGGATATCGGCACTCATCTCCCTGCTTCCTGTCCTGCTGAGATCTGAGGAGTCAAGGAGGCTCAGGACACCCATTCTCCACTACTCCTTTCCCACAATGGTGGACTGTACAACCATGAGCCAAAATAAGCCCTCTTTCCCTTTGGTTTCTTCACAGCAGATATTTGACACCTGCAACAAGAGAACAAAGTGAAACGTGGGCTTCTGGGCACCACCAGGACCTTAGGTTGCACCCACCTAAGGAAGACCCACATACACACAACTCACCAAACTCTAAAAACTTCCTGGATACAGATATTCCCCTTGCTGCTCAAGAGCCACCTGATCGTTGTTGTTTTTGTTTGTTCGTTTGTTTTCTGGGCAGACACATTCTCAGAGGCACTGAGTAGGACCCTCAGCCTCGCCCCTCCTCCCTGCCTCCTGGCCCATTGCAGCTGCACTGTGCAGAAGCAGCACATGGGCACTGCTGGCCACGTGCCCTCCTGCCTCTGCCCTTTTCTCCTCTCTCCTCCACCAGAACCATAGGCTTAGTGGCTGTGACATTACCATGGAGACTGGGTAAAGAGAGACGTAACAGAGGGCAGGTAGCCAGCGGCTCAGGGATACAGGGGATACGGAAAGCAGAGAAGCTGGGGGCAATGGAGAACGAGAGACATCATCCTAGGAGTTCAGGATGCCAGTGCAGGTTACAAGTCACATCCTGGTTGGAGCCCTTGAGAACTCAAGTCCCAACACTGGCCTGAAATAAGATCTAGGGAACCCCGCCCTACCCCCCGTACTTCCTTTCCTATACCTTCTCTCACTTGCAGCAACGAGGGCATTCAGTCTACTCTCTGGACTCAAGTGCCATTCAAGTGGTCCAACAACAACCACAACAAAAATCTCCTTGACACCAGTAATTTCCCCTATGTCCTGGCACACTGGCCGACTAGGTATACTTAATGCAACTCCTTCAGGCCCCACTCGTCTGTCTGTGAAGTCCTCTCTCTTCTCCATGCGAGTTTGCATCCTGTCGCTTCCCTTTGTCACTCCTGGTGAAGCTGAGCTTGATGACAAGAATCCAGAAGCTTTCTTTATCCTCCCTCCACCTCCAATCCTGACACAGCAGCTAGCAGCAGTAAAATGACTTGTGGAAACAAACACCATTCAGTCAATCCCTGTCCAGATATGGGGATGCCTTGTTACCTAGAGAAGCCACAGGTGCCCTTGACAGACTGCAGCCTACGAGAGAAGAACTTCGCTGTGTGTGACATTCACCAAGACTTGGAAGCGCTGAGTTTGGGGTCTTAGACAATTGCCCTGGCCTGCCAGAGCCTCAGTATGGTTACCTGTCAAATAAGTACATTAGATAGAACCTAATGCTCAGATGGGATTAAATAAATGCTTGTAGAATGAATATTGAGGGAACAATGCCAAATCTCAGAGTTCTTTGAAACAGTATAAGGAACCCAACATTTGCACCCAGCCCTTAGGATCACAGGGTGCCCTGGACCTCAGGTTCCCATGGGCCCCTCCTTTCTGGAACACTCAAAGGATTCTCTTCCTCTACCCATCTTCCTCCAAACCCTCCCATTTTTCCCCTCCACACTAGCCACCATGCCAGCAGGTCAGTGAATCCCTCTAATCCCCAATCCCAGTTATACTAATTGCTTTCTCTCTTGTCCTTATTTGCCTTCCAACTTGGGAGGTGAGACTTCAGTTAGGTACATGAGCAGCTGTTCCCAAATGGGTGACTGGGAGGGAAGTGGTCCTACCCTGGAGGAAGCAAAAGATGCCTACAGGGACCAGGAGCATGGGAAGCAGGAAGCTCTCTACACTAGGTTGAAAGTATCACCCCCCAAATTCATGGCCACCCCGAACTTCAAAATGTTACTTCATTTGGGGAAAGGGCCTTGTTAGATGTAGTTAGTAGAGATGGAATCATGTTGACTCAGAGTGGGACCTAAATCAGTGACCAGTATTTCCATCAGAGAGCGGAAGCAAAGACACAGAGAAGACAGTATGAAGATGGGGGAAGACACTACTGGAGTGATGTTCCCACAAGCCAAGAAACGTTAGGAACCACAAGAAGCTGGCAGGCTCAAGAGAAGCTCCTCCCCTAGAAACTTCAGTGGATGTACAGCCCCGCCAGTATGCTGACACTAGACTTCTAGCCCCCAGAATAGAGAGACAATTAAGTCTCTTATTTTAAACCTCCCAGTTTGGGGTATTTTGTTATGATAGTTACATGAAACTAATAGATCCCTCAAATTCTCCCAGCCCTACAACATTTGAGCACATGACTGTGAGCTTGGCAGGAGACTTCCCAGATCCCTTCTCCCTCTGGAGAGTCTCTTGGTGCCCTAGGCCTTTAGTGTCCCAGTCAGATGTACAACCACCCTGCCCCAGGTGCTTTTTAATCTTTAGTGGTGTTGGGGATGGAGCCCAGGGCTTCATGTACACTAGTCAAGCACCAACTACCCATCCCTCCCAGAACCCACTCTGTCTTTGAGCAAATTTCATTTGCTCATGTATCTAACATCTATTGATGCTCTACTAACCTCTGAGTGTGTGCTAGGTGTGGAGCCTGGGAACGGCTCTTTCTACTGTTCTCTCCTTAGTACCCAGTGCTTAAGATCTGACTAGTGACATGAACCATCACCATACTTGGTCTATTATTTTAAATGACAACTAGATAGCATCTAATTAGTCGTGGGTTTTTGTCTATTTGTTTGTTTGTGTTTTGTGACAGGTCTCATGTAACCCAGGCTGTCCCTGAGACTGATATATAGCTGAAGATGATCTTGAACCCCTCATCTTCCTGCCTCTACCTCCTATGAGTTGGGATTGCATACATGCACCACCACAGTTGGTGATAAGGATCAAACCCAGGTCCTCATGCATGCTAGGAAGGCAGTCCAGCAACCAAATTACACTCCAATTCTGCTAATGAACTCTTTTGTGTCATTGGATATACAGAACACCAATCTGTCCACCATGTGCTTTTTTTTGAGATAATGGGAACACCGGTGGCTCTACAGTCCTGACACTCGATGCCATCAACCTTCCAAAATGTGTAAGTGCTATCCTGACTCTACCCAATATCTCACTTCTCTGGACTTCCCATGAGATAGAGTATGCAGCTAAGTAGCCATCAAATCTAAAACATAGAAAGACAAAGAGGGCCAGGTGGTGGTGGTGGTGGCGGCGGCGGTGGCAGCGCACGCCTTTAATCCCAGCACTTGGGAGGCAGAGCCAGGCAGATCTTTGTGAGTCTGAGGCCAACCTGGTCTACAGAGTGAGAGATCTGGGACAGGCACCAAAACTACACAGAGAAACCCTGTCTCAAAAAAAAAAAAAAAAGAAAGAAAGAAAGAAAGAAAAAGAAAAAGAGATTGTTCTTAGAGGAATGTGAAGTATCTCATCTTTGGCTACAAGGCCTAGGGCTGAGCTTGTTTGGTAAAATGACCTAGATGGGTGACATGCCCAGGGTCAGGGTCAGGGTCTGGTCATCTGCAAAGCAGTCATGGGACTCCAGCCACATTGCTATCCTCTCTAAGAAGGATGTTTTCATCCACACACAGTGGCCTACATCCTCAAAGCTCTTTACACCCTTGGTGTTCTGAGATCTTTCCATACTAAACCATTTTCTGGATTCCCAGGCTGCCTTACTCATGTGAAGGATTTTAGAAGCAACCACAAGACTGCCAACTTATGATTAAACATGTGTGTTGCTGGGGGTCCTGACCACCATCCCAGTTGCCATGGGCTGATGGTGTCACCTTCCATGGATTTAAACACTGAGTGAGGTAAACAGGCCAAGCAGTAGACAATTACAATGCAGGAGCATGTAATCCTATGCTGTATGCTGTGGAACACATAGGAAGAAACCCCAATCCAGGCCGGCTGGCCAGGCAATGTAGAAAGGAAACCCATAGAAGGCTCCCCAGAAGAGATGTTTGTGTTCAGTTGTAAAGATTGAGTAGGAATCAGCTTTCAAGGTCAAGGGCCCAAGCATTCAGGTCGAGAAATATCATGCTAAGAGATTGGTTTTGATGTACTTGGTGCAGATAGACAATGAACGCAGCTGATCTATTCTCTTTCCCTTCCTTCTAAACTCCACCCCTTCCATCTCTCGTCCCTCTTTTTCTACCAACTCGACACCCTTCCTCCTTGTTCTCTCATATTCTGTAGATGGGAGGGGAATTAGATCTAGTGAGTCCATGAGCTAGTGAGGAAGCAAAAGAGAAAAATGGTAAGACATGAGGCAGGGCAGAGGTATGGATCATGTCTCAGAGCAGGCCCATGTCTCCCAGCCTCATCTAAGGGCATGTCTTCTTCTGAATTCTCTCCAATTCCTGTGCCTCATTATCACTCCTCTACTCTCTTATAAAGACTCTGGTCTTCAGGGGCCTGTGCCACCCATCACAGCATCCCCATCACTCTTTATCACGGTTGTCTATGGATTCCTTGTCTGTTCCCTTCTTCACTGAAGCTTTGGCACCTAGCTTACTGGTTTTCACCCAGCTTCAAGTCCTTCCATTGACGTGGGTGGAATCAGCTTGCAACATCTTGATGTTTCAGTTCTGTGACCTTCAGACCTTCCAATTCAACCAGTGTTTCCCATGACTGCATCTTGGACCCTGCATCATCCATTCTGTGACTCTGCACTGGGACCACAACTGCCTCTGCAGCCCAGCACAATCACTCAACAAGTCCAGCTTGTTCCAGATCCCTGGCAACATCAGCACCATCAATCTGTTGATTCTGCTTCCTCCTGTATCCACAGCCTGTCTCACTGATTCAGATTTTTGGCCCAGAATTGAGACACTTTTCTGAACATCCTTAATACACTTATGCTTTATTGTCCCATAGCCACCCTTGGCTTTTCTCTTCATCTCACCCTCTACATCCTACCAGTTACCAGACTCTATTGTCTTCCTAGCTCCATTGTCCACCTTTGTCCAGGTCACCTACACTGCTGTCCTGGACAATGACAAACCCTTTTCTGTGCCTCTGCCAGTACGCCCTCCCTGTAATTAGTTCTCCCACACAGGAGCCTCTGCACTTTTTAATGCAATTCAAATCAATGAAGCTATTCTTCTGCTCAAAATCCAACCCTTCAAAATGGTTTCTTGGTTCCTTCATAAGACCCGGAGGTTCACAGTATGATCCCTGCTAATACCTCTGGTCATACTTTGGACCATCTCCAACTCAAAATCTACTCTTTATCCATTGAGTTCCTGAAACATTCCACACTCTATCCTGAGAACCACTACACAGAGGGTGAAAGAAAGGCCTGAGGCAGAAGAGGGTGCAATTCAACCCGACTGTTCCCTTGCTGGTGACACTGGGATCTTCAGAAAGAGTCAAGTCCTACTTGTCTAGTTGCCTTGTCTGCAATGATGTCTTTCTTCTCTCCAGAAGAGAAGGGAAAATGCAGAGCACATATTGGGAAGGGTCCTGCAGACATCCCCATGCATCCTGATAATTATAAGACAAATACCCATAAATGTTATTTTAATCATGTATTTGTTTGTTTTATGTGCATATATGTGTGCCTACATGAGTTCATGTGTACCATGTGAGTGCAATACTGGTATGTAGAGAGGCCAGAAGAGGATTGTGATCCCTGGAAGTAGAGCTACAGCTGGTAATGAACTGCCTGATGGGAGTGCTGAGAACCAAAGCTAGTTTTCCATTCCAGAGCCTCAAGTGCTCTTAACCACAGAGTCATCTCTTTAGACTCCAGTAAATGCCATATGTCACGTGCCAAACCAAACGCTTGATATGCATGGTTCATTGACTTAGCACAAAACACCATCAAGTAAGTACCACCATCATTTTACAAGAAAACAGAAAAGTCTGAGTCTCAAAAAGGTGACAGTAACTTCAGCAACATCACCCAACTCACTAGTGACTGAAAAGGAAAAAAGAAAAAATCTGAGAGGAGCCTCTATCACTCTGGCTTCCAAGTTCATATTTTGAATTGCTTTGTAATACTAGATGGTCTACCCCACTTTGTGTGTGTGTGCATATGTATGTGTATATGTGTGTGCATGCCCATGCATGTGTAGAGGCCAGAGGTTGGCATCAGATATCTTTTTTTTAAAAGATTTATTTATTTATTATGTATACAGTGTTCTGCCTACATGTGTGCTTGCAAGCCAGAAGAGGGCACCAGATCTCATTATAGATGGTTGTGAGCCACCATGTGGTTGCTGGGAATTGAACTCAGGACCTCTGGAAGAACAGCCAGTGCTCTTTAACTGCTGAGCCATCTCTCCAGCCCCAGATATCTTTTGATATCAACTCTCTCTCTTACTCTTTTGAGTTGGTCTCCCACTGAACCTGAAGCTTGCTGACTCCGCTAGATTGAAGGCTAGCTCTAGGGATCTCTGTCTCTGTGTGCCTATCCAGCTCTGGGATTGTAGTTGGATGTACACCACCATGCCTGGCTTTTTACATGGGTGCTGAGAATCCTGACTGAGGTCCTCATGCACGAATGGCAAGCATTTTACCGAGAGAGCCATCACCCCATCGTGATATACCATTTTAAGAAATACTCTTAAGAAACAGAGGTACAAGATCTTAGTGTTTCTGGAGAGTCTTGGATTAACTGATACTCTTGAAAACTGATAACTGGCCCACCTTGCCAAGCTATGAGTCTCAGCTTCAAAACACAGGCTCCACCAAGAGTCCTACAGACAAACCCCAAGTACACCTCCGCCCTGAGTGTCTTGCATCCCCAAGCTGACCTGACCTAATATTACTTGTCTATATTATCTTGTTTCTCAGTACTTTCATCTTGGCATGAGTGTCTGGCTAATACAGGCTCTAATAACTCATTATCTTTCCTTCCCACAGGCTATAGCAGCCATGAAAATATTTCAGCCAAGCCACAACATGGCTATGACAGCTAGCTAGTATTGGTTGAGAATGAAGAAGTGTGAAGTATCTTGTCGACCCACTAACATGGAGGACACTGTGCATACTGCCAGACACCTGTTGAGCTTCAGGTGAGTAGAGAGTGTGTGAATCTGCCAGGAAGTAACATCACTCACTGACCCATCACTCACCCACTCCACAATTTAAGTGACTACCAAGTGCTTAGCATCACTTTCGGCTATAACAATTTCCAGGGAAATATAAGACAGGTTCGCCACTTCAAAACCCTCATAGTCTAGTGGAGGGAAATAAGAAATGCACAATCAAAATATTAACATTACGATGGCAAGTGAAGATCTGGGGGAACAGCTCAGTGGGAAAAGTGCTTGCTGCACGAATCTGAGAACCTGAGTTCAGATTTCAAGCATCCACATAAAAGCCAGGTGTGGCAGTGCACATCTGTAACTCTAGTGTTGGAGTGGGTGGATGACACAGATGGACCACCCCTCAGGGCTTGCTGGCCAGCCAGTACAGCTGAAACAGCGAGTTCTCAGTTCAATGAGATACCTCATCCCGAAAAAGAAGGAGAAGAGCAATAGAGGAAGACAGGAGACATTGACCACTGACCTCCACATGTGCACATAGCAGTGAGGGCATTGGCACACACACACACACACACACACACACACACACGCACACGCACACGCGCACACACACACGCACACACACACACACGCGCACACACACACACACGCACACACACACGCACACACACACATACACAATTTTAGAAAAGCAAAATGTCAATACAAGACAGGACTATGAGGGCTGGGGGTGTAGCTAGGTGGTAGAGCTCTTGCTGAGCATCCTAGGGGCCTGGTTCGGTCTCAGTACTGAAAACACAAGAGTGTGAGATGTCATAAGGCTGTGACTAGCGACTCTGAGCCAGTCTTCACAACAGGTCATAATGACTGTCTCAATGGGTTACTGCAAGGAGCTGAGGGGACAGTATACACAAAAGTGCTTCCCAGATAGAAGAGATTATTATTGCTTGATGAGTTCTGAAAATTAAAAGAGGATTCTGAAATGCAGAGTATCATCGCTATTGTTTCACAGGGAATAAGACAATTATTTTAAATGCTTGATAGTGAGCACAGACTGGATGATTCCACTGTCTAGAATGTCTGTTTTTCCCTCGACGTCTGAACAGCTCACTTCCACATCCTTTAACTATTTTCCTCACGTGTCTTTCTCTCCACAGGGTCCATCCATCCTGCACATCTTATTTATTGCTACAAAGCTGCCTCTGGTTCCGCACCTCTGCCTTCCAGATCACTGTAATCCTAATCTGTTCCCTCTGTTTCCTGGTGTTACCTTCTGACATACTCAGTTATTCGTCCTTTATGTTGTTTACTATTATATAAATATAAATTTCAGGAAGGCAGAGATCTTTGTTATGTTCATGGATGTATTTGCAACCAACATGAGTACCTGGTGAACAGGAGGTGTTCAATAATGCTAGTGAGATGAGAGAATAAGAAACAAAATTCATGCTACATGACTACCATAGCAGAGGATACCCAGAGAAGAAGGATTCAGGAAGACAGAACATGAAAACCAGAAGCAGGTCTGAAAAGATGATGGTGGAGGGGATTCGTGGCCATGGTGTGCAACATACAAGCTTCCAATCTTTAGGATAACACAAGCAGAGGCCACTGAGGAGGCTTACAAAAGTCAGGTCACTTTTATACAACAGGCAGTGATAGACTCCACGCCATTTCAGAAGACAAATTGGCATCACCATAGAGAATACTTTCTGACTGTGTATCTGTTATCTGTGGTTGCATAACCAATTGTCCCAGAACTTAGCAACTTGGAACAATAAACACATTGCCGTGTCAAATCTGTAGGTCAGGAACATAGACATCTCAGTTAGGAAGTTCTGCCTCAAAGTCTTTCAAAAGGCTCTAGTGACAGCGTTGGCTACTGTCGCTTGAAGTAGCTCCTCTGGAGAGGAAAGGCCTGCTTCTAAGACAGTTCATCTTGTGGCTGAAACTCTAGTTCCTCACCATGTAGATCTTTCCAGAGGTTTCCGGGCATATCCTCCTGACATTATCTAGCTCTCCTCAGAAAAGCAATCCAAGACAGGACCTAGTAGAAGCTGTGATCCTTTTTGGATTTATCTTTCTAATATCACGTTCTGTCCTTCAGGCCTTATCCTGTTGGTTCATAGGTGTTCCCTGCTCATGGAGGGCCACTCATAAAGGTTAACTACCAAGGATTGTACCTAAGGAAACTGCCAAGAAGATTAGATGCCAGGGTTGGTCCATGGACATTACCAGATTCCCCAGCTCCTAGAGAACACTGGCCACAGATGTGTTGTCTCCTATCCTGAGTCATACCAGGCCTTCAACTATACATATCACTAAAGAAAATCTGTGTATCAAAGCACAGATCTACTTTGGAGACCCTTGTACCTTTTGCTTGGGCCTTGAATGCTAGTTTCTGCTTGTCGGTATTTCTTTTGTTGGACCTGCTGTAAGTGAATGAAAGAGCTGAAGAGGCTCAGAATGTAAAACAGGAACAATTGAGGATGCTGACCTGGGAACAGAATCTGTGCCATACCTTCCAAAATCTCTTCCCATCACTGAGAAGCAAGCACATGTAATTGGCCCATAACCATATCACATACAAGAGTCCCTCCCACAGAAAGATTCATAGACGAATGAAAAGGCCCAAGAGGATAAGTTGCTTTCTGGATTAGAAAGCACCAGCACCAGAAAGCTATTAAATTCCACTTCTTTCTCAAGCAGGACTGTGCTTCATCCAATACATGAATGGCATTTGCTTCTGCTACTAACCTCCCAGAAGATGTAAAGTACATGGGTTTGTTTTTTATTGGGGGGGGGGTATTTTTGTTGGTGGTGGTTTTTTGGTGTGTGTGTGTGTGTGTGTGTGTGTGTGTGTGTGTGTGTGTGTGTGTTGTGCACAAATTTTAGGGATCTGTTCAGTATGAACTGCTCAAGCCCTCTTAGTTTAGAAAAGGAAAAAATACTGGTATGTTTTTTTTGTTTATTCTTTCTCTGTGTCTCTCTCTGTCTCTGACTCTCTCTCTCTCTCTCTCTCTCTCTCTCTCTCTCTCTCTCTCTCTCTCTCTCTCTGTGTGTGTGTGTGTGTGTGTGTGTGTATGCTGGTGTGCATGTCCATGTGTGCAGGTGAAAAGGCCAGAGGAGGATGTTGGGGTCGGGGGAGGTCTTGTTCTGTTGTACTCTGCCTAATTCCCTGGAGATGAAGTTTCTCACTGAACACAGGCTGGAATCCAGAAAATCTGAGCTGTAGTCCTGTCTGCCCACCCCATGCTGATGTAATTATAAAAGCACCTGATCATGGCCAGCTTTTCACATGACTGTTAGAATTCAAACTCAGATCCCCCTGCCTGTATGCTAGCAGTCGCACACTGAGCATCTCTTCAGCCCTTAGCTCTTATCTTAAATTAAACTTGGCCTTTTTCGGAGTGCACACTACACCACACGTCTCTGCCGATCAGGAAGGATCAGCCACGAGGCAGCAGGTGAAGGATTTCAGACGCTATGGGGAGGTGAAGGACTTGGGGTAGTTGGGGGATGGGTCGAGGCCATGTAAATCCATCACAAGGAAGACTGACATCTCCTGGCTTCTGTGGGGTGGTATGGGAGCCCAGCAGTGCCTAATTCAAAGGTTGACAAGCAACTCAAACCCTCACCCTTGGGATGAGTAAGCATTCTTGACAGGTGCCGGCCAAATAATTTTGGTAAGGATAAATGTAGAGCATACGAAAGAATTCTAAGTTTGAATTCTATAGAAGTTTTAGGAATGTCATTTCAGAGATGTGAAATAAGCTTTTGAATTAGGGGGAATGGTAGTTAGCAGTAACAGCCCCCACAGTAAGCACCCAGAGATTGACAAACAGGGTTTAGCAATTTCAATTTTCAAAAATTGAAAAAAAAAAAAGGGCATTTCAAATTCCTCATTTTGTCTGTTACCTTTCAGTCTATCACCAAGCAATCTTAGCATTGATATCCACCCATATAGAAGCCCAGGATGATAGAGATTAATCAGTCTACCTCTGATCACATAGTAAGAAAGTGTCAGAGTAAGAATCAGACTCCAAGCCTCTGAGGTCAGAGTCTGCAGACTTACCTGCTATCTTAAGTTGTTTTAAGGAGTTAAATAAGGAACTTGTTGGTACATGTCATCCATATAACACATGGTGAGATTCAACAACAAACTAGACACCTTCTAGCTTCTTTCAAGATAAATACCATTTTTTCATCAGTTTAATGGAGCCTTTGGTGCTGTTGAATCCTGGGGCGATTCAAATGTGTTAGGAAGCATATTGGCTCCCTTATTTTGTACCTGGAGAAACTCCTGTGTAGGTTAGATGCTCTGATCAATGATACCCAGCCCTCTCCTGTCTCTGCCAACCAGAAAAGCACCAATCAGCTAGTCCTTAAGAGGCTCTCAGGAATTTCCCCTCTATCAGTTGGATCCCAGGGACAGACGCTGAGTCCAGGAGACCAGTGACTGTTCAATCCAGGTGTCTATTAGAAGAAAGAAACAAACAGGCGTGAATGCTGACAGGAGTTTGCTTTTCATTCTGTAGACAGATTGAGTCACTCAGGTGTGGGAAAGAAGGCCACATCACCAAGCTTCCGTCCAGCTTGAGAGACACCCTATCCACCCTTCATCCCTTGCTCCTCCCTCCAACTTGGAAGATTGGAATGACGTTTCTGGCCTCGATTCTGTCCCTGCCTCCTGCACCTAGGATTCTGTTGCTCACTGAGATATGGTCCTGGTGTACTGTATCCAAAGGAAATCAGAGCCAGGATGGAGCAATACTTCTCAGCTGATCCTAAATTTAAGATCACTACAGAATAAGTCCATGCATCTTTTCCTTTCCTGGTAACATCTGCAAAATTTACTAGCACTCTGTTTATTAAAGAAGACTTATCCAGACTGAAGAGATGGCTCAGTAGTTGAGAGTACTTGCTGTGTAAGCTTAAGGACCTGAGTTCACATCTCTAGTGCCCACATAAAATCCAGCCAAAGCCATGCACCCCTATAACCCCAGCACAGGAGTGATGGAGGAGGAACCAGCCAGTCTAGCTGAAAAAGGCAAGCTCCAGTTTCAGTGAGAGACCCCGTTTTGAGGGAATTAGGCAGAAAGTGATTAAGCAGAGCACCCACAACCCTTCTAGCCTCTGCACATGCGTGCAAGAGCACATGAACAAACACACGTTTCTCTTTCCCTCCCCCCACCTCCCCACACATGAAAGAAATAAAGGAAGACTTACCCCCATCCCCATTCTTCTCCCTTTCTCATTATTTATGCCACTTACATAAGTCAGCAAGGCCTATTATTTAACCATCACACCGCCCAGCTTTGAATCTTTACCCCACACCTTAGCTGTGTGACCTTGTATGAGCCACTTACTTCTCTAAAGACATGTGTCTTTCTCTGCCAAACGGGGATAACGGGAAAAACCATTTCTAGAGCTCTTACAAGATGGTGAGTTGAAATGGAAAACACACGTCAAGTGCTGAGCACAATGCCCTGCCCTCAGCAAGTGAGCCCTAAGTTTTGGATGCTATGATGATGAGGCCAGAAATGAGGGGAGGGGGTGCTGGGGAGCAGATCCACTTGTCATAAGCAACCATTCTAAGGAAACTTGTGAGTGAGGAGGCTCTTTCCCAGACCAAGGGTTCCCAGGGAACTGCTCGTGATGTTGCTGCCTGGGGTAACAGGAAGGAACTGAGGCAATTATACAGTATGCAACAGAAATAATTTAATTTCTAATGCCTTTCTCCTGCTGGGCCACTTTAGGCCCAAATAATAACAACAAGGCGGAGGCAGGAACAAGCGGAGCAGGCACGTTCTGAAGGAGCTCCATGATGAATAGACGGGTCCCCAGGACTCATTTTGTCTTCCAGACATCTACAGCGGAGAGTCCCTGGGGCCACAGCTGCAGTTTTGTGCTGCATTTCTGTGCCTTGAGCCACTGGAGCTAAAATCTCTCCGTGGGAGCAAGCTGACATCATTCCAGGGCTCCAGGGAAGCCAGGAGTCCTCCCTGCTCTTCTTACCTAGGCAGACAGCAGACTTCCCTCTTCGCCTCCTGGGAAAGGTGGAAGCCCTTGCAGGTGCCTTAAGGTTACAACACAATTGCCCATATTGCATGAAACTGATGTCTATGTCAGCATATCCTGAGAGCCCCCACAAGCAAGCAATTCTCCTCTGCTCCCATCTTCACACACACACACACACACACACACACACACACACACACACACACACACAGAGAGAGAGAAAGAGAGAGAGAGAGAGAGAGAGAGAGAGAGAGAGAGAAAGAGAGAGAGAGAGAGAGAGAGAGAGAGAGAGAGAGAGAGAGAGAGAGAGAGAGAGCCCAAAAATCTTTAAAATGCTCCAATCAACCTCCAAGTCTCTCGAGTTTGGGGCATTGCAGCAAAATAGCCTCTTTTACCTAGGGGAATTCGGGGAGTCCCCAGGTCCCGGTGACTCATTTTTGGCTCCTCCCTGTACACCGGAGCCAACAAGAGCCCTGGCTCCTCTGGAAGAAGGACATCTCTGCGTCTCCTAGGGAAAGAATGAAGTACTCTCTCCCGGGAGCGGCTTGTCTGCCGCGGGTGTTGATTTAACCCATTTGTCAGATTGAACTGAAAGGGACAGAGTGGGGCAAAGCCTCTTGTCCAACAGGCAAGTTTCTCTCCTTTCTCTGGACTCTTCTGCAAACCAAATGGCTGAGTCTTACAGGTTTATTTCTCCTCACATACTGACAAGCTATTTTCCAAGCCTATGCATTTAGATAATATGATTCTATTATGTTTTTTAAATAAAAAATCTTCAATTACGCTGATAATGGGGAGAAGTGAAAGGCAGGGAATATTAGCACTGGACTCCAGCACTCTTAGAGGTATTAAAAAGGGTGGTGATAACATCAGTTTACCAGCCAGACTTGGTGAATAAACAGCTTCCACATCCCCAGTCTCTCCATAAATTATCACGGAAATCTGGGAGGATGCTTATGCCAAAGACAAACTATGACATCCTCCCAGGGCCCTAAGATACCTTTTGTGGATAAAGGGGAAGGGACATGATACAACACACAGTTGTAAGTGCAACACAGTGAGACACAGAGGAGGGTTCCTGATGAGAAGCTGAGCCAGGCTGCTTCCTTTCTAGCATATGTGGTTTTCATGCATTTCCTATGTGCCCAGAAGGGTCCCTGCTAAGCAGAGCATTCAATAAGTTTGAAATACTTTAGTCAATAAGTCAAATCAGAGAGTCCAGGAACTGAAAACTTGACACCATTCTTTTGGGAAGGAGTAATAGGAGGGAAGCTTCGTATTTGGGGGCAGTTGCCCTGTTTGGCCACAAGATCTTTTGGGATGACCTCCAAGGATCCCAAAGAATCTAAGACTCTAAAGTCCTATAAATAGTATCTGAGAGAAATATGAATGACTGGGCCAGATTCTAAGTTTTCTCCAAGACCTACAACCTTAGGTGATAGTGAATGGTTGATACACAACATGATTCTGGAAGGTTCTGCCAATATGGCTTCAAAAAAAAAAATCTCAGCTTGGATTCTCCATAACCTGTGAAGGTGCAAAATCACCTTCCCTGCTCTTACTCGGTAGATATCAACCCCAAAGGAAAGAGGGGTTAGCAGATAAGAAAGCACGAGTCTCTGGAAGAGGGAGGGTTGGCTCATCATACATCATCTTCATCCCATGTGCTCATGTATGCATGAATGTTTGCACACACAGAGAGACGCATGTATACAGGCACTGCATGACTTTCACAGCCATACTTCTTCTTAATATCATAGTGCTGCTTTTGCCAGCAGGGGAGATGGAGACAGCTCTCTCCAAGCAGAGTCCATGGATCTTTTCCCTTGCTCTTGTTTCTCAGAGAACAGTGACAAGAGACCCATTTGGCCTTAGCAGATTGATCCAGGGAATATTTAAAGCAGACTTTCTTATGAGACTCTGAGCTTCCCTCCACTTTCCCTGGTATCAGAAGAGAAGCCAATGAGTTTCACTCGCATTGAAGTTCTTCTAAATTATTCTCAATATTGCATTTGCATCTTATAAACAGAAGTAATCCAGCTTGGAAGCTAGAAGACTGATGGCTGATTCATCCCCACAAACCTTCCAGTTTATGGAACAAAGACTCAAATCAGTGGAGTTAAAGAGTCACTGCCAAGAGGGCATGAGTGGCTACCAGCCTTGGGAAGCATGCCATGTACTAGGCAGAACTAATCATGTCTTGGCATTTCAAGAGCAGTTGTGCTAGCAGGAAAGACTATCACTCACAAGAAGGGGAGGCTAGGAGGCACACATTAGATTGGCCTCTGGAGAAAAACAGTATTTACACAAGGCCATCTGCACCCATATCAGTGAATCTTGGGAAGGGAAAAAAAATCACTTGAGAGAAATCAAAGCCTGAAGAATCCTGGGGGAGAGGAAATTGGGGTACACCTTTGCTGCCATCAAAGGGACTAAATCAGATGGATGATTCTTCCACCTTCAGGCCCATATTTGAAGAATTTAACATGAACTTTAAAAGAGAGTCGAATAAATGAGAGATAATTTTTGATGGATAATTTGTATCTATTAAAAAAATGTTCACAGACTCTCTTAGAAATCTAGGCTTTCATGAGAGGTGATTACCCCAAAGCACGCATATAGATATTATAAATATCTCCCAAATCCCATATCCCTGTTAAAACATAACTTCATAGGCCTTGGCTTTAGATTCTAACTCAGCATCTTATTTGGAAAAGAAGCAAAAATATGCATTTTTAACCAGCTTCCCAGATGATTCAGATGCAAAATTCTTCTTTGCAATCCCTCAGGGAAATGCTGCCTAGGACCTCTACAGCAGATCAGAAGCTTTGTGTTCCAGGCAAGGAAAGTTGATGGAACTCAGATCATTCTTTAGGAGACCGAAACTGAGAAATGCTAGGGATGTAGCTCAATAATGAGGCACTTGCTTAGTGTATACAGGACCCTGGGATTGATCCCCAGCTCCACAAAACAGCAAGAAGACCACAGCTGGGAGGTACCCACTTATTTCTGGGTCTTACCCTCCCAAATCTCTTTCCTGTTCCACATCTGAGCTCAGAGATATTATCAAAGCCCCCAGAAAACAAATTTGCAGTGCATTTGTGAATATGAAACAGTGAAGTCCAAAGCTGACATCCAGCAAATCAGCTTCCTGATTCTCTTGAAATCGGTTGCATTCACTTAGGCCGCTCTCTGCCCAGCCTCATCAAACAGCAGCACGTGAGAAAGATGAAAAGAATGCTTTCTCAAGTGGCCCTAGTGCAGCAAGATGAATCAGAAGTAAGCACAGTATTTTCATCTGAAGCAGGGTTGGGGGGCAACACTGAACATCTAGTTCCCAAGGAGAGGAGCAAGGATTAGCCTAAAAGGTTTGTAGCCTCGTCAGAAGCCATAAATGGTTGAATGTATAGAAGGACCTAGAGAGGGAGTCCACAAACTGGCTCGCACCTCATCCAACCTCAGGAGCTCCAGAGCAGAAAGTAGCAGGACACCCAGTGAGGAAATGATGAGTCGCTGAGGCAGCTTCCCTGTGGCTGAGAACCAGGGCCTATCCCCCAGGGAGCTGCCGTGCTGTGCCTTGTGTCCATGGCAAAGCCTGTTGTGTAGATGGCAACACGCTCTCTTACCTCTGCTCCTCAAGAGGAACCACACAGGCTGCCCGCTGCAAAAATGGATGGGGAAGTGCTCTGCTTGACGCTTAGAGAAGCTTTTTATCTCCGCATAAGGACCTAGTGGGCCTCTTGATCCATCCCAAAGATGGACAGTCACCCTCTGCCTCTGTCTCCCGCCCCCACTGCCACCTGCGCTCCCAGGGGGAAAGGGGTCTGAAATCTCTGGCTTTCTTCAGAACTGGGTGACAGAGAAGTAGACAGAGAACAGACATTCAGCACCAAGGACAGCGGAAAGCCTCTGGGCGGAAGACTGCTCTGGGAAGCCTCTTCTCCATCATCCTTGGCTTTTGCCCTTTCAAAAGTCTCAGTTGCACCAATAACAGGGATGTCAAAAGCAATCCTTTTTCCTTTGGGGTGGTGGGAAACTCTGATGCGGGCCTGGGGTCCTAATCTTAGATGTCAGGAAGATAGTGCCCTACCAAAATCCTAGGGGGTTAGCCACCCTCCGAAGCCGCGGCTACACCCCCTGGTACCAAGGATAAGGACCAGGCAGCGCAGGGACGCCAAGGAAGAAGGAGAGGAGTTGGCATCTGCCGGGTTCCCAACGCCCAGGACGCAATCGGCCCGACGGAGAATCGGAGGAAAGGGTGCTCCGGGACAGGCGGCGCTAGAGTGGCCTGACAAACTTCTGTTTCCGGACGCTCAGCTCTGGACGCTCCCTCTCCTCTCCCTAGGACCCTTGCAGATGCCACGGGCGACTTGTCGCTCCATCCCGCCGGTGCTTACCTTCAAGCCATAGGGCGCCCGGGGGCAGAGACGGCGCCGGCTGCTCGAGGCTTCCGGCTCCCGCCGCATCCACGCACGGCCGCCCCTCCGGCAGCCGTCCGGGGCCGCCGGTCCCCTCCGCGGGTCCCTCGGCTCCCGGCCCCGCCGCGCCGTTCAGATCCCCGGCGGGCAGCCTCTCGGCCGGCTCGGGCCCGCGGGGAGCAGTGGACGGGCCGCGGCGGGGCAGGGCGGGGCGGGGCTGGAGGGCGGGAGCGCAGCGCTGGGGACCAGGAGCGGAGGCGGGCTGGCGGCGCGGCGCGCAAGAGGCGACCAGCTCCGGCACTGAGGCTGGACAGCTCCGCGGAGTCGGAGCGCCGCGAGCGCGGGAGGAGGGGGCGGGGCCGCCCTGGCCACGAGGAGCCGGGAGCCCCGCCCCTGGAACAGGCCCCACCCACCCAGGGCCCGAGTGCAATCTCTGCACTGTCGGGCCTGGGGAAGGAACCCTGGAGCGCTGAGACAGCGCATCCATCCCTGGCTTTGGATAGAGGATAGCCTGAGCTCTGGACTGCCCACCAGTGTGCCCCTACACTCATCAAGTAGCGCCCTGTCCAGCTAAACCTACTCTGGCCCAGCATTGGCAACACCAGCTGGTCGATCCCCCTCCTTTGAGGAGTCAGGGTCAAAGACTGGGCGAGGCGCTAAGTGTGATACATCAAGCCTTTGAAGGAGAAATAGATTCCGGAAGGATGTCCAGGGTCTGTGTACAGACCTCAGGTCTGAAGGTCACAACAGTTAGTCCTGCTGCTGTGTTTTCCCAGAGGAAGACCTAGGCAGAGATGTTCTAAGATGGAAATGATAGAGAAGGCCCAGGGGTCCCAGCTCACCCTTGTCTCCGCACTGAGGTGTGTGTCCAGGACAGCGAGGAGGAAGAGGAAGAGAAAACACGCTCTTCTTCAGCCCTTCCCACGGTCATTTCCCACACAGGGGGACCTACTGCTCCTTCCTCCCTCTCTCTTTCACCTCTTTTTCATGCAGTTGGTGCTGTCTGCCCTGCTTCCGTTGGCCTCTACGTCAGATTCAGAAGTCACAAAGAGGAATGAAGCCAGGTCACTGTTCTCACGTGGGACCAATCCACCAAAGCAGAGACTTCCAGGAAAATACTTGGGCTTAAACAGGTGCTGTGGAGCATCAAAAGGGAGCACTCACAGGAACTGAGTATTCAAGGGCCCTTGCAAGTCACTAAGGAGAAGGTGGCCCAGAATTCCAACAGCAGCACAGAGGACTGTCTGCATGTAGCAGGGAGTCAGCCCTACATAGCTACAGTCATGCCACTTAGACACAAAGAAAAAATTTCTTCCACCAGCCCACACAATGCTAGAAAATTGGGATTGGAAAAAGACCGCGGTATTCAACTTATTCCTGTTCGGTTTCAAAGAGGAAAACTGGGCCCAGAGAGAAGGTGTGCCCTTCTAAAGCACACAGGGACTGGGCAGTGGAACAGTCTCTATCTCCTGAGACCTAGCACATTTTCCTTAGATGTTGCCATCTAGGGAGGCATTTGGAGGAGAGGAAACTGTGAGGAAATGCAACGCTGTCTCTCCACGGCCCCTGTCCATTATATACGGCCATCTATGAAGACCGAGGAGGTGAGACTATGTACCCTCCCCTGCCCCTGTTCAATATGCTATGGACCTAGCCTGTCCCTGCTCTGCTTTAGGCTTAGTAGGGAAATGTTAGGACCACCAGAAGCACCAGCATTTTTCACATTTGCTTTTAAGGCATTCAAACATTACAGATAAGGCTGAATGCCCCCTGTTTCCCTATGTGCCCTTGGCATGTTCTTATGATCGACTTAAAGAGGGACTTGGTGCTTCTCAACCCACCACCTCTATAAAGTTTCCTGCCTCTGTCATCCACCAGTTGTAAGATGTCGCCTAAATTGTTTAATCTCTCCGAGTCTCAGTGTTCACATCTTTACACTGGTTCACACGGTGCCTATTTCTCTGGGATGCACTGAGGATAATAGGTGAATTCTCAATATAAATAAACTCTGGCTGCTCTTAAATGGGGAGGTTAGTTTTGCTAATTGAGGAGATAGAAGGCGGAGCCAGGTGACCTCGGTGAAGAGGCCTCCACCCAAGGACACCACACCTCCGCACTGCCTTTTTTCCCCACATCTTGCATGGCTGAGTGATTTCATGCTGGCTGTGAGTGAGACGGATGGATCTTTTAGTTTTCAATTAGCAAATGCCTTGCTTTTAAACAAGCAGTACAGCAGGCAGATGCTCTGGGTGATTGATGGCAGGGAACATCTGTGGCCAGGCAGTGGCTACACCAAAGACTCCCACCTTCCTGTGCCAGAACCCTCTGGGAGTCATTCAGTGTCTCCGCTACCACCAGACCAAACTGGATCCAATTCAAGTAGGTCAGAGGGTGACAAGATATCCCCTTTCCTCATAAGCTTCCTGGAAAAAGGGGGGGGGGGTACAAAAGTTTGTTTTTAACGCCTTAATTGTATGCTGCAGAGCCCAGGAGTTAAGATGTTCTACCTCACATGCCTCCTAAACCTTTAGTTTACCTCTACCTTTGGTGTGTGGGGAAGGTAGATGCACACATTTGTGTGGGCCTGTGTATATGTGTGCCCGTGAATGCCAGAGATCAACACCAGGTGTCTTCATCAATCTTTCTCCGCCTTAATTTTCAAGATAGGGTCTCTCATTGTACTGAAGCTCATCAATCTAGCTAGACTGGCTGGCCAGGGGTCCACCTGTCTCTGCCTCCCCAGTGCTGGGATTATAGGCCTGAGCTATTGACTTTTGCTTTTGAGTGTCCTGGGGGATCTAGGCTAGGGTTCTCATGTCTGTGTTGCAATCACTTTATCGACTGAAATTTCTGTCAAGTCCAAGATCAAGGCACTGGCAGATTCAGCATCTGCTGTGGGTCTGCTTCCCAGGCAGGCTAGGAAGGGGACTGGCTGGGCCAGGGGATGAAGAAAAATAATGAACTTGGCCTTTTGTGCCTGGTGGTGTCTGTCGTTATGCAGAAACCCTGGGAGAGGTGCAGTGTTCCTAGTTACTAAGGTTGCTGAGAGCCACAACCCTAGTGAAGGGATTGATGGTGGGTTGGACTAATCCCCCTGATGAGGAAGAAGTCTCTTCCAGAAGGACAGGGGTTCAGGGCACTGTTTTTCACCAACACAGAAGAGCAGTTACCTGAGAGCTTTGACGACTGTGTGTGAACAGCACCCTTACAGACCAATTTCCTTAACAGCAGACTCTAATGGGGCTTTGCGCCTCGGTGTGAAATGGACATTTGTGGATGTTTCTTGCATCCTCCTAATGATAAATAATAAAAATACAGGTGTGACCCACTTTAAAAAATTCATCTGTACAACTCTTCCTAGTTACAAAACAGATAAATTAGAGTGCAGCTACCCATGTAGTTTATTTACTTGCCTTCTGGAAAGGAGTCCTGAAAGTATGTGACTTATTTATATACCCATACTCACAGAAATAATGTTTTTAGAAGATGACTTTTACTTTGTCTTTTTTTGGGGGGGAGCAGGGCATTCCAAATACCTGGGCTGGCCTTGAACTTGTTGTGTAGATGAATATGACTTTGAACTGCTAATTCTCTTGCCTCTACCCCCTAAGTACTGGTATTATAAAATGCCTAGTTCCATGCCTGGTTTATGTACTACTGGAGTTTGAACCCAGGGCTTCATGCATGATAGGCAAGTGAGCACTCTAAAATTGAGCCACATCCTTAGCAACATTAATAGTAGCCAAAATGTAGAGATGATATCAACATGCATAAATAAAATATATGTACACACATGGAATATTATTCGGCCTTTAAAAGGAGGAGTTTCTCACAAATGATACCATGTGGATGAATTTTGAAGACATTATGTTACATAATCACTCACAGAAGGACAGACACTGCCTGGTCTCACTTATACAGGAAACCTAAAGAAGCTAATTCATGCAGATAGTGGACTGGGGATTGCAAGGACTGGGGGCAGAGGTGAATGGGGAGCTATTTGAAAGGCTCAGAGTTCAGTTTTGGAAGTTAAAGTAATTTGAGAGGTGACTGGTGGTATGTATGTACTTAATGTCACTGAATTGGACACTTACATAGTAATAATGTATTAGTAAATGGATAGTCATGTAACAGTGAATATGTGGGAAGTTATTTCTTATAATGTGATAGTTTGAATGAGAATGGTTCCCATAGGCACATATGTTTTAATATTTGTTCCCCAGTTGGTGGAACTGTTTGGGGAGGATTAGAATGCATGGTCCTGTTGGAGGAGGTCTATCGCTGGGGGCTGGGGTGTTTTAAAAGGCCTATGTTCTCTCTGTGTCTCTCTGTCTTTGTCTGCCTATCTGCCTCTCTCTCTCTCTCTCTCTCTCTCTCTCTCTCTCTCTCTCTCTCTCTCTCTCTCTGCCTCTGTCTGTCTGTCTCTGTCTGTCTGTCTCTGTCTGTCTGTCTGTCTGTCTCTCTCTCTCTCTCTCTCTCTCTCTCTCTCTGCCTCCAGCTTGAAGATCATGGTAAGCTCTCAGTTACTGCTCCAACACCATGCATGACCACCTGCTGCCATGCCGCCTACCATGATGGTTCATGGACTAAATCTCTGAAACATCAAGTCCCCATTAAACTCTTTTTTCCATAAGTTGATTTGGTCATAGTGTCTCCTCAGAGTAATAAAAAAGTAAAAAAGACATGTCGTGTGTGTGTGTGTGTGTGTGTGTGTGTGTGTGTGTATGTGTGTGTGTGTGTGTGTCTGTATCTGTGTCTGTATACGTACACATGCATGTATGTGTATATATGAATGTGGAGGTCAGAGGACAACCTCTGGTGTCATTCTCAGGGGCTCCTTACTTTTTTAAAATTGATTGATTGATTGATTGATTGATTGAGATAGGGTCTCACAGTTTCACTGGAACTCACTGGTTTGTTAAGCCCAGCTGGTCAGCAAGTGGCAGGAATCTGCCTTGTCTATGCTCCTCAGCTCTTGTATTATATTATTATAATATATTATATTATATTATATTATATTATATTATATTATATTATATTATATTATATTATATTATATACTTGCCAATGCACCAGGCTTTTATGTGTGGGTTCTGGAAACTCAGGTCCTCATGCTTACATAGCAAACACTTTACTGACTAAGCCATATGGGGGGGGAGGGTCCCTGTGACTACCATGGCCAGCAGAGTAATAATCTGTGGGAAGCAAGAAAGTAGTTCAGTTCAACATGACTCAGTAGCCAGTGTTGTAGCCAAACTTCAAGTATGACCCCGATTAGTTTATTTTAGACATATTTAAGCACAGCACAATTTGGTGAAAAGTTTCCTGGTGATAAACAATTCAATCCTATGTACATAACAAAACTTAGTAAGACATGACTACATCAAAACTCTTTGTAAAGTACATATGACATCTTTCATAAAGATGGGTTCTACAGACTGATTATAATAAACAAGTTCATGATAAAGATCTAGAGGAGGATCCAGAGTGGTGCCATACAGATAGCACAAATCTCACCAGGCTATTAATCAGGTTCGATCCCAGCCTTCTGAGAGGAAAACAAGTTATACATCTCTCTCTTTAAAGAGATGACCCTCTGTGTTTAACATCCCTGGTTCCCCTAGTGGTTATCTGGGAGTGCATAACCTCTGTGCCTCCCACATCTCCCCCCATTTTTTTTGAAAGAGGAAATTGTGGCTGTGATAAAGACCAAGGTTGAATGCATTGCCTGCATGGCTAGTCTACCATGGGCAAGCATAAGAGAATTGTAAGAATAGCTAACAGAGGACCAAGGAAAGGGGAAAGCCATCTTAACCATGATGGCCATTCAAAGGCCACTTGAGAGATTTTGTTTATCTCTTTATACAGACTATTAATTTGACCATCCATAGTATGAGAATAGACATGTCTCCTCTGATACAAAATGATTGTTCTTGTCAAGCGCCATGTGCCAAAAGAAGCCAGGGGTTATTTTTAAGACTACTGGCAACAGATACACTATTCTAGGTACAATAATATCAACTTGAGTAAGCAATGCATCAGATATTCCTTTTTTGTCTTCATACAACTATAATTTTCACTCTCAGTGCTTTCTAAAGAGTACTTAATTATCATAAAATCTATATTATTGCTTTTGGACTGATCATTTAGATTAGTACAACCATCCACATGGCTACATATTGTATACCATCTTTTGTTCAGACAACTGGTCCAAAAGGATAAAAACAGTCCTTGGCACAGCAAAACAACATTATACTGTCTCCTATTATATTCATACCTTTTATCACCCCTGGCAAAAGGCATTTGGATTGTGCATTGATAAGTTGAGCATTAACATGTAATAGAGTCAGTAAACATAGCAGCCTCACTGGGGGTCAATAATGTTGTGTCCTTGTTGTCTTCCTGAGTCACTGGCTTATTCTTCCTCTTGAAACATCTCTTCTTGATGGGTTTACCACCGATCTTCAGAAGCTTCATTTCTCTGTGGCGATCTCCTGTTCAAATGCATCAGAGTGAGAGCCATCTGGGACTTGCTCATTTTCTGGAAATACACAAGTGTAACCTTGCCCTGATGTTAGAACAGCAGGCCCTTTCCACTGATTGGTTTTTAGGTACTTTAGACTGTGTCTTCTTTAGGACAAAATGCTTTGGGGCAGCATAAGAAGCATTATCTTTTTTTTTTTTTTTTTTTTGGTTTTTCGAGACAGGGTTTCTCTGTGTAGCTTTGCGCCTTTCCTGGAACTCACTTGGTAGTCCAGGCTGGCCTCGAACTCACAGAGATCCGCCTGGCTCTGCCTCCTGAGTGCTAGGATTAAAGGCGTGCACCACCACTGCCCAGCCAGAAGCATTATCTTTTAAAGTGAAAAAAAAAAATCGAAGTTAGCATAGCTAAATGTAGCATAGTATGTAGGGATTCAGGTGGGTGTATACACCACCTTTTTATTTTTAAAGTTGGCTGTTTAAGTATTTGATGGTCTTGTTCCACAATAGCTTGACCCTGTGGATTGTAAGGGATTTCTGTAACGTGATTAATATTTCATAAATTGCAAAAGTCCCTGAAGCATTTGCTAGTATAAGCAGGATTATTATCAGTTTTTAGTTGTAAGGGGAGTCCTAGAAAGAAAATGCATAAAGAGCTATTTGACAAGTCAAGTTTGACATGTAACACAATGTTATTTTCCTGGAGCCCCCAGGGCCCATGCCATGCCTGGGGCCATGCTCTACAACTGACTAGTTAGGGAGAGACACTATGCACTCTGGTAGTGTACTCTGAGCACAGGTTTCTACACACCTGACAGCAGAGAAGGCCTCAGACACAGACATCCCGAGTCCCAGATGTCAAGCTGATGTGAGAACTGTCCGTTACTAATTATACACTAGAAGCTTGGGATGCTGTGTAAAATTTGTCTTCGGTGAAGGGTAGGCTGTTGTGTGCCTCCTCTAACTTGTCACTTTGCCAGAGTCTCATCATTTATGTCAGACCAACTACAAGAACGAAACTAAAAATCAAACAAAACCCACTTAATTAACAATGGACATCCATTTCTAAAGATTTAAACCTAAGGCTATTTATGTAAGATTTAGGAATCTTCAAAATCCAGGGCAATTTTAAATCTCAGCTCAGGAAGGCTCTCCTACTGGGTAACAGGATACTCAAAAGTACCTGAGGAATAATCACAGAAAATCCTGAAGGAGAAAACAATTGAGTTTTCCCATGCAAGCGTGAAAAGTACATACCCAGCTGATTCTGTAAATGAGACAGAAATGTGAGCAAGATCAAAGCAGAACAGGTCCATGGAAGAAGAACTCACTGGAGGGCTCTGGTTCTTACTGTGGTTCACAGACAGTCTGATGACGTAACGGATTCACAGGCTGTACCGAAAATAATTGTAGGTGCAAGCTTAGAAATAGTCTAATTCCTACTGACTGCACTTTTGATTCCACCCCTTCTGGCCTCCAAGGGAACTTGAGGAACGTGCAGTTGTTTGCATCCCTTGGCCACTGTGTTATCTAAAAAATATTCTAAAAAACTTGCTTGACTTCAATTTACCCTGTTTTCCTTTTTTTTTTTTTTTTTTTTGAGACAGGGTTTCTCTGTGTAGCTTTGCGCCTCTCCTGGAACTCACTTGGTAGCCCAGGCTGGCCTCAAACTCACAGAGATCCGCCTGCCTCTGCCTCCCGAGTGCTGGGATTAAAGGCGCTGTTTTCCTTTTAAAATCAATCCCAAGACAGCTTGAATTGTTATTTTTACTTTTTTATGTTGTACAAAACACCAATTTTAAAAAATGAAGTTTTAGTAATCAAAAATACAGAGGAATCTGGGTGGTGTTTGGACTCTCAGTGCATGAAAGGCGTGGACTGCGAAAGTCTCCGCTTCTGATGGTAAAGGACAAGATAAGATTCCTTAGTTTGCTAACGCACTCGGGTAACGCTGCAAGCGCATCATTAGATGGATTGATAATTTGACCAAGCTTCAGCAGGGCAAACATCGCCTCCAGTCTCCGTAACAGACAACTCCACACCGACCCTCTGGAACAGCCTCCGACCAGCAGCAGCCACGGCTGTTCATGGTGTCCCTCCTAGGCAGGCTCTTTTTGCTTGTGTTGTCTAGAGACAGAGGTGCCAGCAGTTCAGTATTACTGTCGTGTTTCAGTAGGATTGAGTTTATTTTCCAACTCACTTTTTATCTTCCAGACAAGGAAACTCAGATGAAGGAGCCTACTAATCCTTCCTTTCGTGTCTTTCTCCGCGCCCCATCTGTTTCAGCCTTCCATTTACTAGACCCCGTCCTTGAGGAGCTCATCCCAAATGTCTCCACCCTTCCACTACATCCTCTCTGCATTCACAACCCTTCTGCGACATTCCTTTTCTCTCAAGTTCAGCCAGTTCACATTCTCAGTGCATGTCTATCCCTATCCCACGTTTATGGTGAGGTCAGTATGCTGAGCCTCAATCTTCCTTCAGGATACCCACGTTGTGTGAGAATGTATAAACTGGGCTCCAAAGCTACCTGCCGTGACTGGAGGTCTGATTCCTCCTCAGTCAACCCAATGAACTGCCATCCAAATGTAAACGAACAGCAGGGTCTGGTTTTCCAAGACCCATTTCTGCCTCTCGGCCTTTTCTGTTCTCCTGAGAGTTAGGGATCTTGACCTCTCTGGCTATTTCCAGTCTCCTCAGCCTGTCTACCAAGTCCACCATCGGGATGTAAAGGAATAGAGAAAAAGCAGTCTTCTAAGTCAAGTATAATAGTGCAATGACCCTGAGAAATCATGGCAGGAGCAGGGAGCCCTGGCTGGAGGGGCCCCATTGTTTTCATAGTAGCATTTATGTCCCTGCAATCACCTAACTGCCGAAATTTTTTTTGCCCTTTTATGAATCACAAAAATAAGAGAATTCCAAGGACCGACTGAAAACTCTACATGTCCTAGTTGCAGTTATTTCTGTACTAGAAGTTGGACCTATTCCAATTTTTCCCCATGAAGCGTCCATTGATAAATCTGTATTAGGCCATTCCTGCTACGAGGGAAAACCAGGCTCTTAAGTGCTGGGGCAGCCATGGTGCTCATACAGCAGTCGAGCCCCGCCTACCACCGCTTGGAACTCCGGTGTTGCTCATCAGATGCGGCTCAAGCCATGCTCCAGGCAGCTGAAAGGGCTGCAGGGCCGGAGGACTCTAAATTCCAGTCAGATCATGCTCCCAAGCTGTGCCTGGCTCAGTGGCCACAGGCAAGCCGGAGTAACCTTGAAGTCCACTCAGTCTGCCCAAAGTTGTGCAGCTGAGAAATTTTTTTATGATCCTCCTGAGAAGGTCCAAGCAATACATTACTGTAATCCAGCTTACAAAATAATTAACAGGAGTTTTATTTTTTTTTCTCCTGGGCTCTTTTTCCATTAGCTCCTATGTGCTCCCAACAATCAGCATCTATGATTCCTTGTTCAGGAAACCAACGTTAAACTTCACAGTCACTCGTACGAAGTTACAGAGCTGTTACTCTGAATGGTTTGCTCCTCTCTGTCTTTGCAAACATCTTAATAATTGTATAAAATGCTTTGCCTCAGAGGAATGGAGAAGAGCCCATGCTATTTCACTCTCACTTACCGTCATGAGCCTTAGGTCAAGAGGACTGGATTCCTACCCTCTGTTTCTATTTAAAGAAACATTTTCTTATCTTCTCTGAGGGCTGAGCCCCACAGGTTGGGGGCCAATTGTGGGGGTCTCTGTGACCACTATGGCCAGCAGAGTAACAATTCGTGTGAGGCAAGAAGGTAAGTAGTTCATGTGAACACAACTCAGTAGATGGTGTTGGTTCAAACTTCAAGTCTGACCCAAAGTAGTTTATTTTAGACATATTTAAGCACAGCACAATTTGGTGAAAAGTTTCTTGGTGATAAACATCTTGATCCTGTGGGTACAACAAAGCTTAAGACAAGACTGCATCGAAACTTTTTGTAAAGTACATATGACATCTTTTACAAGATGGCTTCTCTAGATGAACTGAGAAAAACAAACTCCTGATAAAGGTGTGGGAGAGGATCTGGTGTGGTTCCCCTATGGCAAGAAGCTCTGTGCCACAAAGTTATTTTGGTTTTGTTTTTTTTTAAGACAAGGTCTCACTGTGTAGCTCTGGATAGTTGACTACTCACTATGTAGACCAGGCTAGCCTCAAATTCACAGACATCTACCTGCTGCTGCCTCCCAAGTACTGGGATTGAAAGTGTGTGCCACCATATCTGACCTTTTTCTGTACTTTGCCACAATTAAAAATACACAATTCAGCTGGTCGTTGGTGGCACATGCCTTTAAACCCAGCACTTGGGAGGCAGAGCCAGGCAGATCTCTGTGAGTTCAAGGCCAGCCTGGTCTACAGAGCAAGATCCAGGACAGGCACCAAAACTATACAGAGAAACTCCCCCCCCCAAAAAAAATACACAATTCTCTTCCAATGGTCACTACAGGTATATATATATATATATATATATATATATATATATATATATATATATATATATATATATCAAACACCTTGATAAGTAGATGCAGTGAGGCCGTACTGTAGTGCAAAGCCCTGGAATTCTCCACCCCTCTCACCCCCAGAGCATGAGGCCCTTTTGCATCTGTGTTCTCATTACTTTGCAGTGGCCTCATGATGTCAACAATGGACTCAGGAGGATGCCATGTAGATTATAAACGGTTTCCCCTTCCAGAAGGTAAGACTAGGCAAGAACAGGACAGTTTTCACAATGACCTGTGAATACAAGGCTCCAGTAACCGTTCAGGTTCTGAATGGAGTCGTGCCGCTCAGAGATAACTTTCTGCTATGAAAAAAGCTCCACCCCAGCTAGATTTATTGAGGATGAGCCGATAAGGAACAGAGGTGTTTTTAGTCTAGAAACTAACCAGCAGCCAGGGGGGTTCTGCCCCTTTTCCCGGGTGTGCGGTGCCATTTCTGAGGACCGCAGCATCCAACTGCTCATGGCCCCCTGTTCCGCCAACACAGTTGGGATGGAATCAGGGACCACAGATGTGGGAAACAGTTCTGGTAATTTGAGCAGAAACAAATTTCACTGAAAATATCATAGTAGCTTGCCAAGTCACAGGGGAGATTAGAGAACCTGGTTTGTAAAAGCAGACAGGAACAAAATGCTTAGACTCTTCTATTTTCCAGCAAAAATCAAGTCTGAGTAATACCAGCAAGAAGGCAACTTCTGTAGCTAAATGAAGGCACCAGATGGCAGGTCCATGGCTGCTGGCGCTGGAGGCTGGCATCCTCCAGGCACTCTGTGATGCTAGTCTCCTTGTACACTAAGAGTTGTCTCTGCTTGTGCTACATCTGTAACTGATGCTCCCCTGTCTGCACTTCTTAGGTTTGTGAACTCCTCAGTGGCAGTTCTGCCTGTCACAGGCCGAACTGTGGTCATGAGCATCTTTCAGTGGGATACGGGCTCTGCCTTCCACCAAGAGCCCTATGCCCCATATTCTCAACATAGTAATGGGACAAAAGGTACCACAGAACCAAACACCACCACCACCACCACCACCACCACCACCCGAACCGCCTCAAATCCAAAGTGTAGGGATTCCAGAGTCCTGCCCATTCTACTTTACTAACAGAACACAAATCACCCAGTCTCCCACTCCTGCCCCGGCTCTCATCCAGTCCAACACACTCCTTTTATTCAGATCATTACAAAGCCTTCCGACGACTTCAGCCTCTAGCCGTCTTGCCCACTGGATAAGAACACCGTTTGTTTCTAAAACATAAATCTGATTGAATCACCTACTTAAAATCCTTCAGAGTCGTTCCTGTTGTCACTGAGATAAATTCTAATCTTACTAAAGTGAATTAAAAGCTCACCTCGTCTCTCATTGCCTATCTCCAGCTACTCGCCCGTCATTTCCCTCTGAGGGAATGAATCCGTGAATGAGAGAATGAGCTTCGGAAAAGCAAGCCGAGAGGATCTATGCTAGAATTTCCCTCAGGTCAGTAATGGGGTTGAAGGCAATGACAGAACCTGGAAAACTAAGAAAAATATACATAATTAAAATCCCAACTCCAAATCAACTAGATCAGAATTTAGAATGCCGAAGCAAGGACTCCCTCTTTCCACAAAGCCATCCAGTGGTTCCAGGCTCCAGCTGGGGTTAGGGGAAGACACATTGATCTATTGCCCTTATTTTATACATATGGGAGCCGAAGGCCAAAGAGGTTAAACTCTCAAGGTACATTCATCTCATCTACTATTGTAATGAAGCAGAAATTTGAGCAAAGTTATTTAGACACGTTTAGTGCTATATATATTCCTTATTGTGCCATATGAAATTAGGTATAAATGGTGGGTAAGCTAATCAGAGGGAGGACTGTTGTTACACTTATAGAAATCAAATATTGGGAGAGGAGGGTCAGCCCAGGGGAAAGGGAGCCATCAGGAAAGATTAGCTGCGGCCCCAAGACCCCACAGAGGCACCCAAGTTGGCGACCTGTGTTCTCACAGATCCAAAGTCAGGTGCGTCTGCAGTGGAGCTGACGAGTCCACAGTGGGAACTCTTAGCAGGAGGTGCTTCAAGGCAAGCCCTCAGACAAGAATGGGGAGAGGCCAACACCTTCCGGCCCCTTCCTTTAAAGAGTAAGCAGGAACTATGAGAAAAGAGAAGGTAATCACTGTGGGCATCAGGTTCTTCCATGCAGAGAATAAACTGGCGGTGGGGGGAGGGGGGGCACGGATTTACAGGAATCCCATCCTCTGCCTATGTTCAGCAGAAGCATCTCCTTGGTGTGTTGGAATAAACCACTGTTTTCTGGACACAGTTTCCAGGTCCATCACTTCCATCACCTGAAGTGCAGGAACTGGAGAGTGAACTTATCTGCTTCCATGGATACTGCATTCCTGTGGGGGACAGGTGAGGCTCCCTAACTATGGAGATAACCATCCTTCTCCATCGTCCACAGCTCTATGCAGAGTCCTACAAATCTTCACTAGAGAGCCTGGCCTTGTCAATCTAAACAGACATAAGACCTAATTCAGATGTACAGCAGTAAGAAAGCCTAGTTAATGGCCCTAGGATATCATTTGGCTTCATATACTCTGGAAAATCTCTTCATACACTGTGAAAGGTAAAGTTTGGGAAGATGCTATGCAACAGCATCTAGTCTCTGTACTAGACAACTAGATTCAGTTAAAAACTGGAGCTGACTTCAGCTGACTAATGCAGCCTGACACTGCCTGTTTCTTTCTCATACAGGAAGGTGTCTTAGTCAATGTTCGATTGCTGTGAAGAGACTGTGACCACAGCAACTCTTATAAAGGAAAGCATTTAATTGGGGCTTGCTTACAGGTTCAGAGGATTATCAGCATGGCAGGAAGCATAGTGGCACACAGGCAGACATAGGACTGGAGAAGGAGCTGAAAGTTCTACATCTGGATCCACAAGCAGGAGAGAGAAAGGACACAAGGCTTGGATTGGGCTTTTAAAACCTCAAAGCCCATCCCCAGTGACACACTTCCTCCAACAAGGCCACACCTCCTAATCCTTCTAAGTAGTGCCACTCCCTAGTGACTAAGCATTCAAATATATAAACCTATGTGGGCCATTCTTATTAATCACAGGAGGGGTACTGGACCCTTGAATTATGTTCCATTTCCATTCCGTCTGTTTCAGGACCATCTCTGATTGACTTAGGATGGGGTAATTGTTCTGACGAATCACTCTCCTGGAACCTTCAGTCTGGACAGGCAGTGGGCAAGGCATGCGGAGTTCAGTGAGAAACTCTCATTATCAGACAGTTAATGTATGAGGTGGTCTGGTGTAAAAATTTCTCTTATTGGAGACAATTAGAATCAAACTGGAGTTTTAGGTGTTCTCTGTCAGAAACTGGAACTATGGGATTCTATAGATAGGACTATGTTATTGGGATTGGGAGCAGAAATGAATGTGGAAGGCAGTCAGGATGAGTCAAGGACCATGAACAATCATGAGTAAGTGACATTTCAGAACAACCTAAAATTATGAATGAGGAAGAGATGAGAGAGGAGCTAGAGAATTGTTCCGTGGCCTGGGACATAGACAACCACACAAAAAGCAGATGTGTAAAGCACAGTACACTTCAGTGAAGAGCTAGAGCCGATCAGGTTTGGTCTAGGCTTCTTGTGAGGCCAGGTTAGAAAACCCTTTCTGGCATCCTTGAGGCCTGGCCCTGTGGTTGAGACTTCTAATCCCTAAGTGATGTGTTCTTCCTCTCAGCCTTCCTTCCCTTACCCCATACACATGCATACTTACTTGATGGAACCCAAGAAGGCTTCAGTCCTTTCCTCAAAAAGGCCTAACACCCCCTCAAACCTAGGGGGATACCTAGTTCTGAACAGTGGTTTCCTTCATTCTGCCCTGGACCCAAGCCCTCTTCTGGTTGACTTGTTAGCATTGTCAATTGGGGACTCCTTCTGAGCCTTTCCTAATTCTATCAACTTGAAGCCAAGACCTCAATGGGGTAAATGAGAGAGGAGACCACCAAAGCTCAAGGAAAATATTCAATAGTTTGTTTAATTATATATTTAATTATATAATTATATATTTATAGGTAGATAGATAGATAGATAGATAGATAGATAGATAGATAGATAGATAGATAGATACCTAAGTCAGAGTTAGAGGAAGACCTTAAAGCCCACTGATGGCTGCTTTCCTGAGTATCTTCCCCCATCCCCAAGTGTCTTCCTGAATCTTCCAGATTCATGGTTCTTCTCAAGATAGCCAGTTGCCTCCATGCCACTCATGACTCCTCACCTTCCTTTCTTGTTGTGGGCAGTTCCTTTCTCCCCTTAGATCAATAAAGAAGTTGATATTTTACAACTGTAGAAAACTGAGGGACAATCAAACACAGCCCAAACGGAAAAATAATGAAATGGAAAATAATGAAAAGGCCAACTAAGACACACTCTGTTTGTCTAGTGCATAGTCTTTATCCCAGGGCTCCTTAGGCCTCCTGCCTAGGTCACTTAAGGTTTAGTTTTACATCCAGGTTGGGCCTGGCCTCAGAATTCTCAACATCATCCTCTAGAATAGAGTTACTGACCATGTTATTCCATGGGGCCTCTCTCTACATCTTTGCCAGACTGCTCTTTGGTACACATCTAGCCACCACCAGTCCCTGGCCCTAGGCCTTCAACTCCCATACCTCCCTTGGGATCTGGGTGGTTGGATCATTCACTCTTCCTCCAACAGAAGTGTTTCTAGGACCTTGAGAAATCTACACTTGACTCTGAGCCAAGTCTGAACTTGATGATGGCCTCTCTGGGAGAAGGAAGCTAGCACCCACCTTAAAACAGACTTTCCAGGCTCTCTGCTTCCCCCATTGTGATAGAATATTATTTTAAGATGTGGTACATTTGTTTATGCTGTGGAACATTTCTGTAATGATGCAAAGTTGTATTGCATTCTTTTATGTTGCATTGTTTAACTCTGTGAAGCAGAATTACTTTGTCTGTCTAAAACACCTGATTGGCCCAATAAAGAGCTGAATGGTTATCGATAGTGAGACAGGAGACGTGGAGCGGGCAGGCATAGAGAATAAATAGAAGGAGAGGAACATTAGAAAGGAGGAGAAGGAGCAAAAAAAGAAGAGGAGGACTCCAGGGGCCAGTCACCCAGCTACACAGCAAGCCACGGAGCAAGAAGTAAAGAAAGGTATACAGCAATAGAGAAAGATAAAAGTCCAAAGGCAACAGATTGAAGGGTTATTTTAAGTTAAAAAAAAAAAAAAAACTGGGAGTGGCTCAACCACCTTGCCAGTGGCTCTCAGCTGGGCGCAGGATGAAGGCTGGAAAGAGCAAGCGGGAGCGTCGAAGCCAACAGCGACACAGGGCAGAGGAAGAGTGGCCACCGTGGTAGTGAAGTGGGAGCCTCTGAGCGCCGAACCTGTCTCACTCTCGTCCCCACGCCCCAGCCGCTAGCCCGTCCCCGCCCGCCCTGAGCCTGGCTGCCCGGGGCCACCATGGCAGTCAAACCCGGGGAGCGAGCTGGTCCCCAGGCAAAAGGAAAAACAAGTCCTCAGGGAGAAGCAAGTCTCCACCGGCTAACAGAAGCCGGAGTCCCCACTACTGCACGGTCAAAGTGAATCAGGAACGTCCACGGGGAGGACGAGAGGATCGCAGCCCAGAGAGCCATCGGAACAGGAGCAAAGGAGAGCTCCTAACAGTGAGCGAGAACTGCACTGGGGCCCTTCCCACCAAAGGAGGAGGAGCTCTGATGAGAGGCCTGTCGGTGGGCAGGGTCTAGACAGCCAAAATCTGCAGGCCCGGGAGGAAGAGAGGAACTTTCATAATGCCAGGCGCCTGCGCTGGGAGCATCGCCAGCAGAATGATGGTGCTGGCGGTGAGGCTCAGGAGGTGATCACTCGCCCTACTGGTAACAGTAGCAAAGAGGTGTCTGTTAAAGAAAAACCAAGCTTTAAGCTTTCTGGGGTACTTCTTGAGGACACCAATACCTTCCGGGGTGTGGTTATTAAGTACACCGAGCACCCAGAAGCCCGAATCCCAGAAAAACGGTGGTGTCTCTACCCCCTTAAAGATGATGAGGTACTTCCGGTCATGTACATCCATCGGCAGAGTGCTTGCCTTCCGGGTGAAGATCACCGCATCACCACCGACATTCCCATCGACCATCCCTCTTGCTCAAAGCAGCATGCAGTCTTCCAGTACCGGCTTATGGAGTACATGCGTGCTGAGGGCACAGTTGGATGAAGGGTGAAGCCCTTCTTCATTGACCTTGGCACAGGCAAAGGAACCTTCTTGAACAACAAGCATATTGAGCCACAGAGATACTATGAACTGAAAGAAAAGATATCCTTTAATTTAGGTTCAGTAGCAGAGTATGTCTTGCTCCACGAGTCTTCAGGCAGCTGAAATAGATAGGAAGGAAGATGAAGATGAGGAGGAGGAAATGGGAGGCCAAGGCAGGAGGATCTCTGTGAGTTCGAGGCCAGTCTGGTCTACAGAGCGAGTTCCAGGACAGACTCCAAAGCTATACAGAGAAACCCTGTCTTGAAAAACCATAAAAGGAAAGAAAGAATGGAAAAGAAAGAAAGAAAGAAAGAAAGAAAGAAAGAAAGAAAGAAAGAAAGGAAAGAAAGAAGGAGGAGGAGGGAGGGAGGAAGGAAGGAAGGAAGGAAGAAAGAAAGAAAGAAAGAAAGAAAGAAAGAAAGAAAGAAAGAAAGAAAGAAAGAAAAAGAAAGAAACCGTTCCTACTGGAGGCCATGGGGTTGACTCTCCAGCGCCTCTTCTTGCCTTAAGTCTTTCCTCTGTTGCTGTGCAGCTGTCTTGCAGTATAAGAACTCTCATCTTGTGTTTTGTTGAACTTGGCACAGCAGCCGCCTGCCTGTGGGCGCTTGTCTTCAGAACAATCTCACCAATTACAGCAGGTTGAGTTTGGTCAAAGTGTGTGGCTGTAGTGGGCGCCTTCAGAACTGCTGCACAGGAACCTTAAGCCCTTGGAAAGGGGACTGTGGCTTGTTCTCTTTGTACAGTTTCTTATTTCTACAGTCGTTGAGCTTTGTGGACCAGGAGTTTTGTTTTGGGGACAATCCCTAGAGCAGAGAATCTTAGTAAGCTTTGGGTGTCACCAAAACAACCTCCAGCATATACCAAAGCTTTGACCTGGGTCATATCTTGAGTCATAGAAGTTGATTTTGCACTTCTTTTGTGGGGCGTGAAAATTTCCCACATGACCTCATTATTGATTGTCTAAGCTAAACAGATACTACGACACCTGTGTAGACATGACTATGTAGGAAGGTCATGGCTTCTACCAACGGGTGCTGGTGTCACATCATGCACTGGGTTGTGCAGCTGCATACTGTGAGGATTCCTAATTTCCCATGAAACACAGACATGACAGTTTTGATCACCTGGTCTTTTTCTTCAGCTTTGCATTTTTATTCAAATGTTACCTCTCTAGAAATAAGCCAAGCTAAGGCTAGGCATTCATAAGTAAGCATAAGCCTCTGTGTGATTTATTTGGGAGCTGGGTGGCGGGTCCCCCAAAAGAGCCAAAGAGTAAAGAGTTAAAAAAAACACCCCATTAGCAGATTTTTATCCCATTGAGTCCTCACCCTCCTTCAGAGTTCACTGACAGTGGAACATCTTTGGAATCACTTGAAGAGGAAGAAAGATGATCCTAAATGTGTGCAAACTCAGGACTCTGCTTTCAGCCCCTTTTCATGGGGCCTCTAAGTCAGTGATGGCAAAGAAGCTTCATCTCAAATGTCAGTCCTGATTGGCTGCCTGAAGTGATGGGGCAAGAAGCAGTAAAACCACATCTGGACTCAGTGGGAGAAAGCATGTGATATGCTAGAGGTATCTGGGAGTAGGGTAGCTCCAGAGAGTAACGGTCTACATAGGTGCCCTGCATTCACCATCCATGGACTAAGCTGTTGTGGAAGCTACATGGCAGTATTGGGTACCACTGTCCTCAGAAACCCTGCTTCCCATCAGTCTCCTTCCAGGGGGAAGAGCTAGGCTCTTCGCAGTCAGCATTCAAGCCTCAGCTTTGCTGTTCCCAACCACAGGATGTTAGACAAGCTGCTTAGCCTCTTTGAGACACAGTCGTTTGTACATCGCAGCAATCACAGTATCTACTATATGGTTTCCTTTCATTGTGAACAGAATACGTGACAGAGATGACTTAAGGGAGCAGGAAAGGTTTTAGAGAAACATCAGTCTGGAGTGTCGAGGAAGACGTGATGGCTGGAGCCCGTGATGGAGGCTTCTCATATGTGGTGGGCCAGGAAGCAGAGAACAGCCGGAACTAGGGCTCGGGCTTTATCCTTTAAAGGGCTTCTCCCGGTGACGTACTTCTAGCTACCTCCTAGAGGTTCCAGAGCCTTGAAAATAGTACCTGTGGGAGACATTTAGCTTTCAAACTGTCACACCGATGTCATAAGACTTCTGTATAACAAACTGACACAAGGCTCATAAAGCACCAGGCACACCACCTTACACAAAGCGAGCCTTTGACAAGTGATACTTGCTGTTGGCTGTCTTTCTATTAATGTCAAAGCCTACAAGCTATACTGCTGTAGATACCAGCTCCCTGTTCCTATGACCTACCAAGGTAGAGAGCACCCAGTCTTCCCAGATGGCCCATGCTCTCCTCCAAATGCCGTGTTGGACTTGTGGTAGCTCTTCTAGGGTCTGTGTTTACCTGGAAGTCCCATTATCCTCCACTCTACTGTTAGACATTTCAAATCCTCCCCCATGGGTTCCCTCCCTTGTTAATGCGATTACACATGGTGATTGTTTCATTAAGCGCCTTTTCATAGAGTGTTTGGTAAATACCTGGCAGAACGTGAAAGCTAATTATCATCTTAATTGGTGAAGATGAACTGGTACATAATATGTGTGATTTAATTATCAGGGCAAGCCCTATGAAGGTTAATAAGAAATGAAAACTCATAAGCAGAGGTTCTGGGGTTTCTGGGCAGGTAATTGCTAAGCTTTGGAGACAACAGAGCTGATTTCTATGACTTTAACACCTCAGGGTGCTAGCCTTTCCCTTTGCCTTGATCAAAAGATGAGAGCTGCAGTCTTATCAATACGAAGAATGAGTCCTCTGGCTGTTTAGTGTGTTCATGTGAACACACTTTTTCTCTCTCTCTCTCTGTACATTTTCTCCCCAACTTCACTGAGATACATGAGGTACATATTAAACAATTTTGAGAGAGAGAGAGAGAGAGAGAGAGAGAGAGAGAGAGAGAGAGTAGGTATTACTCAATTCATTGTCTGTGTGCTCTTTTGGCCTTGGACCCCTTCTTTCCAAAAGGCCTGGGATGTTCTTCACATTGACTCGGCCACCCCCCACCTTGCTGTCGTGCCCCATGACTGACCCTTTTCTCCCACCATCTTGGACTTGTCCCATCACAACACACGATCCCCAAGTTTGCTTGAGAACCAGCTCTCTGGTAAACAAATGTTGCCTTTCTAGAAGCCTCTTCAACCACGTGGACTCTTCACCCTAACTGCAACTCTGCTCTCTCCCGGGGCTGCTGCTTCCCCTGCAGGCTTCACATTAGGATCTCTTCTCTTCCTTCTTCAACACAGAGATCTCCATCAGGAGCTGAGGGTGGCATCCCCTGCCCTCTCCAGCGTTATGTGCAGACATTTCCCTTCCACTCTCAGGGCAGGATAGCACCCTTCCCCCAATCTCGGCTTTCCCAGAGCCACTGATAACATGCTTTCTTCACCGGGAACTCCAATCCTAGCTCTAGGTTCCCCTGATGCACCCCCTCATCCGGCTATCCTTTCATTGCACGTCTATCCATTGCATGGACCACCTCTCTAACATCTAGGCCTCTCTCAGGATTGTTCTCCTCAGCTTCCACTTCCTTTGCCTCCTGTCTAACCATTGCCTGAATCTGACAGCATCCCAACAGCTCCTTCAGTATCCTATTTACTATTCCTGCTCAGACACTTGTGTGCTCACTCATCTTTATGCTGGGCATCGCCCCTTGCTCCCCGTATCCTCTCCATAGACTCCACCTTCCTCCTTCACCATCTACTTTGGACCTTGTGGTTTATGATTTAAATTTAGTTATCATTAAATTTTATCATGTATCATTTAAATTACTTTCCTGCCACCATTTTATTCTCTTGCCATTCCAAACTATTACTAACCCACAATTCTTTCTTCCTCCCCTTCTTGGCTATGGCTCACTGCAGGCCAAGTACTTCTCCCTGCTTTATGGTGGTTGCGACTGAGATTTCTATGTGACTTGTTTTGAATAGCCGAGTGTGGGCAGTGGTGATGATGTGCTGGTTCTGAGCCAGGGCCGTAGAAGACCTCGGATATTCCTGGTCCTCCTTCTTCAGCCTTTGCCAACAAGAGGAGAAGAACATGTCTGGGTAGCTTTGGGGTTTGAGGAGAATAGAGCAAACTCAGACACACAAACCTGCGATGTAATCCAGAACCACACAGCTAGCGTGCAGACACATGAGCTCAATACGTGTTTATTATAACTATAAACCACGGAGCTTGGAAGTAGTTTATTACATGACATCATTGCATCAGTAACTAATAGAGTCTCCTGGATCTTAATCCTCCTTCCAATCAATATTCAAACGTGTATCTCTCCCAACTTGTAAAGAAATCTAATTCTCCCCTACCCCTGCCCCCTCTGTGGCCTTTCTACCTACTGCCACCTCACCGTCTCCTCTCAGGTGAGATCTGCCTTTTCTTACAGTCTTCCAGACTCACCTCCTTTTCTTGCCTCACCCTCCTGCAGTCTGACTGTGTTCCCCACTTCCCTGAACCTGCTCTTCCCGGGGTTTATCCAACTAATATTTACTGGGTACCTCCTTTGTGCTCTGCTTAGGCATCAAGGATACAAATACAAAACACTGGCAGGAGCCTTGACCGTGTGGTGGGGCATTTGGATATGTGAATACCCAACGTACTAAGCTACACAGGGGTGAAAAGGATATGCAGGGGAGTACAAAACACCCAAATCCAGAGATCAGGGACTCTTCCCTATCTAGAGGCCTCAAATTTGACAAAGAATAAGCAGAACTCAGCAGGCAACAAAAAGGTGTGTGGGAGGGAAACTTTCCAACCATTGAGGGGAAAGAATTGCCCCCTTAAAGACACAAATCCCATCACTCCCAGGCTTAAAACCTTCATTTTTTGTTTTTGTTTTTAATTTGTGCAGCTTTGTGAGAGAAGATCTTTGGTGGTCATTTTATCCTCACTGTGCTTATCATAAGAATTTAATAAATATCTGATATTAACAAACAAAAAGTTAATATGATTCTCTCTGGTGAAACATTAGCATCACTAGAGATTGTTACTCCCTAAATTCCTTGGCACAGTGTTATTGATAATTAAGTGCTAGAGTAAACCCAGTACTTGTTTCCTGTCCAGCACAATATCATGTGCAGAGTTGGCGCTCCATACATGCTTATTAAATGCATACCATGGTTGGTATTCAAGAACTTGGGGTATTCTATAAACATATAGTTTGCAATCCAGTCTCAGGGAACAGAAAGTGATATTCTGAAAAGATATGACGATTTTATAAGAATACTCCATGAATAAGTACTGATCTCATCATACTTTAAGCTTCCTGTGGCAAAGTCTATGGTTTTCCTCGGAGCAAATTGGGTCAAGATACAGGCAGACTGCAGCACCAAAGGCCAGAATGAACTCAACATCAAATAATAACTCTTGCTCCCTGATAGCTGAGTCTCAAATGGACTCTGATTGAAAACATCTGGAGCAAAATGAAAATGTGTTAACATATACATAAATGTTACCAGGCAGAAGAAAAAACACCATCACCTTTTCCCTCTCTATATACAAGTTCCTGTAAGACAGGGACATACATTCATAACAGTAGACTTGGATGAACAACTCCCAGATTGAGTCACATCGCTTAGACCAGAGACCCATTTCTTAGGCAAAGCTGCAAGTCCATTGGAATTCCTAAAGCATTGAATGGGCCCTAATGTAACTGTCAGTTTAATGTGCTTACAAATCTTAATGGATCAGGAAGTATCTGAGATGAAACAAGAGAACCACTGAGGCTAACAGAACCATCATAAGAGTGCTCTATGGGAAAGTGGTACTGCCACCATGGCTGCACATGGTGGGCAATACCATCAGGTGTGTTTGTGGGAAGAGAGTGCACACAGTCTTTGTGCCCATCCAGAGTTTATTGAAGCCTATAATGTTGATTGATATTCTATGTCAATTGTATCTACATCAACTTGCTCTTCACAATTTTGAGTCATTTTATTCTTATATCACAGAGAGATTAGGATTTTCCTGGCACTAAAACTTTAAACCTACATTTTGGTGAGTTTTTGTCCTGGGAACTTTCACTTCTTTATAACTTGCATGCAAATGAAGTATAGGAGAAACTATAGCTGGATAAAAATATAAGGAATGAAATTCAGCTAACTGTAGTCCCAGCAACCTGGGAGAACTGCTGTTAACTGGCTGATATATAATTCCCCTGGACCTTGGCATAATTTCTAAAATAAAACTTAGAGCATACCATGCATATAATTTTATATCCTGATTTTTATTTGACAGTGTGCACTGAACATCTTTTCATGTCCATAAATCACTCCCCACACATACCATTGTTAGAGCCGTGCAGCATTCTACTTCACGGGTGGTGGTGATGATAATCTATTGTCTGACATCTAAGTTGTCACCAAGCTTCAGATGTCGTAGCAGTAAATGATGGCTTCGTGGACCTCTTCGTGCATTCTGAATTACCCCGTTGAGTCTTTGCCCTCCTTTCTGCTCTCCCTTCTTTATCCCTTTGCCTTCCTCTCACTCTCTGTCATCTTTGTATCCAAACCGTACCTCCTAGGGCCCCTTAAACCACCACGTTCTCTGCCTTTACTTTGCTCTAGAATCTATTCTTCTTGTGTCTCAGAAAGTTCTCCCACCACATGCAATTCCTTCCTCACCATCACTCATCCTTCATTCTCTTAAAACAGAAGCCAGGTGTAGTAGGTATCCCTTTCTTTTCCCTTTCACTGATTTGTAAGGTCCATTCATCGGGGAAGGGATAATGTCTGCCTTGATCAACTTCCTGGAAACAATACCAACACACAAGCAGTACTCCATCAACATCTGCAGAGTATTCAGTGACTAAATTCCTCAGGACAAGACTGCTAAGCCAAAGGCTCCACTTGTCAAGGCATGCGATGCATGTCCTAACTGGTCGCTTGCAAGGCCTTGCACTGACTTGCTTTTGCTCTGACAGTGTGTAAAGTTACTCATTTCCCCACAGCCTTGATGCATGTGAAAATTCAAGAATCATTGCTCTCTATGGGATCTGTCTAGGGAGCCCTGACTGGAATGATGTGCAGTGGTTCGTGGAGGAGGCTCAGCACAGTAGGGTAGAAACATGAAAGTTCGTGTTTTCCAAGCTTTGCTTTCTGCTGTGTTCTGTTGAATTCCCTTTCCCCATCACTTAGTGATATTTTGGGCAAAAAAATAAATGTTCCTGTCACTTTTAGTTATTAAAAACTCAGTCTAGTTAGTTCCAAACTCAAAATGTGTGTTTGTTTCAAAGCTCTTCTTTCCCCCTGCCATCTCAAGGCCCAGGAGGCTCTAGGGACCCAGAGGTGGGAGGAGCTGTGTGGCATCTTCTTTCACTTCTCTACTCTTCTTTCTCTTGTCTTTAGCTTTTCTAAACTTGGGAGTAGAAAAAGGGATGAGGAGATGACAGAAGGGAGCAGAAGTCATGAGGGGGCTTCACCAATCTTGATCTAATTAGTTCTGGTTCTGCAGGAAGTCAGTGATCAGCTCTGGTATGGCAGTTCCCATGTGGACTGTAGGATTCTTTGTTGGAGCAATGTTCAACTCAGCCAGGACTTCAACTTCATATAAGGACTAACTCACTTGGATAAAGGTAAAGTCTCCACTAACATGTGCCCTGCCACCTCTGAAAGGAGATCTCATCACTTGCTCTAGCAACTAGCCTGGCAGGTCCCAGCTCTTGCCCCTCCTAATCTCACACCCCTTTAGGTCAGTCCACAGAAAAGGTTGGTTTTCCTCTCTGTCCTTCAAAGATCAAGGGGAAAAAGAATGGAAGCACCTCCAGTTCTTCCTCCATAGGCCCTGGTTGTGAAGCTATTGCCTCAAAATGAAGCAGTCCTTCCTCAAGGGTGTGGGGAGGCTCAGAAGACTCAGAAAGTACAACTCACTAGGTTCAAGGAGCTCCTGAAAGTAACAGGATTTACAAGGTCCCTCCCTAAGGTTATAGAAGCACCAGCAATGGCTAGGAAGAGGAGATTTAGGCTGAGCTGCTTGCACATTGTGTAGGAAGCTCCAGAAATGCAGCTTTATGATTCATTGCCCATGTTGAGGTGGGCTTTTAGATGATGTAACTGCTTTTGAGTCATCCACATTCTTAGAAATAACTCCTTACCCATACTCCTGTAGGTAACTCAAATACACTACCAGTGGTTTCTTCGGCCTTTGGTACTCTATATAGGGTGACCAGAGATTTGTTCATGTCTCAGCAACCCTACACAGCATTCTCCTCCTTTGCTGACATGAGCTACATTCATAGCTCTTTTGCAAAAATCTCTAGACCACAAATGGCCACTGGTCTCTGGCCATGTATGTCTCCAAGAGGAGACAAAGGACATGATACTGCAATTGTAATCATTCTGTAGCCGTCTCATCACACCATTTCCTATCCTCACCTTATATAAATGAGAGTAGAGGGAAAGAGGTCAGAATAGAAGGTAGGTCTTGGGTGGTAGGTCAATCCTGCAACCTGGGACTTCCAAACGGCAGTGTCGGGATGTGTTGGCTGTGCTCCTCGGCCTATCTAATTGGAACACAGGCTTCATTGATGTTTCTCTCATGCTTTGGTTTGGGTCTTGGCAGCAGTTCTGGGCAGCATAACAATCTCATTTTGCTGCAGATGTGCCCATCCTAATCCACAACAATATTTATGTAATTATTGCAGAAATCAATCGCATATGGCTATTTCTTGAAGTAACACTGGGAAAAAAAGCTGCAGATGAGACTAAGAAATTTGTGATTAAAGGGAAAATGTCCACATAAAAGAAGTGAGGTTGAGTCCAGGATCTTGCAAGGTAGGACTCTGGGAGGATAAAGAGTGGGACCATGAAGAAGTACTGGCTCTTGTGCCTCCAGGAGCCTGGAAGGTCAGGAACCTCTTGTTCAGACTTACCTGTTGTTAGGGGCAATCAGTTGTCACATGCAAACTACAGAGGGAGAAGAGGCCCTAGTGAAACCCTGCAATGACTTTGTCCTCCAAATGCAAATGCCACATCCAGTTGGGCAAAGACTGGCTGAAATCCCCACCTTCCCACTGTCAGTGTGTGTGATGGTCCATTTGGTCACTTCCAGCACCTGAGCTTTTAAAGCTGATTGAAGAACCCGTGGGTGGGAGGATGAATGGCAGGAATTCTTCCAGCCCCCATATCCACTGGAAATAAAATCTGGGACAGGGTCTCAATGAATCATTCGCAATAAAGGGCCCTCTCTTCCTTGCTAGGTGGTCTGTGGAAGTCAGATGCTCACTGAAGCAATTACAGTCAAAGTGTCGGTGGCCTTGGGATTCATTAATCTTGACTTCAGTGGCATTGATTTCTTGTTTAGTAATTAGCTTACCAGAGCCCTTGATGGCATAATCTGTCCATTTACATAATTAAGACAGAAGTCTTAGGTTTGGATGGTAGCCAGAGCCCTGGAGACTGGACACTAAGGGCAGCAGGTGCAGGACAGCTTGGAGTCCCAGCATCATGGTCTTACCAGCTGATCCCATTTACCCCTGTGACTTCAGTGGCCTGAGGATTTCTCTTTAGGCACATGTATTTGAAGGCTGATGCCAAGGAGATTAGCCTACTAAAACTGGACTTAGAGAGAGGCTCTGATTTTTAAAAATATCTTCACAGTTTCATTCTTGTTTCTTCAAAGAACAAAGCCCAGTTTTCCTTCCCTTTATTCCCTTTAGTATAGACCAGTCAGTGAATCAGCAACAGTGCTCTCTCTCTCTCTCTCTCTCTCTCTCTCTCTCTCTCTCTCTCTCTCTCTCTCTCTCTCTCTCCTCCTCCTCCTCCTCCTCCTCCTCCTCCTCCTCCTCCTCCTCCTTCCCACTCCCCTCCTCTTCCTCACAATTTGTTCTGGGGTGGAGGGATGATTACTGGATTATGATGCTATTCAAAAAGCTCACTGAAAACCCACACTAGGGAGAAACTGAGGCCTTCTTCCAACTGACAGCATGCACTGGTTAGCCACACTAGTGAGCTCCAGTGGAAGTGAGTCCTCCAGCCTCCGCCAAGCTTTCAAATGACTGCAGCCCATAAGTCAAGCCTCTAAGACCCCAAGAAAGAACCTGCCAGCCAAGTTTTTTCCCAAATTCCTGACTGTGAGATAGTAAATGTTTATTAGGAGATATGCCTTTAAAAATGATTTATTATGTAAGTAAACCATGCACAACAAAGGGTTTCATTACGACACTTTTATTCATGTACATAATATATTTCAGTCACATTCACCATCTTATTCCCACCACATTCTCTCTTGTCTTCCTCACACTCTTATTGATCCCTTTCTTTTACTAACTCACCCTCTTCCATACCCGATGGATTTTATGAAGGCCTCTCACAGGAGCATGGGTAAGGATTTGTTTGCAGAAGCACAGGTACCTTCCCAGTGGCTACACAACAGAAGAAAATCTCTCTCTCTCCTCCACCAACCATGAGCTGCACATAAATTCTCAGAGAGGGCTGAGCCCCATGATTCCCAACCCATACCATGACAGGCTACTGATAGGCTCAATTATGTGCAGGCCTTGTGCAGATTAATCACAGCTTCTATGAATTCAAGAGTGTAACAGACATGCCATGCCCGTAAATCAGCATTCTACACTTCCTGCCCATCCTCTGACTCTTACATTCCTTCTGCCCTGTCTTCCGAAGTTCCCTGAGCCCTGGAGGGAGTGATATAGATGAACCACTTAGGACTGAGCATTTAACAGTCATTCTCCTAATTACTTTAACCAGTTATGAGCCTCTGCAGCCATTTTTGCCCACTGCAAAAAGAAGCTTCTCTGACCGAAGCAGACAGGAGTGCTATTGTAGTGGGTAGCTGTTCCAGCTTTGACCTGGAAATGAGAAGAGGGTGTCTAATCCTGGGAGTGGAGTTATAGAAAGTTGTGAGCATCTGTGTGGCTGCTGGGACTCAAACTCAAGTCCTCTGCAAGAGCAACCAATGATCGTGATCACTGATCCATCTCTTCAGCCCCCAATGCTGTTTCTTGAAGAAAGAAAGAATCTGATCAAAATAGCAAAACAACTGAAGTGTCATGTTCTAGACCATAAATTCCTCTGGCAAGAACTTGCCTTATAAAAATGTGTCTAAGATGTAAGTAATCATCTTTATAAAAGGTTCATTGTGGCATCCTCTCAATAGTAAAAAGAGAGAGCAATGGGCATTCATATCAATAGAGTTGAATAAATTACAGAGAAAAGCCGAATAATTCCATCTAGGCATTAAATTTGCATTAAAAAAAACCCTCGTAATTCCAAATCCAGATGGTATAATTAGTAGGTGTCTTAGTTGGGATTTCTAGTGCAGTGATTTAAAAAAAAAATGAGCAAAAACAATTTATGGAAAAAAGGGTTTGTTTTATCTTACGGCTTGTGGTTGATTATCCAGGGAGGCCAGGGCAGGTCAAGGCAGAACCTGGAGGCCGGAACTGATGCAGAGGCCCTGGAAGATCTGCTTACTGGCTTGCTCCTCATAGCTTGTTCAGTCTGATCTCTTATGCTATCTAGGACCACCAACCCAGGAATGGCGTTGGTCACAGGGAGCTGGGCCCTCCCACACCAACCATCAATCAAGAAAAGATACCACAGGCTGGCCCACTAGTTTTTTCAATAAAGGTTCCCCCTTCTAAAAGGACTCTAGCTCCTGTCAAGTTGATGACATAAAACTAGACAGCACTGTAAGTTTATCAGCAATTTATTGTTTATACAAACAATCTTGAAGAAGAAAAAGAGAGAGGGAGAAGAATTCCCAAGTTAGGCAGAATGTTGATTCTAAACGTTGACAGAAATAATTTTTAAAAGGAAAATTATATGTAATCATGATTCATTAGCAGATTCAAAAATTTTCAAAAAGCGTCTAAGAAATAGCAGTAGGGGCTGACGAGACGGCTCAGGAGGTGAAGGAACCTTCAGCCAAGCTGATGACCTGAGTTTGATCCCCAGAACCCACGTGGTGGAAGGAGAGAACTGACGATCAGAAGTTGTTTTCCATCATCCATTTGTGCAAATGTACTCCCTATAAATATAACACAGAAGTGAAAGACTGATTCAAAATTGTTAAAAAAAAAAAAAAAAAAGTAAACCGAAGTAACTTACTTTATGATGAGGTAGTGAGGACTGAGTGTTGCAAGGTCTCTTACTCTCTGCAGAGTGTCTCCATCAAACCCCTCCTACCCCAGGGCTCAGATAACCCTGTGGAAGAGGAGACAGAAAGAGCAGAAGAGACCGAAGGGATGGAAGACACGGAGAAAGCAAGGCCCTCCAAACCAACATGAACAAAGGTCACAGGAACTCACAGAGACTGGGGCAGCACGCACAGGGCCTGCAGGGTCTGCACAGGGCCTCCACATTGATTTTATGGTTTCCAGGTTAGTGTTTCTATGGGATTCCCGAGTGTGTGAACAGTGGGTCTCTGACTCTTGTGCATTCTCCTGGGCTCTTCCCCTTCTGTTTGTTTTGTCAAATTCCAATGTGTCAGGCTTTATTTTATTTTATTATTTTATTATTATCCCTGTTTGTTTTCTAAGGAGAGACAGAAAGGGAGTGTGTCTGGGTGGGAGGGGAAGTGGGGAGGAATTGGAAGGCATACAGGAAGGGGAAACTGTAATTGGGATATATTATGAGAGAAAAAAAATCTATTTTCAGAAAAACAAAAAGAAAAAGAGACCACAAATTTGGGAGGGAGCTGGGGGTGGGGGTGGCATGGAAGGAGTAGGAGGGAAAAAAAGAAGAAGAAGGGGGAATAATGTAATCATATTTGAACTAATTTTTTTTTTAAAAAATAAAAAGAAAGAAAAGCCATTGGGGAAAGTGATGGGGAGAAAAACACATTATCACAAAGTGGGAAATTATCTCTTGACAAAATGCAATATTTATTGATGATTTTAAAGACTCATTTAAAAGACTCTGGAAAAACACAGAAAGAGTGCTTTTTTAACACTAGAGAGAAATATTAGGAAATAGAAACAGATGTTTAATACTAATGCCTGCAGCCTAGCATTGTATTGCAGATCTTGTCTGGAGTACTAATGCAAGAAAAATAAATCAAGAATACAAAGATTACAAATGAAGAAATAAAATGTCACTGTTCACTGACAAAATTATTATGTACCTAGAAATTATGAAAGAGTTTACAATTAAACTACTATCATTAATAAAAGATTAGTAAGCATGCTATATACAAAATATGGTATTTTGCATACCAGCCACTAATAGAAAATGAAATGTATGAATTACATATTTTGTAATACCATCAAAAACTGTCAGCATCTAGGTATACAGCTGTCTTCCACTATGATGGACATTAAAGAGTTTTGCTAAAATGGAAATCAAGGCTTCTGGGGTTGCATGGTATAAGATACTGCCTCCATGTGACACAGTAGATTAGAAGAGTCAGGATAATAAATGATCAATTCTACTCCAGAGAGAAAATGACAAGCTCACTGGGAATAATTAAAGGGGTGGTGGGAAAGGTGGTAACTGTAGAGGCACAGAAGCACAGGATGGTGAAAATGAGCAAGGTTAACATGGCTTCAGCCATGGCTCTGCAGCATGACAATGAAAAAGGTGAGCTATGCAGATTTAGTAAAAGGAACCCAGGACCCCTGCCTAGGAAAGAAGTCCTCCAGCACAATGGGCCAGCAATCTAGAAGAGGTTCATTCTATCAGTCACCGTATATTGGAGACTGATAGAAACCTCAGAAACCCTCTTGAGAAGACACCTAGTATCTAAGACTGAGCTACCCTGAGACCCTGACAACAATAACAATCACAAGTCAAGGATACTGAAGTCAACCAACCATAGTTCCAGGGTGGACACAGGTTTGGGAAGCAGTCTGGAAGACGTAGTGAACATACCAAGAAGTACAGATGCCCTGAGGGTCAGCTTGAAGGATACCGTGGTTGGAAGCCCCATTCTCTGTAGCAAGCCATTGACCTCAATACCTGAGAATATGTAGAATTTGATAGCCCTGACCCTGAAGTCAGTGGGCGGCCCTAATTTTGGAACCACTTATTTGTCACAAATTTGATTACCAGTGGGACTGAAAACTTGAAGTTGCAGTGTCCTCCTAGACTTCTACAGCCCGGCTCTCCAGCAGTGTATTTGCTGCTAAGTAGGTTTGGAAAGCACAGACACTGCTTCTCTTTTTACAGATAGATCTCAGTGATGTTTTCTCCTTCCTCTCTTCAATGTACTCAGGAGACACTTAGCCAGAACACTGGCTTGTTGTGGAATATTACTTTAACAAATACTAAGAAAAAAATCAAAATTAGTTCGTGTATCTTATATCATAGTAGAATAAAACCAGAAACTATTAGCAAAATAAACTAATGAAGCTATACAAATACATGAAAAGTTGACCAATATACTCTTGAATGATCAGTAGGTCATTGAAGAAATTGAGGAGAAATATTTTAAATCCTAGAATAAAGCAAAATAACAGCACAAATTATCAGAAATGTTGGGATTCACCAAGTTCTAAGAGGGAAGTCTATAGCTAAAAGCATTTACACCTTTAAAAAAAACTCAAATAGAAAAATATACACCATGAGGCCTTAACAAAGCAAGAACAAACCAGACCTGGTGGTACAGGCCAGTAATTCTAGCTACTTGGGAGGTTGAGGCTGGAAGATTGCAAGTTCAAGACCCACTTATATGACAGAGTAAGACCAAGGCCAGCCAAGGTAACTTAGTGAGACCTTGAGTCAAACTTGAGAAAAGAATTTTAAGAGGGCTGAGGATATAAATACGTGGCTCAGTGGCAGAGCACTTATTGGCACAGATGAAATCTCTTATTGAATTCTAATACTGAAGAAAGAGAGAGAAAGAGGAAAGGGAAGGAAGGAAGGGAAAAGAATGAGTAAAACCCAAATCAGTAGGTGGAGAGAAATACTGAAAATCGGGGCAGAAATTAATGAAGTGGTGATGGAAAAAACAGCCCAAAGAATCAAGAGACCAATGTGTTACAGCTTAAATGTGAAATGTTCATGTGGTTGAACACCAGGTCCCAAGCAGATGACACCGTTTGGGGATGTTATGGAATCTTTTAGACCTGTTGCCTGACTGGCAAGTGAAGGCCATTGGAATAGAGCCAGAGAGTCATAGCTAATTTCAGGTATGTCCCAAAATAGCTGCTTCCTGATCTGCCAAGGTGTGAGCAACCACCTCACCTCGTGCTCATTCCGCTGAAGACCCAGACATTTCACCACCAAGCCTTTCCCACCATGATGGTCTGGGTGCTTTAAAAGTATGAACCAAAATAAATCTTTACTCCATTAAATTGCTTCTTGTAAGATATTTGGCCATAACTACAATAACAACAACAAAAATAACTAATACCAAAAAAAAAAAAAAAAAGATGGTTCTTTGAAAAGCTTGACAAACCCTTGGCCAAACTCACTAAAAGAAAGTGCGGAAAGGCTAGTATTAATAAAATTAGAATTAAAGTGGGACATTAAAACAGATGCCAACCAAATCCAGAGACTCTTTGGGGAATACTTTGAAAATGGATTTCTAAAAGGATAGAAATGATAGATCTGTAGACACCTGATCTACCAAAATTAAATCAAGAAGACATAAACATCTTAATGAGATCTACAATGAGCAATGAATTGAAACAGTCACAAAGAGTCTCCTGTGGTGATATATTGTGTCCCCTAATATATTGTGCATCCTAATAAACCTATCTGGGGTCAGAGGACAGAACAGCCACTAGTTGACATAGAGGCCAGAAAATGGTGGCACACACACCTTTAATGCTATCACTTGGGAGGCAGAGATCCATCAGGATCTCTGTGAGTTCAAAGCCACACTGGAAACAGCCAGGCATGGTGACTCACGCCTTTAATCCCATGAAGTGACGGCAGAAAGCAGAAAGGTATATAAGGCATGAAAACCAGGAACTAGATCTGGTTAAACTTTTAGGCTTTTAGCGGCAGTTCAGCTGAGATTCATTCTGGATGAGGACTCAGAGGCATCCAGTCTGAGGAAACAGGATCAGCTGAGGAACTGGCGAGGTGAGGTGGCTGTGGCTGGTTCTGTTTCTCTGATCTTTCAGCACTCACCCCAATACCTGGATCCAGGTTTGTTTTTATTAATAAGATCTTTTAGGATTTGTGCTACAGTCTCCCAATAAAGAAAAGCCCAGGCCTAGGTAGGGTCACCACAGAATCTTACCAGGCTAAATAAAAAAATACAAGTTCCATATGATTTCATAAAAAATAAACTGTCAGCCGGGCGGTGGTGGCGCACGCTTTTAATCCCAGCACTTGGGAGGCAGAGGCAGGTGAATCTTTGTGAGTTCGAGGCCAACTTGGTCTACAGAGCGAGATCTAGGAAAGGCACAAAGCTACACAGACAAACCCTGTCTCGAAAAATCAAAAAATAAAAATAAAAAAATAAATTGTCAAAGTCATTCTTTAAGGACAGTAATATTCTGGTATCAAACCTGGGTAAGGTCATAACAAAAACAGGAAACTAATAGACCAACTTCTCTGATGAACATAAATGCAATAATTCTCAATAGAATACTATCACACTGAGCTCAGCAACACATTTAAAAAAGCCACACACTACGATCAAGTTGTTTTCATTCCATGGGTGTAAGAGTAGTTCAATATCATAGATCAATAAATGTAGTACAGTATACAGACTTGGGGCTAGAAACCACACGGCTTCTCAAATCAAAGGGATCATGCAGAAAATACATTTGACAGAATTCAATACATTTTACTTGAAAAGCCCCCAAAGAAAGTAGAAGCACAAGGAGCATGCCTCAACATAATAAAGGCTGTATGATAAATCCATAGCCAGCGTCATATGAAATGGAGAAAAACCAAAAGCATTCCATTTAAAATTAAGAGCGAGACAAAGGGGCCCACTCTCTCTGTACTTATTCGATATAATGGGAATACAAATGGGAAAAGAGGAGTGTGTGTGTGTGCTGGGGGAGGGGCGTATCACGTATACTAGCTAAAAAAAAAAAAGAAAGAAAGAAAGAAAGGGAAAGAAAAAGAAAGTAGAAATAAAACCTCCCTCATTGACAAGCAATATGATCCTATATTTAAAAGACCCTAAAAACTCCACCAGTTAAACACTTTCAGCAAAGTAATAGGATGTAAAATCAGCATACCTTAACCAGGTACAGTGGCTCACGTGTAATGCACTCAAGAGTCTGAGGCAGAATGATTGTAGTGAGGTGCAGAGTGACTTCCAGGACAGCCTGGGCTATAGAGTAAATCCTGGTCCAAAACACAAACAAACAAACAAAAAAGTAGCCTTCCTACTTTTTTTTGGAGGGGGGGACGTTTTCAAGACAAAGTTTCTCTGTGTAGCTTTGAAGCCTCTCCTAGAAGTATCTCTGTAGATCAGGCTGTCCTTGAACTCACAGAGTTCGGCCAGCCTCCTCTGCCTCCCGAGTGTTGGGAGTAAGGGTGTGAGCCACCACCACCCAGTGCCTTTCTACTTTTACCAACATAGTTACTGAGGATGAAATCATGGTGTGTGTGTGTGTGTGTGTGTGTGTGTGTGTGTGTGTGTGTGTGTGTGCTGGGGGAGGGGGGACGTATCATGCATACTAGCTTTAAAAAAAAAAAAGAAAGGAAGGAAAAGAAAAGGAAAGTGGAAATAAACCCCAATGGAAGAGGTGAAAGATTTCTACATCAACGGCTCTCAAACACTGAATACGGCAGTGGACAGCTGCAAGAATCCTGTGCTCATAGACTAACGCTGTGAAAATGACTGCATTGCCTAAGTGATCCGTGGGCCCACCGTAACCCACCCCTCCTCATCTGTTTCCTTGAGGACAGCCACTTTGATTTGACTGTGATGGCTTCTCAATGATCAGGGTACTGCGGATGACAAGAAACACTTTGTCTCATAGGAGTCAGATAGGAGTAAGATTTGCTCATCAGACATGTCTCACGGTGCATTCCAGAGTTCTATGTTTATAGATTTTCGTACCGACGCAAAATCTCATAGATTGTAGGATGAATCAGCCAGATTTCTGCCATTGTAATGAAATGTCTAAGTTAAAATTAAAAGGAAAAAAGGTTTTATTTTGATTCACAGTTTGGGAGATTTCAGTGTATGGTCAGGGACTGCTGATAATGAAAATACTATATACTCTTTTTTTTTAAGTAGAAGGTAAGATTTTAAATTTTTTTACTACAAAGGTATGATAAATGATTGATGAAATAGATATACTTACCTTGATTTAACCACAAAGTATATATGCACTGGAACATCACATGGTACATTATACATACATACAATTTATAGAACCATTTGTAAAAGGATTGGGGTAACTGACTGCCGGTGGAAAGAAATGGCCACATTAGGGGTGGTATGGACAAGTCACAAAGATCTTCTGTGTCAGCGACTGAGATGTGAGAGCAGAGGAGAAATGGTTTCTTCAACACACAGGGTTAAAGATTGTCCCCCTTCCAAATTCATGTGTTCATGTCCAGGATCCCAGAAGTGACCTTATTTGAAGACAGTCTTTATTGAGGTCCTGAGGTTAAAGCAAGACTGTTAGGATGGACTGCTGTTCCATATAACTGATGTCTTTATAGGAAGAGAAAACTTGGAAGTGAAAATGTACTTAGTGGGAAAACTGAAGAAAAGAGAGAAGATGGCCATGTAGCACAGAGGAACCACAAACTGATCTGTCTCTCTCCATGGTGATTTGTTGTTTCCAACCTCCAGAGCCAATAAGTTCAAGTCCTGGATCCTTTATCACACCAGTCTTAGGAAACTAATACAGTTGGGTAGTGGATGGCTGGAGGCTTGGTAGATGGACTCATATGTAATGGAACAAGAGCAGGAAACGTGAGTGATGGATGCCCTGGTTTCCAGACAGTTACTGTAAAGTACTTTCAGTGTTGCCGCTGGGTTTGAAAAACTGCAAGTGTTTGGAGAGAAAGACCATGACCAAGTATTCTTTTTCAGCAAAGAAAAACAATGCTCTTCCACGGTGTGACTTCATTTCTAGATATTTTGTGACTAGATAATTCCCCACCCAGAAAAGAGCAAAGAGCTTCAAATGAAAGAGCAGCCAGCTCATCCACAGTGACATTTAACACACACACGGGGAGAGAGAGAGAGAGAGAGAGAGAGAGAGAGAGAGAGAGAGAGAGAGAGAGAGAGAGAGAGAGAGATGCACAGCCTACATGTTGACTCAGAACTTCTTCAGAGACTCTATTCCAAAACCATCAAGTAAAAACCCCTCTGTGTAAGAACATTCTCACTTGTTTCATTGTCCTATGTGTGACAATACAAACAATCTGGAAGCAGCTTGGCTGCTCATCCCCTGAGGGGCAGCTGGCTCAATGGTGGTTCATCTGTGGGACACTGTGTTTCAGTTCAGTGAGTTGCAGCTGTATGGTTACATGATACTCTTAGCCACTGCCCCATGCTGTATGTCAACCTGTACTATAAAAATCATTGTACAGTCTCAATAATGATGTAGTATATAACAGCATCATAAAGGACTAATGAAAGGTTGAAACAGGACATTCTCCTGTGAAGACTCCAGTAGTAGTTAAGCAACTTTATCTTCTAAGTCATTCCTACAACCCAACTTGAAAAGGAGGAGGAAGAGGAGGAGGCATCGAAGGGTAACCAGAGCCACTGACCCTGAGGCCAGGGGCAGAGGCAAGAAAGAATCCTGGAGTCAAACCAGGAAAGCAAGCTGACAGGAAGAGCCAACCATTGAATGGGGTTGACACTGGAGTTTGGATCTGGTGATGGCAATGGGGTTTATTCATTGAGAATCCAACTCTTACAGGGGCCAGCAGGAGAACAGCAGATAGCTAAATTACTAGAAAGACTTGGGCCAGAAAATGTGGGTTTGAGAATCTGGCTTTTCCACTATCTGTGGGGCAAGGCACATGCTTCACTCTGTTTCATTGTTTGTAAAAGAGGTGGAAGAGTGAATGGTGATAGAGCTAGGTGCCTACCGGCAGCGTTCACAGGCAAAAGCCGTGTTATTAGTATCTGAGTTCATACAGCAGATGCTCAGCAAGGATGACAACAGTCATTATCACATCTTCCTGTGCAGACCATTCATTACAGATGCTCAACCGTGTCACTGTTGGCAACAGTATCATGATGTCTTCTTAGTCCTCAGAGATGAAAGGAGGGAAACACTCTGCCTTCCCTGCTTCCTCTTCCACAGGCCAGGAGCCTCCTGTTTCTTCATCTTTTATTATCTCTGTGTGCAGCTGAGGAATGCAGCCTTGAAACAGCTCAAATGGCTGGAAGCCAAAGGAAGAACCTATCACAACAGTGTCCTAGTAATAATTGGCCCTGATTCATTCAGGCAAATGGTTCACGTGTGCACTGTGCCGATGAAGACATCAGGGCTTGGGGATTGAGCTCAGAGACAGATTTTAATTACTCTGTGGGGAGAGGGGAGAAAGAGCTGAAGAGAGACAACAGTTGGAGGAGGAGGAGGAGGAGGAGGAGGAGGAGGAAGAGGAGGAGGAGGAGGAGGAGGAGGAGGAGGAAGGAGTAGGGAAGAGGAGAAGAGAGACAGAAGAGAAGCCACAACTGGAGCAAGAAAAGCTTGGCTTTTTCTCAGGGACAAAGTGGATAGAGAGGCAATATGAAGCTCAGGCATTATTCATGAGAATCAGAAAGTAGTAACCTACCCGTTTCCATAAATTAGTTCTGGGCATGTTTAGATTGAATGTTCCACTCTGGGACATCCCATGGTTCAGCCCTGTCCTACACTCTGTCTGGTTGGATGAGTTAGATGGCGGGAGATATACCCATGTGCCTCCAGACTGAGAAGCCCAGAAATCAAAGAGATCCTTCCCCATCCCTTCACCTACCGGGTGAGGCACCATCACATCTCAGATGGAGGGAAAGCCTCTAAAAACTTCCCACACTGCATTCCACCTTGTTCCTTTCTAAAGAAGTCAGACCTTTTGACTTTCTGTCTCACATATTCAATAGCCCTCACAGACAAGAAACCTTCACTGGGTTTCCCTGGCAATTTTGCCGCAGTGTACCACTCTTTCCCTGGGAGAAGGAAAACCAGTTTCTTCTTGAGTGCTCATAGAACTTCAGGTTAGTGTCTGCCCTCTGTAGTGAATATCTGCTCTACCTATGACCTTGAAGTGCCAGCCCCTGGGGCATGGCCTTATGGCTACCCTTAAGACCAGAGAGGCACAGAGAGCTCTCTTCTCTCCCTCGGGGAATTGGACAGTGCAGACTGACTCAGGCAGCAGAACAGCGTGGGACAGCACCTCAGATCCTGCCTCCTATTCTTTTTAGTGAGTTTTCTTTCCTAATAAATTCCTTTTACCCTTTAAGCAGACTCCCGTGGATTTCTCATTATAGCCCTCCATGAAGAATACCCAACTCCATTGAAACTTCACATTCTGCCTTCATCACGAACAAGTAGCTGCGGTCACCCTACTCTCCATCACCCTTCGGTCCCACCAACACTTCAGAGGAGATGGGGAGAAAGAGAAGAGATGGCTTCCAAGAAAGGTTAAGGTTAGGGCCCAGGTATCATCTGTCAACTGGGGTTATCCACAGCAGCCTCAGTCCTCATGATTCACCTGATTCTTTGAGCTCAGCAGTACCTTGCCATTTGCCTTCTTTATAGTACTGTGACTGTATCACCTATCTGTTGCCCCCCAACTCTGAATCATTTTCCACAACAACCCTAAGGGGTAGACAGTGAAAGCAATTATGCTGGTTGGCTTTAACTGTAAGCTGACAATTACCCGAGAAGAGAGCCTCAACAGAAGCATTACCTAGATCAGGTTGGTCTTTAGGGGACTGTCTTGATTGCCGATTAGTGTGGGAGGACCCAGTCCATTGTAGGTAGACCCATTACCTGGGTAGGGGTTCCTGGATTGTATAGGACAGAAGAAATCTAGATGAGTAGAAAGCAAGCAAGAAGCCATTCATTTATTCTCTTGCTCTTAACCAAGGACGTGATGTTTCAAGTTCCTGCCTTGTCTTCCCTGCAAGATGAGCAAATAAATCTGGAACTGTTTCTTCCCCAAAGCTGTTTTTGGTTGTGGTATTTTGTCACAGCAACAGAAACGAGACTGGAATAAAATCGCTCTCTGGGAAGGCTGGCCAGCCTCTTCTACCTTAGCCTCTTCTAAGTCTGGAAACTGAAGTTTGTTTGGTTTTACCTCCCTTTGGCAAAAGCCTCGCTATACAGTGCCAGGATCTGGGGCTGCTGCCCTGGGTTGGCCTTCCTATTCTGTCTATTGCATAACAAGTGCCTTTGTTCCTGGCTGAGCATCGACATTACTCAAAAGTGACAATGTTCCTTTGCCCTTGCCCCCCTCCTTCCAGCTCATCAGCCTCAACCCATCCATACCACATCACTGTGAAAACCGAGTCAGCAGGAAACAACTGGAAACTGATATGTGATGCCTCATGAGCTGCTCTGGGTGCTAAAGAGAAACCCATGATTGGCAGCTTCTCTTGAAGGTCTCAGAATTGCTTGGGGGCCTCGTCACCTGTCAGCGCACAAGTAATAAGCTATTAAAGTTTACCTACCCCATCCAAGTGTGTGGTCACTGCAGGACTCGGGCTTCCCCAGTGTTATAGATGCCCAAGAAAGACAGGAACCTGACAAGGTCATTGGGTCCATCCTCTAGTGTCCAGGCTAACCAGACTCTAAGACCAAGGAGAGTCCATCATTTTGTTTAGTCATGAGATCCACAGTAAGGGAGGTATTCTATTCTCATTTCACAGATGAAAGCCTTGGCTTTGATGAGGAGACAACCAGGAACACAGATGTAGGCCTGGTTTCAGCAATGGCCTTAAAAACTTAAAGAAAACATTTCCAGGTCATTGCCCCCTCTCCTGCCTCTCAGGTACTTCTGACCAAGTGCAAAGAGGGTAGGATGGGAGCCGAAGGTCTGAACTCTAAAAAGGGTTCTTTGTAGAATGGAGCCTGGGGAGAGCCTGCAGACATGATTGCCCTGCAGGAGCACCCTCCTAAGGATGTTACTCTCTCTTAATATCTTGGTATGAGTAATTAAATCAGAAGCGCTCATGAGATACAAACACACATGTTTCCAGCCCAAAGGGCAACGGCCTCACTGAGATCTAACAGAAAGGTACCAGACTAAGGAAGCAGGGGATTGTGGGTGGAAGAATCCAGGATCCCCCACTAAAGCTACAAGCTGCCCACAGACTTGGGTCCCACTCATCAGCTTCTTGCTGAGAGAGAGGTCTCCCTGAGATTGGTTGGGAGTAGGTACATTACCCAGAACACATGATTTTGTGGACCACTTAGGTCAGAATGTTTATTTCTCAGGATGAAAGGGTTTTATCTTTCTTTTTGTCTTCAGGGAGCAACGAAAGCTATTCCTCTATGGGGGACTCCATTTCTTTGGAGAAATTTGTGGGAGCAGGCACCTCCAGCCTTTGTGTAAACCTCCACTCCAGGGCTGCCCATTCTGTGGCTTGGCAAGAGTGTAAAACCAGGTCACCAGGGATCCCAGGATTTGAGTAAAAGAAGGCAAGAATAGAAGGAAAAGTACAAGGTGCAGGAGAGGGTGGAAGCGATGTTGGAGAAAAAAAGGAGGAAAGAGGATGTGATGGTCAATATTGATTGTCAACTTGACAGCATCTAGAATCTTCTAGGAGACTAGCCTCCAGGTGGCATGTCTAGAGTGGACTGAGGTGGGGAGCCCATTCCATGGGCTGTGTCCTAGAATAAATAAAAGGAGAAATCGGGCTGCTCACCGATGTGCATCTTCTTTCTGCTTCCTAACGATGGATGTCGCATGACCTCCTGTTTCTGCCATCATGACTCCCTCCACCACGAGGGACTACATCCTTGGTCCCTAAGCCAAGCAAACCCTTCCTTCCTTAAATTGTATTTGTCAGCTGTGTTATCACTGCAATGAGCGAAGTAACAAACACAGAAATGAGGGAGAGGAGGAGTCTGGGAAATGATAAAGTGAGGAAGGAGTGGGTGGGTATAGATGAATTTCTAAGCGGTCATATTAAATAAAGAACACGGGGCCAAATACAGGGGTGAAAGCCTTAGAGATCAGGGAAATAGTGAGAGCCACCAACCACCTTACCTCACCAGCTCTGTAGCTTCCAAAATGCGAGCTGCTTCCTGTCTACCCATGCCTTTATTGCCTTGCTTTTCTGCCCTCTCATTGGCTCTTAGCCCAGCTACCTCACTTCCTTGTCACTGCCTGTCTGTACAGACCTCCAGGACTCTATGGTTGGTATTGGGATAAAAGGCGTGTGTCACCACACTTGGCTCTGTTCCCTAGTATGGCTTTGAACACACAGAGACCCTGCCTGCCAAGTGATCGGATTAAGGCATGTGCTATCACGGCCTGACTTTTGTGTTAATGGTTTGCTGTTTCCTCTGATCTCCAGGCAAACTTTATTTATTAACATACAAATAAAATATCACCACATTTCAGCACACATAAAATATCACCACAGGTGGGGAAGGAAGACCGGGAGGTGAGTCGCAGCTCTCTGTTTCAGTCTGGGTTGTATGACTTTGTCCCTCCACACTTGCTCAGAACTGGCTGTCACTGATAGTGCTTTCCCTGGAGGGTGACCCAGGCTACACAGCAGAAAATAAAAGCCGTTATAGCGGTGATGATAATATTAATAAATAAAACAGACTAAAGGCAGGGGTTATTAAGTCAAAGAAAAGCTGGCTGCAGAGAGAGCTCCCCACTTCCTACGCAGCTTTGATTGGTGCCTAGGGAGGATTTTAACTGCCTCAGCCACATGCTATTCCAAAGCTAGGAGAAACCTGGACATCTCAGGGGCTGCTCCACTCCTTCATTTGACAGAGAAGGCTCTGAGAAATTCAATTATTTTCTCAATCCCACTCGGCAAGTTAATAACAGATTCTGACTCAGGGGAAGCTCGGTTCCCGATCGGAGAGGTGACTGTACAGATCTGAGAGTCTGGGAGCTTTGACGCTAGTCAACTCTGAGTTCCAATCCCAGCTCTTCCCTCTGGCCCTGCAGTTGGGGTCTGGCTCTTTTAGAGTTTCCTGTGGGAAGAATTAAGCGAAATGCAGCAGTGAAAAAAATTGATATCTCTCTTTTTAATATCAGCCTGGGTCAAAATTGCTTTCTGCTGTGTGAACTAGGCTCAGCTACAGCCTCCTGTCCTGGTGCTGGGGATGGGATCACAAGAAAAGAACCTTCTGTGTTAGCTCCTGTGGTGGTTTGAGTTAGGAATGGCCCCCATGGATCATTTGAATGCTTGGTCATTAGGGAGTGGTGCTCATTGACAGGGACTAGGAAGTGTGGCTTTACTGGAGTAGGTGTAGCCTTGTTGGAAGAAGTGTGTCACTGGGAATGGGCTTTGGGATTTCAAATGCTCAAGCCAGGCCGTCTCCTGCTTTTCCTGCTGCCTATGGATACAGATGTAGGACTCTCAAGCTCCTTCTCCAGCACCATGTCTACCTGCTTGCTGCCACACTTCTTCCATGATGACAATGAACTAAACCTCTAAACCTGTATGTAAGCCAGCCACAATCAAGTGCTTTCCTTTATAAGAGTTGCCGTGGTCATGGTGTCTCTTCACAGCAATAGAACAGTGACTAAGACAGCCCAAGACTCCAAAAGACCACAGCCCAGAGGGACTCCAGGGTCTCACTATGAGGATAACATTTTTATAAAGTGTCCTTTCCAGATAACTGGGACTTGGGGGTGTTCCTCAGTTACCCCTTTCCTATTCCTGCCCCAAACTCATCTCCTTCCTCCCCATCCATTCACCCCACAAGATAGAGATTGACACCAGCCACCATGATAGCTACTAGATAGTGTGGCTTCTTACATTTAAAGTCACTGAGAGAAGATAAAATGGAAAACTCAAGGCCCTCCACACACTGTACTTCAACGGTGACACACAGCCGATGGCTATCATATAGCACATCGGTGGAGAACATTTTTGTCATTTCAGAAATGCCGCAGCATCCCCCTTATTATCCGTGCTTTCTCTTTCTGTGTTTTCTGCATCATCTACGTTCAGTGTGACGGTTAATCATCAGTTTAAGTGGCTGGGCCAGCACCTAACAGGTTAGGAAAACCCACTTCAGGGTACAACCGTGAGGGTGTTTCCAAAGAGGACTAAGTAATCAGGGATAATTGCCCAGAGTGTGCAAGGCACAATAGCATAGGCTGGGATCTAATAGGAAAAGGGGGAGGGGTAGAAAGCCAGCTCCTTCCTGGCCACCACGATGTGAGTTGCTCCCCGACACCCACCCACCCTGCCACAATGGACTGAAACCTCTCAAACCATGAATTAAAACCCATCTTTGCTTTTTTAAGTTCTTCTGTTGGGTGTTTGTCATAGTGACAAAAAGTCCAACACTGTCAGCTGTAGTCCAAAGATATTTCATGGAAAATTCCAGAAGTAAGCAACTCATAAGTTTTGTTTTGTTTTATGTTGGTTGGTTGGTTGGTTGGTTGGTTGGTTGGTTGGTTGGTTGGATGGATGGATGGTTAATTGGACAAGACTTTGCTATGTTGCCTAGGCTGGCCTGGAATTTCCTATGGATCTTCAGGCTAGCTTTGATCTCATGATCTTCTTTCCTCAGTCTATCACGCCTGGTTCTCAGTTCAGATATTTTAAATTGCATGCTCATCTTAGTGGCTGGCAGAAATCTCATGCCACCCTGATCAGAACTTTGTACTGAGTTTGAATTCTCTCCTTGTCACATTTAGCCATACCATACATTCCATATGTCCCTTAATCACTTAGTAGTCACAGTACCACTGTGTCTGCCTTCAAGAAAAACTACAAGAAAGCCCCGATGCCGAAGAGCAGTGGACAGTTACCACATGCCAAAGAGAAGGTGGGCCATGTGTGAAACGAGAAGCCGAAAGTTCACCACAGATAGGTGAATACAGAGGCCAAAACATAGTACTTGTAGGGCTTCACATGGTCTGCAGTTTCAAACATCCACGGATGGGAGGGGTGTGTCTAAAACTTCACCCCACTTGGATAAAGAGTGACTGCTGTGTTGCACGTTGATAGTTTAGGCCCCTTTCTGTACTTTCCTTGTTTTCCTTTATGTTTTACTGTTCCACCAAAAGTTGCCACAAGCCCAGCTGTTGGCTTCTTTCCAGAACCCAGAGTTTAAGGGAAACAGTTTCGCGCACACTGCCTCACTGCTCCTGACTGGCTGTGGACAGCTCTGCAGGGGTGCACTGGTGCTGAGCTGCTGAGGTGCCTTCCTCTGGAACAGCAGATGGCCAGAAATCAGGTCGCCCCGCGTGGCTGACAGTGTGCTGACTTGCTTGTTTGTGTCTTTTCTTTTTTATCTCCATCCTTGACTTGGTTGTAGCTCCCTGGGGACTGCAGGTTAAACAGCCTGAACTCTTCCTCAGGTGCCAAGGTCCTGCTGGGTTGGGCACAGTACAGGGGAGAAGGAGGGGTGGATGCTGAATTAATTGTTTCCTCATCCCCTCTTCTTGCCATGACCTCAATTTCCAGTCCAATATATGTGCTAACTGCAATAGCAACCACCCCTTCCTGCAAATAGGAATCTAAAGGGAAAAGGCCAGATTCCTGATTCCAGACAATTATTGGCTTCCCCAAAAACGGAAGAGGAGGAGCAGGGAGAAGGGGAGGCTGCAGGGAGGAGGGAAGGCTTGCTCTTGCTCCCCAGCAAGGGTTTATTTTGTCAGTTGGGAAGAAATAAGCCTAGTGGAAGAACATACCCACCAACTGCCTTAAACAAACGACAAGCGGGTCCTCTGCACCTGCACTCTGATTTCTTTTTTGCAACTAAACCCGATGAGCTCAGCCGTCTGATAGTGGTCCGCTCACTCACTCATTTTTCTGAGCCACGCCTTCCCATTGGAATCACCTGGAGAAGGTTTCTTATGTTCAGTGGGCACAATCCCAGTCTGTAGCCCGGGCAAACTGGATCTGAATCAGTGGATGGCCAGAGTGGGTAGAACTGGAAGGCTGTGGGCCTGGGTGTTACAAAACATTCTCTGGGCATTCTGTTACCAGCTCCTGGGTAGGAACTCTGCATTCACTCCCCACGGTTGCCACATTCTCAGTCAGCAGACATACCTTGGATAGTAGACGATAATGGAACTCACGTTCAAACACAGAGGTTCCTGGGGCTTGGCTATCCATTAGAAACATCTGAAAACGTTTTGTAAACCCCTAATGCACGGGCCTGCCTCCAAAGCAATGACTCCAAATCTCCTTAGGGAGAGACCCAGGCTCCAGCATTTTAGAATTGCCACTTCAGGACAGGAGAATTCTCTAAAAGCTCGGGGGGCGGGGGGGGGATGAAGCTCCCCTTCAGCTTTGGTGGGGAGATCAACACAGCATCCCAGTAGAGAGACATAGTTACAGTGAGCATCCCAGCCTGCTGTCTTCATTATCCTCCTTCTGGTAGATGAGGCGCAAAGGACCAGCCCAGGGCAGAATCCAAAGGACATAGTTATGTGTGCTGTCCAGAGACAGAAGCTGCTGAAGTCAGTCAAACTGCAAGCTTAAATATCTCAGCCCTTTAAGAACACGGAATCCATGTCCAAGCAAGATTGTAGATGTGGAGGTGTCACCAATGCTGGGGATAGAAGTAGAAGCAGCCATAGCTGACATCCCACTCTGTTTACTGCTTGTCAATAATTTCATCTATATTGTATTGATTTTGTATGTGTGTGCCTATGTGCTGGGGTTTGGACCTAGGGCCTTACACACGTCGGATCAGTGCTCTACCACACAGCTCCATTCCCATCCCTTATCAACACTTTTGTATTCCTCCATGGACCAGACACTTGGGTGAAATGAAATGAAAAAGGTATGTCAACCTTCAGGGAGAACATGGTCTGGGCAAGGTAGACGCCAAGTCTCAGTTTCCTTATCATAAAATGAGGATGTGTTTGTAACTTTTCTAACTGCTGGGACAAAATCAAGAGTTTAGTTTGGCTTGCCATTTGAGGGTACCACCCATCACTGTGGGGAAGGTATGGTAGCAGGAGCCTGAGGCAGCCCCGTCACATTGTGGGGGCTGTCAGGATGCAAGGGATGCTGCTGTCCACTCACTCTTGCTTATTCGTCTAGAACCTCAACCCATGGAATGGCGCTACCCACAATTAGCATGGACCTTTCCACTTTGGTTAACCCAGTCTAGAAACACTCTCACGTACATGCCCAGAAGTTCGTCTCCTAGGTGATTTTTGATCCTGTCAAGTTGATCATCACAGTAGTGATGAAAGTAAATCTTAATGATGCCAGAAGGTTCCAGTGACTCATGGACCTGTGATACTGTGATAGTTAGCAGTGAAAACAGAAAGATGTTCTTCGCCTCCTACACTGACTTTCCTAAATGGCTGGTGGGCTTGGTTACTTCTCAAGTCGCTGAACAAATACTGACAAGAAGCATCTTGGGAGAGGGAGGTTGTATTTTTATTCCTGGTTTAAAGAAGGTCACAGGTGCCTCTGCAGGCTGCGGCAGCAGGAGCCTATGGCAGCTTCCAACATCTTGGTGATCTAAGAAGCAGACCGAGGGAGGACAACAGAAGTGGGACTGGACGCCTCACAGAGTCCTGCTTCCTCCAAATAGGCCCTGCCTCTGACGAGGTCCCACAGCCTCCCCAAACAGCGCCACCGTGTGGGAACCAGTTACTCAAACACTTGAGCCTGTGTGGCATATCTCACACTCAAATCACTGCGGTGTAAATTTTTCATGTGTTTGTTTTTTAGCTACAACCTAGCCAAGCTGTTCACTTTTTGAATTTTTTGGAAGTCCAAAGTCTGGTATTTGGTTCTGATGAGAGGCATATGTTCCACTGAGCCTAGAGTAGACATGAGATAAAACCCTGGCCCATTCCCTCCAGGGTCTCTGCCTCCCTTCTGCCAAGCTCATAGGCAGTGTTGTGTGTGGATCTGTGTGTTTCTGTGTAGTTTCTTTGTCTTTGTTTTGATTTGAGCCCAGAATTTGGGTCGTTTGCCTCTGCCCAACAATCCTGAGAGCTGGCTCCTCCTCAGAGAAGCCATGCTTCTTAGGTCAAGAAAAGGATTTCCGGAATCAGGGGAGGAAGGCGGCAAAGCTCACAATCCATTCTACACAGTACCAACCCCTTCCTGTGTTACCATTCAGTTCCAAATCCCACAGAAGGAAGGCTGTGTGACCATTGGGGAGGGAAGAAAAACTGGAGTTAGGAAAGAACCGGGTTCAAATCTTGGCTCCTTATGACTAGGCTGAGCCATATGAAGCCAATGATGGTTCTGCACTGCTACCTACAAAGCAGAGATTGCACAAGGTGCCTCCCAGTGCAACTGTACACAGTGCATTTAGGCTCTCTCATCTCAGTTTCTTCATCTGTACAGCTGGGGTGTACTAGTTAACTTATCTGTTGCTCTGATAAAACACCATGACCGAGGGAACTTACAGAAGAAAGAGTTTATTTTGGTTTATGGTTCCAGAGGGATGCAGGGTAAGAGTCCATCATGGTGGCAAGTGTGGCAGCGAGCAGCATGATGGCAGCCAGAGCAGAAAGCAGAGAGGTCACGAGGGGTAAAGTTACGCAGCATCCAGGGGCTACTTGCCCTGAAGCTCAAATAAGGTGATGGCGCCCGGGTACCTGAACATACTTTTTCCTCCTTTGGCAAGGATTTGCTTGAGGTGGGAAGTGTTTGTGCTACAACATTCATGTGGAGGCCAGAGGATCACACATAGGAGTGGGTTCTCAGCTGCTACCATACAGGTCCTGGAGATGGAACTTAAATCGCGAGACTTGGCAGAAGGCGCCTTTACCTGCTGGACCATCGTGCCAGCCCTGAAACACTTCTTTCAGGGAAAGCTGCTCACTCAGTGCATCCTGAATGGGAGGCTCCCAACTCAACAATAGCAGCTATCACCACTGTAACAAGCTGCTTGACAGCGCCCGGGTCATCTCTGCTTGTCCTAAGCCCAGATTTCTGAAGAGGTCTTATCCGCAGAGACACAGAAACCGATCGATATTCAGTGACGGATCTGGGTGACAAACACAGGGTGGCCTGAATGAACTCTTGCTTCCCCGTGTGCAGAGCTGGAACAAGTCAGACCCTCCCTGATCTCAGCCCTCTCTTAGCTGAAGGAGAGAAGCAGATGCTTGCCCCAAAGCTTATTTCGAGAACTAAATGAATATGTATGTAAATTGCTGGCAGGGTAGGTTTTTCATCAATGGCCTTGGTCACAAGATGCACAGAGTAGGGGTGGGGTGTAGGAAGCTTGGATTGGTTTCCCTACACGTGCTAATGTCACTTTGGGAGAGAGAGGTGTCTAGTGTTCCTGGTCCTGGAGGAGGGATTCCCTCTCTCTGGAAACCATACAGGAAGGTGGAAAGAAGAAGAAAGTAGCGTAATCCCCCAGCCGCTGCCAACCAGATGCCGGAAGCAGTTGGGCTCAGAGCCTTAATTGGGGATTAGAAGCTGAACTTCATCCACACACTGCCTTGGTAGCTTCATTAAAAGCTGGAAAATTCACCGGGCAGGTGCAGTGACCTTTTAGAAAGTGACCTGGAGGCTGCTGGGGCCCCAGGGAGCATCCTGCCCTTGCCTGACACCAATAACCTGTTTCACTCCTGCCCAACATGACATGCTCTCCTACAGCATGTATCCTGGGTGCTAGGGCACAAAGACAGACTGACAGGAGACTGGTTCACCTGGATGTTCCACTGGATGGAGCTTGGGCAATCCAGGTGGCTTTATACTTTCCTATCCAGGGGCCACTTGGTCTAAACTAAAGTCCCATCTTCGAGCCTTTCGCTTTTGTGTATGTGGGATTTTTCTCAGTTCAGGTTTTGGTTTTGCTTGGTTTGGTGTTTTGGTTGTTTAAAAACCATAAGAAAACAGAAAACTGACAGTTCCGTGCAGCCAAAGCTGGCCTCGAACTTACTACACAGCCAAGGGCAGCCTTGAACTTCTAATCCTCCTGCCTCCACCTCCCCGTTGCTGGGATTGCAGGTGTGTGCCACTCCACCTATTTTGGGTGGTCCTGGGGAATCCAACCCAAAGCTTCATGAGTGCCAAGCATACACTCCACCAGGTGAACTACATCCCTAGCCCTACTAAAACCTTTCAGACTAGACCCCTAAAGGTTTCTATTTCAGATCAAAGTAACAGGGATCTCAGCTCCAATGTTCTGGGTGGATCCAGGACCAGGTCATCTTTTTTTGTGTCTCATAATGATCCTAAAGGTGAGCAAGGGTTTAGACACAGAAACTGAGTCCAGAAGTTGTCAGGTCCCAGGGTGGAAAAATGAGGCCCGGTCTTCTTGTGGCCCTGCTTTGAAACTCTCCAAGAAAGTAAGCCAGTCCACACCCGCTGTCCCTCAAGGGCCTTGTTGGGCAAATGTCCAGTGACCTTTACTCCCGTCCAGGCAGCACTCCTTCTGATCCTCCAGATTCCAGGGAGAGATCAGTAGATCAACCATGGGATACACTTTGACATCTACAAAAAAGGAAGATTTCTCTTCTAATTTACAGAGTATTCAAAGTATATAGACAGAGAGGTGGCCATTTAAGCCAGAAAGTGACAACACCACCCTCAAGACACTTATTACTTACATGGAACTGTAATCTCCTCATCTGTCTGTATAGGAAGCATTTAGATGCCCTGGAGATCATAAGTGTAAAACTGGTGCTGTTACAATATTTTTCATGGATTGCAGGCTACTTGAGAGAGAGACACTGTTTTATTCATTTTTTTGCTTCTGCGCCTGGTCTGGCATGTTTTGATGAGAATATGGGTAAATATTTGTGAATGGTTAAAGGTCACCAAACCTTCCCAAAATGTCTGTGGAGGGATTTTCTTTCCTTTAAAGGGAAGGAATCGGAGACACTACTGGGGACGGCGGCACAGAGCTGGTAAAAGAGCCAGGGCTGGGAGGCATCCCATGCCCATTATAAAAAGAGCGTGTGCAGACTGGAGTGGCTGGGGAAAGCCTGGACGTTTTTAGGCTCTTTCATGGTGATTGAGCTCAGAGAAACACAAAAGAAAGAAAGAAGATCCAAGGATGAGATTGCAGGAATGAGATCCTGAAGACATGGGAACAAGTGGGAAGAGGCTTGGAGGAGCGAATCCAACTCCACAGGGACGACACCTGGGAAGACCTTGAAGGCTAGAGTGGCCAGATGGAGGCCTGAGGCTTTATCCTGTGATCCGTAGGTGCTGGGTACCATCTGAACCACTTTCCAACCACAGACAGAAACTCTGAGCCTGTGCTCCTCTGCTGGAGATCTCTGTGTTGGTCCTAAGCACTAGATCCTGAAGGGAGAGGGGTCCTTTAACCCCAAGACAGAGCCATATGCTAGGCCACATGTTTCATGCATTAGCAATCTGCCTTAGCTCTTAATGAGAAAGATTGGTGCCCACAGATGCATGTTCATTACCAAAGGTGCTACATTAATTATGAACACCAAAAAGGGAGGGAAAGCTGTGTGTTCCAGCTGAGGAGCCAAGGGCTGCCATCCATTAGAGAAGGATGACCCAAGGGACGTGCACGCAACCCTGAGCTCAGCCTCCATGACCTCACATGCATTCCCCCAAGGAATGGCCACATAGCTCTACATTGATTCATTCATTCACTCTACAATCATTTCTTAAATGTTGTCTTTGCATATAGCACCTGTTTTAAGGTCTGGGCCTGTGCCCTCCAGAACTCTAGAATGTGGTGAATATTGGCGACAGACTCGTGCTCAGATGCTGGAATAAAATCTTCTGGAATACACATCCAAATCACAAGTACCTTACTTGGTTTGAGGGTGACCAAGTGGGCAGAGGTGTCTGAAACATTTTGCAAAGCACTCAAGGGGCTGATTTGGTGGAGATAATAAAAAAAAGGAGACTGTCATGGTCAGATATCACGTCTCTCTGAGAGGCACCCAGTACCTTTAGCTATCCCACACCTGCACTTGCTCCCCACTCTTCCTTCTTGGACTTTGCCTATCCTGGACCCCATCTCCCCAGGGACACTATGTGTGGTTGTGCTACTCTGTTGGATTGGTGTGGCCAACACTAGGACAAATGTCTTGAATGCAGAGTGACTACAGATGAGATCCAGGACTAAGCGCTCATTTTGTTCCTCTCATCTGTCTCCAAAAGGGCTGAGGAAGGTCCTGCCAGCCCAAGGCAGAAGTCAGTTGTGCCAGAGCAATGGTTGACTAAGCGATTTGGAACCAGAGGGTAGAGCTGGAACCTTCTGGAGACTGTATGGTAAATGAAGGCAGAACAGCTCTGAAAAGGTCTCAGAAAGATCCGAGGTCCTTGGTTGCAGCTGTCCTGCACTCCTGGTTCCCTTCCACAAACTAACCAGATCTCTGCCCACAACCTGCTCCTTGTCCCCATTTGGACCTCTGTCCCATGCTCTCCTCATTTCCTCTACCCATCCCCTTAGGTAGTACAGTCAACAGTATTCTCACACCATTGGAACGCAGAGCTCCAGTCCTTACAACAAGAGGGGAGAGTGGTAGGGAAAGAAAGAAGCCATGACCAACAACCATGGTCAATGTTGAATGGAAGCCTGGAGGAGCTGTGAATGAATGAACACTCAGGCTCAGCCTGGTCACTTCCATGCTCTCATTCTGCAGAGGTCATTCCACCCGCCAAATCCTTCTGAAAGTCTTCCAGCTCCATGTAGCACTGACTATAAAGTGCCTTGCATAGACTGGCCAAAGTGATTTAGTAGGGTAACTATGAGTCTAGTATAATGACTGACTAGCCAGTAGGGAATTAGACATCCATAAAGGGGAATATCCTTCTATAAGTATAGTCTCCCAGGTGGTCATGTTTTGTTATTGGTATTGTTGCTGCTACTATTGTTTTTTTTTTTTTTTTTTTTGGTTTTTCAAGACAGGGTTTCTCTGTGTAGCTTTGCGCCTTTCCTGGAACTCACTTGGTAGCCCAGGCTGGCCTTGAACTCACAGAGATCCACCTGGCTCTGCCTCCCAAGTGCTGGGATTAAAGGCGTGCACCACCACTGCCCGGCGCTACTATTGTTTTTATATTTTAATTTATTTCATTTTATCTGCACACACCCATGCCCTGGTGTACACAAAGAGGTAAGAAGATAACTTTTAGGAATTAGTTCACACCTTCCACCATATGGGTCTGGGGACTCAAACTCAGGTTGTCAGACTTGACAGCAGGCACCTTTACCTTCGGAGCCATCTTCTCAGCCCTGTCATTGTTTTGAGACTCATGTAGTCCAAACTGGCCTCAGATTTACTATGTAGATGAGGATCCTCCTTCCTCTACCTCCCAATTGCACGATCAAGAAGGGCACCACCATACCTGATTTGTTGAGTGCTTGGGATCGAACCCAGAGCATGATGAATGCTGGGCAAGCACTCTACTACTGATCTGAATTCATAGTCTCAGGGTTCTTGAAACACTCCTTTCCACTAAAATTTAACATGACAAAATTCATGCCAAATGGGCATAAACCTATGTCTTCTGTCACTAAATCACTCAATGACCTACAAATATTCATTGTGCCCCCACCAGTGGCCAGGCACTCATGATATCCTTTCTCTCCATTACACTATGGCTAGATGCAGATCAGAGGCTCCCCCAAACACCCATGGTGGACCATCTCATTCATCTCGTTCATCTCTCAGTGACAGAGGGAGCTCTGCTTGGTGACACACACACAGGGACTGGGAAACAATAGATGTAAGCTTCAAAGACTTGCTTTCAATTCCTGGTCCTAGCTCCTTCTATTCCAAATATTTCTCACTGCTCTTTTAAAAAAATAAGATCAAGGCTCTGTTTCCCAAATATGTGAGACAGCAGTAGTTATGCTGTTAAAATAGATAGATAGTAGAAATTAAGAGAGGGAAGGAAGAGAAAAGAAAAATAAAATGAGGAGATCTTATTGGGTCTCCAGGCAGAATAGATGTCCAGTGGGGCCCTAGGAATATTCTAGGTGGTCTTGGCAACACCAAAGAAACACAAGTATTGAATTAGTACCAAATTCTCCCAGGTGGTTCTCCCAGGTCCAGCCTTTGGATCCCCTCTTTTCTCTTGGGATGTAGGTCTAGAAGTCCATCCATATGTTTTTATCCTGGTTTCTTTTCTGTTACTGTAATAAAAATATTCTGACAAGAGCAGCTTAATGGAGAAAGGGCTTATTTAACTCACATTTCTGTGTCATGGTCCATTATGGCAAGGATGTTAAGGCAGCAGGAACATGAAGCGTATAATCCCACTACATACACAGTCAAGACCAGAGGACAACAAATTCATGCATGCACACTAGCGTTCAGCTCATTTTCTCTTCTCTTCAGGATGCCTTGCCCAGGGAGTGGTGCCACATAAAATGCCAATCTTCCTGCTAATCAAGTTGTCTCTGACAGACACGCCCACAAATCAACCTAGTCTAGACAATCCTTCATTGAGAATCCCTTCCCAGACAATCCGAGATCAAGTTGACAAGGTGACACTTAAAAGCAGCATTCATACCATCTTTGTCTCCTGGGGACTATGCATGTGGATAAATGTGAGGTAGAGGAATTAAGTAGGAAGAGAAGGACTTGAAAGGGTTATGCCTCCAAACCCCATTCCCTGATTCTGAATTACCTCACTGGGGCAAGTGTGTGTGTGTGTGTGTGTGTGTGTGTGTGTGTGTGTGTGTGTGTGTATCTATGTGTGTGTGCCTGTATCTCTCTCTCTCTCTCTCTCTCTCTCTCTCTCTCTCTCTCTCTCTGTGTGTGTGTGTGTGTGTGTGTGTGTGTGTGTGTGTGTATGTGTTGTGTATGTTGGGATTCTCCAGAGAAAAAGAATGAAAATATATATATACTGAGTACTCCAGTGTTGATGGAGGCTGGCAAATATAAAATGGGCAGGTAAACAGGACAACTTGGAACCAAGCATAACTAATGTTCCAGTTTAAGCCCATAGGTGGCCTGCTATGGAATTAGAAAGAGCCAGTGTTGCAGGTGATGTCAGATATCAGTCTTTCTTCGGGCGGGAGTGGGGGAGGGATTGTCCTGTTCTCAGCTGGTTGGGTAAGGCTCACCTATGTTATGGAGGGCAATCCAATCCACTCAAATTCTATTCACTTCTTTTATTTTTATCTTATTTTTTTGTTTGTTTGTTTGCAGTTAGGGGGATTGAGTTCAAGGCTCACATAAGCTAAGCAATTACTCCACCACTAAATTCTACCAATCTATGGATAATCTCATCAAAAGACCCAGACACCCAGAAAAGTATTGGACCAAAAATTTAGTCATTTCCCTACCCAATCAGGTGACCAGAACATTAAGTATATGTGGTGATGAGTGATGAGTTTGAAGGTATAATGTCTCCCACACTGAAGCCAAGAAAGGTTCCTGCCATGGAATTCAGGTCATGAGAAAACATATCTCGCCCACACACTCTTTCCTAAGTGTGCAGGGATCATACTTAGCCTTGATGTGAGCATGTTCCCATGCTAGAGTGACCCAGCTGTTGTATTCTATGGAGGCCCTTGTACATGGGTGTCACCTATTACTGAGTCCTGAGTGGTAGAGAATAGGTGTGGCCAGATGCTGGTCACAGAAAACCTGTCTCTCAGCACTGATCAATGAACTGAGCACCTGGTCCTCCCATTCACGTTGATTGCCATTTTCCTGGACCTGATGATGCATCACTGTCCAGAAAGGCTGCCATTATCCAGCTGCTCAGGGCACTCTTTGTGAGATCACAGAAGGACTAAGCAGGAAGTGTCACATCAAAAGACTCAACATCAGGCTGACCTACTGATTAATGGGGCTGATGCATTGCCTGTCCCAAGAATCCCCTGGCATGTTTATCAAACTCAGGAGTGTCTGACAGAACAAAGAGCCGGGTGAACTTGGCATTCTCGTTTCAGGAACCATTAATGAGTCAGCTGGGCTTACACCTCACAGTCTTTCTTTTACCTAACCCCCATTCCTTTTGGTCTCGGTAGAAATGGTGCTGTCCTCTCACCAAGGCCTCTCCCTCCTTCGTCAGCTCGTGCTTCCATCTTCACCACACTCCCATTTCATTCTCCCCACGGCTGTCCACCTCATGGTTTAATTCACTGTTGTGCCATGTATCATGATGGCTTTATCTTAGCACCGCTGAATTCATTCCCTTCTTAGATCTCCTTGAGTGGTGTGTGTGTGTGCGTGTGTGTGCTCATGAGTATTGTATGTGCACACAGATAGGTAGGTCGATCTACCTATGTGCACATCCAGAGACCGGAGGAGGACAACAGGTACGCTGCTCTATTAGGACTCTTTTGAGACAGTCTCTTACTGAACCTAGAGCTAGACTGGCAACCAGTAAAGATCAGGAGATTTTCCTGACTCAGCCCCACGCAGCACTGGGGTTAAAGGTATGTGAGCATCTATCTCTGACCTTACACGTGGGTGCTGGGATCTGACCTCAGACATATTTGCACAGCACACTCTTACCCATTGATCCACCTCTCCATGCCCCTTAACCGTTGTTTCTCAAAATGCTCTATCTGTTTGTGTTCTTTATTCTGCCATGTACTTTTTGAAATCATTTTGTCAGATTGTAAGACTATCTCACTGGGGATCTGATTAAAATTGCACAAAACATTAAAGATGAATTGGGAGGACACGGTGGCCTTACAGTGGTGAGTCTTCACATTCCCCAACGTTAGCATCTCCCTCTTTGTTTCAAGGTAATTTACTCCAAGAAGGTCTTGGACTTTGTGGGTTAGGGGTATTGGTTTGAGTTACCCCAGAAGCAACTTCTGAGCTATAGGTTCAACTTCAAAATGGCTTGTAGAAAGGCCAAGAAACACAAAGAGTAGTACAAGAGCAGAAAGAAGGCAATAAAGCGCATTAACCACCAATGTCCCCATGGGCAACTAGAGCTTAATCCTCAGAGAAAAGGCAAGTCTAGAAAATGGTGCAATACACATGCCTCAGGATTATCCTAGGCCTGGGACAAAAAAGCTGGACATGTATACCACTGCAGCCACAACTCATCAGCTATGAGGTTGCACTTGGGAAGATGTTAATTCCCAGGCTCTTTGGTCCAGAGTGCAAATGAGCCCCTGTAGCCTTGTCACAAAAATTCAAGATCACCTTTGCAGTTGAGAACACAGCATCTACAACCCTTGTTGTTGTGGTTTGGATAAGAATGTTCCCCATAGGCTTAGACATTTGGGCACTTGGCCTCCAGTTGGTGGTGCTGTTTGGGGAGGTTTAAGGAGATATGGGCTTGCTGGAGGAAGTACTTCACTGGGGCAGGCTTTGAGTGATTATAGTCTCACTGCACATCAAATTTGTTCTCTCTGCTCTGGGCTTGCATTTGACGATGTGAGATCTCAACTTCCTTCTGTTGCTGTACCTACTGCTTGCTGCCATGCTGCCCTGCCATGACAGACTTTGATTTCTCTGGAATTATAAGCCCAAATAAACCATTTATAAGTTGCCTTGGTTGTGGTGTTTTATCATAGCAACAGAGAAGTAACCAATACACCTGTCTTGGGTACCTGGTGGGAAAGTCTCTTTCTTCGAGAGAAAGCTGAGACAAGGCATAGAAACACAGGTCATTCTGTAGTGGTGAGAGCTTTCTTTGCAATAAATGCCTGCGGGTTGTGTGAGCTGCCATGCTGGCCATTCTCAAAGGGGTGCAGGTGTCAAGGGTGTATAAAAAGGGCTTCATTCTCGGGGAACTTGACCTGGAACAGCGAGTCTCTGCTTGATCGCAGGAGTTCCCACAGCAGACACTGCTAACCTGAGACCCTCACAGCAGTTCACTTCTTAGCCCTTACTTTCACAACCAGGAAGGCTTGGGGTGCATTTAAGTTTGGGCTAGTGAGATGACCCAATAGATGAAACGCTTGCCATGCAAGTGTGAGGAGTTGGGATCCAAGGCAAGCGGGTGGAGTTTGATCTCTGTAACTGCACCTGTCATCTCGGTGACTGAGGAAGACCCCTGAGCCTGTGGCCTCCATGAGTACCATGCACATATGCACACATTATTTTAAAAAGCAATTGAATTATAAACTGTAACTTTAGATACCCTGAAATTTTCTGTAATAAATTCTTTGCAGCTCTTAGTACTTGGTTACTTATCCCCAGCCCTCCAAACCACCCCTTCAGTAAGAAACTTCAAAGCAAGATGTCCAGTGAGGGACCATCTTAGTTAATGGTTTCCATGGCTGTGAAGAGACACTATGACCATGGCAACTCTTGCAAAGGAAAACATTTAATTGGGGCTGGCTTACAGTTCAGAGTTTCAGCCTATTATCATCATGGCAGGAAGCATGGCAGAGTGCAGGCAGACATGGTGCTGGAGAGGGGCTGAGAGTTCTACATCTGGATCTGTAGGCAGCAGGAAGGAAGAGTGAGCCACTGGGCCTGCCTTGAGTATCTGAAACCTCAAAGCCCATCCCATTCCCCACCCCACCCCCACTCCCCACCCCTCACCCCCATGACACACTTGTGGGAGCCCACAAAAACTTCCTAGTGAGTTCTGAGCTTGCTTTACACAGCAGGGCTGCGTTAGGAGATGGCTTGACTACGTGCATGGTCACCAGGTGTCTGGGATGGTCTGCACTTGGCTGTGCTGCAGGGAGGGCTTTTGCTCCACCCCTTGGCATTCCTTTAAAAGCCCTTTAGTAGAGACAGAAGGGGCTGGTGGGTTTTGACCCAGGCCCTCCCGAGGCTGTCCAGTGTTTTTAACTGTCTCTCTCCCCTATATTTCTGTCTACATACTTCTCACTTGTCCCTCCTCAAGAGTACCCTGGGGGAAAAAGAGGGAGCTGGTCTCCCTCACACACTTCCTCCAACAAGGCCACACCTATTCCAATAAGGCCACACCTCCTAGTAGTGTCACTCCCTGAGCCCATGGGGGCCCTTTTCTTTCAAACCACCACAGGGACCATCCTATGTCAGACTCCAGCAGGTGAACAGACGGGACTGCTGTGCGTACAACCTGGCTCCTTGGCCCCTTCCTTCCTCTCCTAGCGAGTTTCTGGGCCTGTTGAACGACTTCATATTCACCTGTTTGAAGTAAATATCACAATTAATTATTTGAGCCTGAACAATCAGGGCTTTGAGCACAGCAGGCTCCTGGAGGGGGTTGTGGCTGGATTAGCACCGGACAGATCATCTATATAGAAACACTTTCAGAACATGGCATCAAAGTGATCATTTCTTTTTTGGGAAACAGATTGAAGGAAAGGGCCAGGAGGGAAATTAAGCAGTTTTCTGTAAGTTGTAGAGAAAACAAAGCACTTGACCCTGGTGTCCATTCCATCTCTATTCTGTCAATGAGTTCCTGGAGTTGCCAGGATGATTTATCACTTCCCATGAGTCCTTAAGTGATAGCCACGTGTTCTGGGGTACCCGCGACTAATCAGCCAGGGACATCCCAACAGGCAGAGCACAGCTCATTCCCCAAAGAAAGGAAGAGACACTTCAGCTAGTATTTCTAGTAATACTTCTCATCCCTGACTAAGTGGAGTATACAGCTGAGATTTCTATTCAATAGATGTTTTCAAAAGTAAAAAATGTCTGGGGACTAGACAGTAGATGAGTGAGAACAGGAGTCTCTTCCTCTCTCCTTCTCCTCATTCACTCCTTTAAAAGAATTTTTACTATCATTATGTGTCTGTGTATGATACATGCATGTGAGTGTGGGGCATGTGCATGCCATGGTGTGAGTGTGTGGAACTCAGTGGGCAACTTTTCAGGAATCAATCTTCTCCTCCAAGCATAGGTTCTGGGAACTGAACTGAGGTCATCTTGCTTGGCAACAAGCTCCCTCGCCTGCAGAGCCATCTCACTATCCCCTCACATATATTTTATATCGATGCAGAACCTGTTATGTATCTTTCTAGTTGCTGAGAATGTAGTGGCAGGCACAGTACAGCCCTTGCTCCGATGAAACTTGTATTCCAGCAAGAAATCAGACAATTTTCAAATTCACACATCCAGAAAATAAGTAGTTGGAAAAGAAAGAAGTTATGGGCATCTTGCTGGTGCTGGTCCCCACAGAGGGTCGGGCACAATGTCTCTGAGCTGATGACAACTTTTAAACAGAGACCAGGAAAGAGCGGAAGGTAAACGTCCTGTGCACGAAATGAAGAAAGAGGAAAAGGCTCTTTTCGAAGTGAGGGACACACAGGAAGCTAAGGTCAGGGTATCTAATTAGAGGGGGATTGGAGAAAGTTTGGGGAGGGCTGGCTGATGAGGGGTATAGAGTGGCAGGACCGGAAATGGGGCTGGTAGAAGCAAGGCCCTGCAATGCAGGCGCCCAAGGTCTGCGAAGGTCGCCTGCACTAGGGCATGGTCTTCCTAGGAGGTTGTGCTGAGATCAAAGCCTTGCGGGGAGGTTTGTGTGGCAGAGCTGTGGGAGAGGACAGAAGGCCCAGCTGGGAGACAAAAGGTTGATCTGCTTAGACATCCCTTCCCCCACTAACTCTACACTCCCCCCCCCCCTCCGTGGTAAATGCAACACGGCACTCTGAGTCCTCCTCCGTGGACTAAATGGGCTGAGGGGTTAGGGCCATGGGTCTGTAGAGAGAACTGCAGGTCGTCTGCCAGCAGAGATGCCTCTGCTCCTTACAGCCAGGCATCCGTACCTGAGCACTGCTGGCTGGGTGGCCTGTGGGATTGAAACAGGTACTTCAAATCTGCTTTTGCTAATGAGGCATTGAATCCTCACCGGGCCCACAGGATTACCAAAAGCAAGATGAGCTCCTGTCTTCTCTGCCTTCATTTTGTGACTGTCTCCCTCACTTTTGGCTCAAACTCCTGCTTGGCTTTGCATATCTAACCTGCCTCATCCGCCTTCATGGTTGAAAGCACAGAGGTAAGTCATTGTTCTGAACCTGCAATCACCTTGGATAACCAAAAGATCTAAACCTCACAGAATACACACACACACACACACACACACACACACACAGAGGGAGAGAGAGAGAGAGAGAGAGAGAGAGAGAGAGAGAGAGAGAGAGAGAGAGAGCGCACTGAGGGCTGTTATCTATGAGGACAAAGTTGCACCCTGGAGTACAAGTGAGCATCATGTGGAAACCATATTAATCTTTTCAAAGTATTGACAGAAGACAGTAGTAAAAACTTTAAAAAAATTAAAACAAACAAACAAACAAACAAACAAACAGGGTTTCATGTAACCCAGGTTGGCTTCAACTTTGCTCTGTAGCTAAGGATGACGTTGGACTTCTGATCCTCTGGCCTCTACTTCCCAGGTGCTGGAATTACAGGCATGCACCACCCAGGACTGAACCCAGGGCTTCATGCTTACCAGATGGGCAATCTACCGACTGAGCTATACCTCCAACCCAAAGACGTCTTTCCTCCATCCTATAGAACTGGAATTGAGGTGGCGGTCAATCAGTGCTGGATAGATGGAACCTTACCTGAACCAGGACAGCTGTCTTAGTTTCTTTCCGATTGCTGTGAAGGGACATGACGACCATATAGTAGAAAGAGTTTACCGGGGCATACAGCTTCAGAGTCCATGGCCACCATGGCAGGAATACAGCACCAGGCAAACGTAGCACTGGAACAGGTAACTGAGCGCTTACACCTGATCCATAAGCAAGAGGCAGAAAGGGAGTTAACTGGGAATGGTGCGTGCCTTTGAAACCTCAAAGTGTAGCCCTCAGTGACACATCTCCTCTAACAAGGCCACACCTCCTAATGCTTCCCAAACAGTTCTACCAACTGAGGACCAAGCATTCAAATACAAGAGCCTATGGGGCCATTTTCATTCACCACTACAACAGCTTACTTCTTGCCCTCTATTTTAATCTAAACTTCAGGGCAGTACCCAGAGATGGACTTGGGTTATTAGACCCCATTATCTTTTCTTCTCAGTGTGGTCACATCACATAAAACACCTCCTGTTACTTTTCTCATTGCTCATCTTTTTAATAGGCACAAGAGGATGAATTTCCAAGCCTATCCTTTTGCCCAGGCTTTTGTCCTAAAAATTCTGGCAATAGGACTACTTCATCCACATCTGCTCTTCTGTCTCTATAACCCCTGAGACTCACATCGCCCCCACCCCCAGACCTCCATCGCCTTGCGTCCAAGCAGAACCAACTCAGGGCCTGTCGGCACAGTTGTACAGCCATGGTATCAAAACTGCCAACTCCCAGTTTTGATACAACTACAACATCAGGAGGCTGGCATGCCCTCATTCTCTTGCAGATCAACTCAGCTGTGAGGCAAATGAGAGGCAGGAAAAGAAGCCCCACTAGTGCCTGGAGAGACCTGTCACAATGACACGCTTAGAATCACCAGGCAAGTGGGAGTTCCACTGGGACCATGGAGGTTGGGTTGGAAGAAACGCAGAGAGGAGCCCTAGCAGCCAAGTCCTGGGAGAATATTTGCAAAGGTGTATCTGAAAAGTGCCCACCCACCTTGAATGTCAGACCTATTGAGGTCATGCCCACAGGGATGGAGTACATGGATGTCTACAAGAAGCTGCCTGAGCTTAACACCAGGAATAGAGAGGGCATATAGAGAAAAGAAATTTCACACAGTCTAGCCATCATTTCAAGAAACAATATCTTTATTTATTACTTTTCCCATTGCTGTGGTAAAATAACAAAAGCAACCTGAGGAAGGAGTGGTTTCTTTTGCCTCACAGTCCTGGGATACAGTCTATCATACTGGAGAAGCCACGGTGTCGGGAACTTGAAGAAACTGGTCCCATTGCATTAGCAAGCAGGAAGCAAAGGGAGATGAATGCTTGTGCTCAGTTTACTTTCTTCCATACAGTCCAGTAGCTAAGCCTAGGAAGTGGTACTACCCACAGTGGGCAGATTCAATAGCCTAATCAAGACAATTCCTCAAAGCTACAGGCATGCCCAGAGGCTCAAATTCCTGGTGATTCTAGACTACAGGTTGACCACTGAGATTAGCAACCACAGTTGGTGACAGTGGGAAAGAAGGAGAAGGTTTTGCCTTGTGAGTAGTCACATAGCTGCTTCAGGTCACCTGCTGGAGAGAGGGAAAACCCTGGGTCCTGGTACTAATTCCTAAAGCCTAGAATGCAGCCCAGCCCACCTCATCTGTGAACCGGCTATTGGGGGTGGGAAGGACTTCCTCCTTTCAAAGCCAATATCAGAAAAACTGTCTATATAAAGAAAGAGAAAGGAAGGAAGAAATAGGAAAAGCAAGTGGTAGAAGAGTTGAGAGAAAAATGTTTTCACAGAGCAGAATAAATTGTGACTAAATATTTCACCAAGACTTTTAAGAAAGAAAGTAATGAGGCAATTATCTCAGAAAGAAAAAAGCAATGAACCAAGATACAAGAGAAATTACTACCTATTATCTAAAGACATAGAGGGTTGAATATATTGTGTAGAGAATTATCTGGCACTGTCCAAGGAAGTGGGAATTTAAAGTTTATGGAAGGCTATGGTTATGAAGATAACTGTCAGAAAAATAAAATCCTTCCAAATTAGAAATACAAAGGAAAGGGGGGAGACTTGCATCTGGAGATGTCTGGCAAGCTGAGGTGGTGAGGTGCTCACTTCACAGGCAGGAAACCCTGCGTTTCATCCCCAGCACTGTCTTGACTAGGTATATTGGACATGCTTGCAATCCCAAGACTCAAGAGGTGGAAGGATCAGAGAAGACAAGGTCACCCTAGACTGCATAGGGAGTTGGAGACCAACCTGGGCTAGTAATTATCTAAATAAATAAATAAGAAAGGTCTTCTTAAACTATTAAAAACAAAAGGCATAGCACAAAATAATGACAAACATATTTGTCATATAAACAGATGTTGATGAAATAAACTCACCTATTAAAAGATAGTAACTCAGATTGTATCATAAAGCAAAATCAACCCATCTGCAAATAACAGACAAGTCTAAAAGAAGAAAAAATATTTGAAAGGACTGAAAACACAAGACCTACAAGCAGTGTATGAGAGACCAAAGCCATACACAGAAAGATTAGATGGGTCAAGATTTAAATGTGAAGCCAGCTGGGTTCCATGTAAAGCTTCTGACACAGAAAGACACCATGTCTGACTAAAAGGTCCAGTTCCCAAGGAAACAGGTCTGGCAAGATGACTCCATGGATAAAAACACTTGCAGTGCAAGTGTGAGGACTTGAGATCAAATCCCCAGAACCCATGTAAAAACCACATGCATAGTGGAAGTGTCTGCAATCCCAGCACTCCTAAAGAGAGATCGGAGGCACAGACAGGGGACTTCCTGGAAGCACATGAGCCAGCTAGACTGCTAAGTACTGTAGAAAAATAACAAAGTGAGGGGCAAGGACCAACACCTGAGGTGGTCCTTGGACCGCCACGTAAGTGCTGTATTCATATACAAGAATGTGTGCACAGACGCATGTATTACACACACACACACACACACACACACACACACACACACACACACATACACACACAGTATGGGGGGCAGACAGAGACAGAGAGTCAGAGACAGACAGACAGACATGCAAAGAGAGAGACCGGAACAGTTATGACAACATGATAATACACAAAAGAGCAAATCAGTACTGATAAGGAAAAAGTAGGAGAAGGTGTACAGGAAACAGACAAGCCATGTCAGTAGTAAAAGGCTCTCACTGGCCTCAACTTTATAATCAAATATCAAGTAGCTGAAATATTATTACCAGAAAACCAGAATAACAATTCAACAAGTACACATAGTTGATGCATTTAAAGTCCCTAATCTTCAAAACTTGGAAAGCATCTTTCCTTTGGAAGCCACCAAAATAAAACAACATAAATTCCATTCTCTGATTACACCGCACTAAAAGTAGAAATCAATAATTAGACAAAAAAATAAAAACCATCACCACTGGGGGGAAAATTTAGGTCTTTTCAAACAACTCTTAGGTCAAGAAAAGGCAAATAAATATAGCAGAGCAGCCAGAATATGAAAATTCACAGAGCTGAAGTGCTAGCACCAGGAACATGCAGGCTCAGCAGTAAGTGCCTGCTGTCCTGGCTACTTTGGACAGGAGGATTTCTTCAGCTCAAGGTTTCAAGATGAGCCTAAGCATCATAGTGAGACCCTGTCTCAAAATTTTTTTTAATTATTTCTTACATACTGATAATAATTAATGGCAAATAAAATAAATGAGATGAGCCTTCCATTCTAGAAGTTATAAAAATAATAAAGCAAGCTTCAAGAAAGCAAAAGGTAGGGCTTCATAGCTAAGGGTAGAAATCAACATGTTAATTTAATTTTTAAAATGCTAGGAAAAAAACCCAAGAGCTGATGTTGAGAAAATAATCCAACCAATAAAATAGGGAGAAAAGAAAGCCCACAACATGCAGGGTATAAAGAGGGACAGATGCAGACAGGGAGACATGCCAACACCACACTCCACAGGCCTGTCCGGCATCACCGACAACCTGAAGACAGTGAACAGCATAGGTCATGCAGTTCACTAAGCAGACTCTACAGTGGATAGAAAGTCTGCTCAGGTGAATCACGGAAGGAGACACTGAAAACGATGGCAAACTTTCTCTCCATGAAATGACCAAACTAACTTGTTTTTACATATATATATATATATATATATATATATATATATATATATCCCAGCACTTTTGTGAGAGTTTATATTTATAAATATATGCCAGCCTCTCAAGGCATTAAAGAATATATATATTCTCTAATCCTAAGTTTTGAAGAATACAAGAAGACCAAAAAAAGAGAGACCTTTACTAAAGACCTTTATTCACTCGTGTGTGTGTGTGTGTGTGTGTGTGTGTGTGTGTGTGTGTTATGCACATGTATATACAGGCACAAGTGTGGAAGTCAGAGGACAACTCGCAAGAGTCAATTCACTCCTTATACCGTGTGGACCCAAAAGACCCAACTCAGGTTGGCAAGCTTGGTAGGAAGCACCTTTACCTACTCGGCCATCTCACTGGCCCAGAGTGAAGAAAAAGGAAAGAACTCCTCCACATTATTTTGAATGAAATAAGCAAAACACTGACTCCAAAAGGGAACTGTTGACCAGCAAGCACCCCAACCCCAAACATCAGTTCAGGATGCTAGTAACAGACATTACCACGGGCAGGGAGGCTTAACCAACAAACATTCGTTGTTTACAGTTCTACAGACTAGGAAGCCCAGAAGCAAGACATAGGCAGATCAAGGACTCCTAGCTCACTGGCAGAGCATTTTTTTTTTTTTTGCTGTGGCCTCAGTGGCCCGGATATCTGGATCTCAGAGTGGTGACGGGCACTGTCCTCTGCACACATAACGTTATACTTTTTGAATTTGAGCTTTATTCCATAAATGGACAAGAACTGCTTTTGACAGTATTAAAGCTTCAATTTAGCAAATGCCCTCAGCATCCCAGCACTCTTGTGAGAGTTTATATGCATTAGCCCGTGTAATCCTCACTAAAGCTCAGCCTCATGATTTCATCTAACCCTGATTCCTTTCCAAAGCCCCGATCTTCAAATGCCATTACACCACATTAGATTTGGGGTTGCAACGCATGAAGGTTTGACAGAGATATAAACAATCATTCCACAACAAAATCATGCAAAATTCTAGGCAAAATGCAAAAGCCTAGCTATGTAAGAGTCTTTTCCAGGAGTGCAAGAGAGATTCAATATTAGTAAATAAACATATCCATTTTGTCAGTACTAGATATAAAGAGAAAATGACAGATCGATCAGTTCCCCTGATGCTTTAGAAAGTACATGACAAAATGCAATCTGTTTAATTTTTATTTACATGTGCTACACACACAATAAGAGAATAAATACTGAGTGCACAACTAAATGATGTCATCTTTTGTGGAGGAGGAGTTGTTTGGTTTTGAGGCAAAGTCTTGCTGTATAGTTCAGGCTGGTCTGAAGCTCACTACATGACCCAGGCTGGCCTCAATCTTGGAATCTTCCTGCCCCAGCCTCTCAAGGCATTGGGCATTATTGTACTAATTTATATGCAATGTTCTGCCTTTACCTCAGTTCAGGCTGCCATCAAAACATAACTATCATATATTTGGGTAATGTATTAGGTTTCCATGATATAGTTGAGTGCTCATCAACCTCAAGACTTGAGGGCAAATTGATGTCATTTCTAAGGAGCTTGGCAATATCTAACAAATTAAAAATGCATGTACCTGGGCTGGGACTGTAGCCTACTGGCAATAGTACTTGCCTGGTGTATATGATGTCCTGGATCTGATGCCCAGAACTGTGAAAAGAATTTTTAAAAATTACAATAACATGCTGGGCGGTGATGGCACACGCCTTTAATCCCAGCACTCGGGAGGTAGAGCCAGGCAGATCTCTGTGAGTTTGAGGCCAGCCTGGTCTACAGAGTGAGATCTAGGACAGGCACCAAAGCTACACAGAGAAACCCTGTCTCAAAAAACAAAAACAAAATCAAAATTTAAAAAATTATGATAACGTAAAATAGTAATTCTGACTCCAAAATCATATTTCCAGGAATTTCTCCTTGTTCATTCGTAACTGTGGCGTGAGTGAAATGACGTCATTTAATCTTTATTATGTCACTTTTTAGAGAAAGAGACCAGTTAATGAAAGCATCAACTTCCTGACTCAAGAGCAATTGTAACTAAATAAACGGAGGTAAAAAAGTACCATTTGTATAGTGTTATGAAGTACATCACCACTCACTCAGCAACAGGAAAAGGGGTATACATATTCTCTTGGATTTACTCAAGCTATTTTGAGAAGAATGTTCACAAAGTTAGTAACATTTGTCACAGCCAAGAAAAAAGCCTAGCTATCTATGGGACAGTTTTACATAGAATTTTGTATTTTAGATTTTGAATCATATGAAAGCTTTCTCTGTCCCATGCATGGACAAAAACTGGTTTTGAACATTGCTATTGCTTCTACTTATCAAATGCTTTCTATAGCCCAGCACTCTTGTAAGACTTTACAAGCCTTATCCTATATAATCCTCACTAAAGCCCTCTGAATTAGCCTTCATTTTAGATATGGAGCTAAGACATAAAGCATTTAGGGAAGCTAAAATACAGAGCTAGAAAGTACTTGAATATGGATGGGACCTCAGGGATCCTGCTTAAGAGTCCCAGGGTCCCCCAGTAGCATATGAACCCTAAGTATCTGCATAGAATATACAAGGTAGACTGGGGCTAGAGAGGTGGCTTGGCAATTAAGAGCACTTGATACTCTTGCAGAGGACCAGAGTCAGTTCCAGCACCTCCATCAAGTGGATCACAACTGCCTGAAACACCACCTCCAGGGGATCTGATGCCCTCTTCTGGCCTCCCCAAGCACTGCACTCATGTGCACACAAACACAGACAGACATATACACATTAGTAAAAATTAAATTTTCTTAAACCAGATAGCCAAACAGTCAGTCCTGCTCCTTCCTAGAGTCTTGTTTTTAGAGTCACATCTCATCTGAATACCCAGCCTGTCAAGGGCTCCCATGGTCAGGCTAAGCTATCTGTGTTCACTAGAAGCAGAACTATGGTTAAGAAAACAGCACTTCATACTTGGCCCCCTAAGGGCCTCTCATTTATCTCCCTCCTTCCTCCTCATTCCAACTGCCTTCAATTCAGTTAAAGCTTCCATCAAATTATAACTGCATTTTGATACCAGCCTCCTTGCTCAGTGGGTGGCAGCCAGGATAATGCTGTCTCGTTTATATTTTGTATGAGTAAACATGTTTATTATAGGAAACAATTTACATGTCATTATGCATAAAGAAGATGCCTTTCTTTCAAAGGACTGGAGCATAATAAAGTACAAGAACATTTAAGCTCTAGGCTTTCCTGTCTTTTCTCCCACATAATTCATTCATCCCTCCATCTATCCAGCCTCCTGCCTCTCTTTCTCCCCTCCCCTCCCTTCTCCTCCCTTTCTCTTCTCTTCCTTCCCCCTTTCTCCCTTCCTGCTTTCACTTTTTTCTTTTTCCTTCCTTCCTTTCTTCATGTGGAACAAGGAAGCCCATCCACCTTTCTAGCTAGTGGAAGTCATGCTCTTTCCTAAGCCTCTACCTAGACTGGTGTCTTCTATACTTGGAACACCCAGCTGGAAATATACTTGCTACTTCTTATTGTCCCCAGGACCCAGTCCAAGTCTTTCTTCCCTATGGGAGTCTTCAGTCTGATTTAAATTTCTTCTCTTTTTGACTTCATAGTAGTCACAACCAAATTCAGCTCAAGCACATATGTTGTGGTATTGCTCACTTGTCAGTCACAGCTAATTGATCTGTGAGCTCCCTGAGAGCATGTTGGTACAGCAGAAGGTGTATGTCACAGACCCTGTTAGAAATTTGGATGATTTAGTACTTGTCAAACAACTGATTGGATGAACTACAAGATGGCCATGTATACTTCCCAGAACTGCTCTTCTGCCATCTAGTTCCATCAAGCCCTGCACTACTTTTCCCAGCAGCTGTACTTTCAAAAGCCATGTGGCAAGTACAATATGATGTTTGTGGTCCTTGGAATATACATTTGCGGAGACTCTGAGATTGACCATATAGGACTTATGTGGCCAGCAAGTCAGGAGCAAGAATGGCACAAAGAAAGACAAGTAAAATAAGTGCTTGAACCCCAGAGCTTTTCCTCTTAGAAGCTGGATGCTATGTTGTCAAGAAGACTAGAATACCATAAAAAAACAAAATGATGAGAGACCACATGGAAAGAGACCTGAAGAGACAAAGGTCATCCTGGATGTCTGGACTATAAAACTCTAGGCTGGATGTGTTCTCATGAGTGACTCCAGCTGTCCTTTATAGAATAGAAAGAGCCACCTACTAGACCCAGTCAGTTCATAAAAGTTGTAAGAAATGTGAAGCCTACTGTTCATCTAAGCCACTATTTGCTGTGATAGTTTTGAGGTAATTTATTATTGGTCACAGCTCATAGCAACAGGTAAATCTGGAAACTCCTGGCACAGCATCTGGTTGATAATTTGTTGGGACCACAGCTGTCAGGAAACACCAGACCAAGAGAAAGAAAAAATGGGAGCCTGTGAACCAAAGCACAAACCAGGAGACTGAAACCCACTGGAAGGAAGGGCCACAGCTGTGTGTGAACTTGGGCAGCCTTTTTTAGAAGAGGAGGGCTGGGCACGCTTGTGTGATGGCTCCCTCTGAAGCCTCATCACAAGCATACCTGTCAGCAAAACTATGTAAAGATCTGATTACCATATCACTCAGGACCAACACCCTCTCTACAGAGACTCATATGGAAGTCTCATATGGAAGACTCATATGAGAGATCATTAAGGCTAGGCTCACAACCAGAACTATAAGAGACTCAGATGGTCCTGGATCCAAGGAAGAGGCCATGCTCTGGCTCACTTCTGCTGTAGGTAAAACTCACTTTTCCCTTTTGTCTAGAATCCCCGTGCACGTCTGACACCATCCACAATCCTGTGACTGACTGACTGACCTATTGATTGATTGATTGATTGATTGATTATAGTGCATTAGCTCAAACTCAGGTCATTCCGAATGTGAGATAGTGTAGTCCTCTATGGTCTCTCTTTATTGGCAACAGGAAACAAACCACCCACTAAGAGGCAAGTCTGCCTCTCCAGGAGCCTATTGTGGGAAGTGCTGAGAGTTGAGACACCCCTCCCAACGGGTAGAATGTCTTCTGTTGATACATACGTGGTGTTTATATAGTAGAGGAACCCCACCACCACCACCAATTCTCAACTCCCCCCACCAATTCTCTAATCCTGGATCCTACCTCCGAAGCACCACATTTCAGGGTCCAAAGGGATGAAATCTGAGAGTTGAACAACAAATTCAGTGACCCACTTGTTCCAGGTATATCTCAACAACCCAGGGAGCAACGGTGGCAGGAACTCTTGGGGGCCTCCTAGAAGTCAAGAAGACAAACTGCAAAGCCTGGACATTGCATCTCCCAGCCCAGGGAATAGAAGGGAACAGAATAGCTTCCTCGTGGCCTGGTTGCTCTAGCCATGGGTCATTCAAAGGCTGAAAGGCAAGCTTTCCCAGCTTCAGACATGGAGCCTCAGACACACTAATCACAGAAGGGGGACAAGTGACAAGTGTTATTCTGGAGACCAGGAAGTCCCCCTGTGTAATTCTCTTGTTGGGAGGGTACTACAGAAAAAGGAGGAGGCCGGGCCGTGGTGGCGCACGCCTTTAATCCCAGCACTCGGGAGGCAGAGCCAGGCGGATCTCTGTGAGTTCGAGGCCAGCCTGGGCTACCAAGTGAGTTCCAGGAAAAGGCGCAAAGCTACACAGGGAAACCCTGTCTCAAAAAACCAGAAAAAAAAGAAAAAGGAGGAGAAAACTCAATGTCAGGCTTTCTGTGAAGCTCAGTATCCCCTGCCTGGGCCTGCCTGAGGTCCTGCAGGACATTTCCTGTCACCTCTGAACAGCTCTGGGAGACAATCATCAGAGATCTACCCAGGTCACATGGGCCCTCTTCCTCCAGGCCCAAGAGAGGCAGGAAGTGGGTGCTCTATCAGCATTAGCTCAACCTTCCAGGGCCTTGTTGATGGCTCATGAGAATCCATCAGCAGACCCTGAATGATGAAAGCAACCAACCTGTTAGTATCTGTTGAATGAAAGAAAAAGAAAAAGGAAAAAAGCATCATCGTAAATTAGTTCTGGGATGCCTCCACGGAATCCAGGTTTTATTTACTATAAGGGCACTAACATGCCTCAGAGCGGGGGCTGGGCATGTCTGTTTCGGCAGAGTTAATCCAGAGTGTTACTGCATGCCTCAGATGCTCGTGGAGATGCAGGTCTGTTGAGCTTTTTTCTTCTGCTCCCACCTTGGTCTTCTTTCTTGCATTTAATCCTAAACCTTCTACCTCAGCCTTCTCAACGACCTTGCAGGACAGGCATTGCAGTCCTCACTCTACAGATGAGGAAGTCGAAGTGCTAACACAGTGTCCCAGAGTCCATGTCCTAAAGGAACAGCATCCTGTTTGAACCCAAACCACTGGCTCTTTTCACATTGTTCTGTTGGACTTGGCTCAGCCGCCACTTAGCATGGAATCACTCTGGCGCCCTCTGGAGGTCCCTCCTCCAACTTGCCCCTTGATTTCAGACCAATAAAGGTCTTAGCGTCCTTTAATAATTTTCTTATTTGCAAGGTCTGGCGCCCGGAGGAGATTCTTCAGGGAGATCTAGCGGAATGTCACTTTTAAAAATCGTTCAAGGATGGCAACACGTGTCGTGCCCTTCAGCCCACTCCCACAGCCTAAGGAGAGGAGATGGGAGGAGGTGACATGCCCCCGCCACCCCCGCTCCAACCCCGAGCCATTCCCACAGCTGTCTGTCTGTGTCAAATGTTCTGAGCAGAGGTGGGGGGCTTCAGCTCCCCACACAAAGAGCTGGAGCTGTCAGCACCTTTCTCACAGTGCACTGGGTGCTGCGGAACAGGTGATAATTGCAGCCCTGTCACCCTCGTCACCCCCGAGCTGGCTGCGGGTTTTTTTTTTTTTTCCTTCTAAAAACAAGTGTTGTGCTGCCTTAGAACTCCAAGTCAGAGCTGCATTTGAGGAAACACATGGGCTGGCTCTCGCTCTCTTCCATAAGCACCAATCGGGAAGCCAAGTGGGGAAACTCTTGGGTAGCTCTCCCTCTTCTGGACTCTTGACAAGAGGACGTCTGTCTAAAGTGGATGGCCAGCCAGCCTCCATGTATGCCCCTCCTGTGGCAGGGCCTTCCCTTCCTAGGAGAAAAGAGCCATCTCCCACCAGCTTGGGGAGTTAATGGCCCTTATTTCTGCCCTTTGAAAGAAAAGGACTTGCTGACACCCTTCATGTCTCGGAACTTTACCTTCTTCTGAGCTGCATCCCCAAAGACAACTCTTCAGATCCCTATATTTTGACACCCTTTCTTTTTTCAGGGGCCAGGGGCTGGTGGGGAGAGAACCTAGTCTCTAATTCGTGGTAGGCAAGTGCTGTGCCTCTATGCTGTGACCCCAGCTCATTCTTTAGACTCTTAATATAAATTATTACTGTCTCCTCTCTCTCAAGGTCTCCCTGTGCTCAGGACACATAGTGCCATGGGTCTGTGAACAGCTGTGTTTTACAGAAGTAACAAAACCAAAATATCCCAAAAACACTCAGGTTTTCCCACTGAGATCCACACGTACAGATTAAACCTAACAGTTTCTCCCAAGAACTGGTATGGTCCATCTAATAATATCTAATGTTGACAGAGTATTTTCCTATATGCCAGGCCACTTGCATGTATTATTATCCTCTTTGGTCTTCACATATCCTTTCAAGATGTAGAGACAATATATAATGCCATCAGTTTACAAATGAGAGAACTAAAGCTCAGAACTGGAAGCGGTAATACAGGTGTGTAATCCTTGGGAGGTGGAGGCAGAGGATCAGGAGTTCAAAGTCACCCTCAGCTATGTAAGGTTTGAGGCCAGCCTGGGCTACATGAGAATCTATCTCAAAAAAAAAAAGAAGAAAAAAAAGGAAAGAAGGCAGGAAGGAAGAAAGTGAGGGAAGGAAGGAGGAAGGGAGAGAGGGAAGGAGGGAGGAAGAAAGAAAAGGAAGAAGAGAGGGAGAGAGGGAGGGAGGGAGGGAGGGAGGGAGGAAAATTAAAGCCTGGCCATGTTAAGAATCTACCCAACTTCAAAGTAAATAGAATATTGAGAAAGCACCAGATCTCTATCTATTTGCATCAAAAACTAATTCCACACTCCTATCTGTTCCTTCATCATCGGTCTTGCATAAGGGCATTCAGAATGCCCATACATTCTGAAAGGACCTTGCTTAGACACATACTCACTCATAATTGCATAAGCATGCTCACAGAGGAGAGAAGGAGAGAGAGAGAAAGAAGGGGGATCCAAGTGAAAAGCTTCCTTCAGAAATGTGGTCACCTCCCCGACTGACTTACCTAATCCACTGTATTTACATGAACCCCTCACTGTAGGAACTACCATTCAGGTAAAAGCGATGATTGAATGTACTATAATCATGATTTGCTTCAGGAATTTAGTATCTAATACCACTGAGGTGGAAGGAATATCTATTTAGAGACTAATTCTGCTCTAACAAAGGTGAATTGGCCAGAGAAGAGATGGGAAAGGAATCCTGAGAAACAGTAGCCAGATTATCTCAGAGTTCACACAGAAAGGGGTTAGTTGTGGCCTGATGCAAAGCCAAGTCTACACAGGCAGACTACAAAACCTTGAGGGGAAAGATAGGCTGATCTCACGACCTGATACACTCAGTGAAGACCAGCCCTGCAGGCTGGCTTTAAAAAACAGAATTCTGACAGTACTGTTGCAAATGACTCTGATGTGGAAGGGACCTGCTTACGCAGGATGAATACAAAGGAGTGGGCACAGGCCTTTAAGAATAAGGTGGGGAAAGCTAGAGCTCAAGATGAGCCACGACACCACCATAAAAGGCCTTTTGGGGGGAGACTTGGGGTGATGGGAAGAGAGAAGAGATTCAAACAGGAACTGCTCTAAGTACCAGGCAAATGACTGACCTTGGGCAATTTTCTTAACCTTCCTGAGTCCCAGTTTCCCTGTTTGTGGAAATAGTAATTCTGACCCTCCAGGTTGGCTGGAAGGATTACGCAAGGATGATGCATTAGGAAAACAGCAAGACAGAAGCATAGCATGAGGTTTCAGAAAAACAGCAGTCAGCAGTCCTCTCTGGCATTAACATGGATGATTGAAAGTAACAAAGGGCAACGCTCTTCATCTACTCTCCACCTCTCTTTCTGTGGAGGGGAATGATACCCAGATTAGAAAATCTAGAAAGGATGTAAAGCAAAGGATAACCAGACTGCAGCTCACAGCTCCAGGGAGGCTAGCTAGTAAAGAGGACCCTAGGAAAGACACAGGGATCGCCCAGCGACAGAGAAATGGATGAGATCTACATGAGCAAACTGGGGGGTAATGGAGAGCAAGGGTCCAGGGAAAGAGAGCTTAGGGGAGTGGGAGGTCCCAGCTGGATCAGGAACAGAGTGGGAGAACAAGGAAAGAGATACCATGATAGGTGAGGACCCCATGGGAATAGGAAGAAGCAGAGTGCTAGAGAGGTCCCCAGGAACCCACAAAGATGACTCCACTATAGACTACTGGCAATGGTCGAGAGGGCGCCTGAGCTGACCTGCTCTGGTGATCAGATGGCCAAACACCCTAACTGTCATGATGGAACCTTCATCCAGTGACTGATGGAAGCAGATGCAGAGATCCACGGCCAAGCCCCAGGCAGAGCTCCAGGAGTCCAATCGACGAGATAAAAGGAGGGATTATATGAGCAAGAGATATCGAGACCATGATTGGAAAAAGCACAGGGACAAATAGCCAAACTAGTGGAAACACATGAACTGTGAACCAATAGCTGAGGAGCCCCCATGGTACTAGACTAGGCCCTCTGGATAAGTGAGACAGTTGATGAGCTTGAACTGTTTAGGGGGCCTCCAGGCGGTGAGACCAGGACCTGTCCTTAGTGCATGAGCTGGCTTTTTGGAACCTAGTGCCTATGCTCAGACACTTTGCTCAGCCTTGGTGCAGGGAGGAGAGGATTAGACCTGCCTCAACTGAATCTACCAGGCTCTGCTAACTCCCCAGGGGAGACCTTGCCTTGGAGGAGGTGGGAATGGGGGGTGGGTAGGGGGGGAAGGCTGAGGGTGAGAGGAGGGAGGACAGAGGAATCCTTGGTTGATATGTAAAACGAATAGAAAATCTCTTAATAAAAAAAATCTAAAAAGAAAAAAGAAAATCTAGAAAGAACACTGAAAAGGAGAATTCAAGAATGCTAATGGGAAAAAAAAGGTTGGGGGGGAGGGGTTCTTAAGATGAAGTCAAGTGTCTTGACCCAGAAGATGGCACAGCAATGCAGACCTGTGAAGTGGGTCCTTGGAGAACTGCTCCATCTGAAGAAAGGGACAAGAGATTTATTAGGACAGAGTCAGTGCTCAAAAAAAAAAAAAAGAAAGAAAAGAAAAGAAAAGAAATGCCAAATGTTGTCTGTGAGAGAAGGCTGGCGAGAAGCAAACATTTGGTTTTCTGAAAAGGAAAAGAAATTTGTGCCTGAGGTCCACCTCAGAAAATTCCACAGCTGCTTTAGACAAGCGACTCACGGGCTGTGACTCAATGGAGCTGGCAAGAGGCCATCACGAACTCCTCACACTGACACAGCTCACTTCTTTCTCTGATACAGTAGTTTGATGTTGTTCATCCGTGATCACAGTTGGAGAGATGTGATGTGGATGATAAGATAGACAAGGGCTTCAGTGACCAAAGCCAACGAAGAGATGAGCCAGTCAAGACCAGCCTGCCTGCAGTGAGGGGCCTGTCATCCTGAGGCAGCTCCCTCCTCTGGGCCCATCCCGGCTTGCTCAGCCTTCTTAGCTGCCGAGGGAATGATTGCTGAGAACTGGCAGGTCAGATGTTACGGAGCAGATTCAGAATCCAGCTATCTGCTGAGCAGCGTATGGGGTTAAAATGTAAAATCTCAGGCTGAGAAGATGGCGCATTCCCATAACCCATGTTAAAACTGTTGGGTGTGATGACACTCACTCGTCACCCAGAGGTGAAGCTATGGAAGCAGGCAGGCAAATCCCTGAGGCTCGTTGGCCACCCAGCCTACTTGGTGAGTGTCTCAAAGAAAAACAAAAAGAAAGAAAGGTGGGTAAGTCCTGAGGACCAATACCTAACTTGTCTATCTGGCCTCCACACGCATGTACACACACACAAACACACACACACACACACACACACACACACACACGTACCCACTTGTACATACACACACATGCACATGCATACACACATGCTGCTGACTGCCTCGCCCCCTCTGTCTTCTTCTGCCTGCTTTCTTGTATAGCCCAGGACCATCTGCCTAGGCATGGCACTGTCTATAGCAGGCTGGGTCCTCCAATATCAATTAGTACTTAAGAAAATGCCTCAAGCCAGGCAGTGGTGGCGCACGCCTTTAGTCCCAGCACTCGGGAGGCAGAGGCAGGCAGATCTCTGCGAGTTCGAGGCCAGCCTGGGCTACAGAGAGAGTTCCAGGAAAGGCGCAAAGCTATACAGAGAAACCCTGTCTCAAAAAAGCAGAGAGAGAGAGAGAGAGAGAGAGAGAGAGAGAGAGAGAGAGAGAGAGAGAGAGAGAGAATCCTCAAAGACATGGCTACAGGCCATCTGATGGAAGAAATTCTTCAGCTGAGGTTTCCTTTTCCCACATGACTCTAGGTTTGTGTCAAGTTGACAGGTGAAGCTAACAGTGACAAGGGACAACATTAGGGGAAGGGATAAAATACCATATATTCCCTAATACACAGAATCTAGATTTAAATATATGTGTAATACGCATGTGTTTATGTATGCAGGCATGCACGTAGGAATGAAAGCAGAAGGCGGCTATCTGGAAGAGGAAGGAGACCAAACAGAGAGGAGGTGAGGAATGAGGGGGAGGTGGACAGTGGGAGGGAGCAAATGTGAGAAGAAGAGAAGGAGACCCAAGGCAGGCAAACAATGGAATGAACGCAAAGGAATGAGTGAGCCCAAGGGAGGCCATGGTAGCTTCTCCACGGAGACAGCAGGCAAGCTTTGAACACCACGAGGTAAATAAGCCATTCTTGAGAACTTCCACGGAGCACTCCTGCCAGAGGGGACAGTAACAACAGAATTCAGAGGTAGGACTGAGCTCCACCTGGAGGGACAGTCAGAGGTGAGGGAGGCTGGTACGCAGCGATCATGGGCTGGGGGAGGATGTGAAGTGAGAGCAGAGACAGGGGCAGGCTTGGTGAGCCAAGGGTGCCTCTGCAAAGTCCCTCCTCCTCAGGCAGTACCCCTAGAGCCTAGATGAGTCTCAGCTAAGAGCTGTTGGCTGAGTGAACAAGTAATCAAGAGTGGCTGGATTAATGAGTCACAAATGGATCCAGAGACAAAAAGTGATTGTCTTCTGAAACCACCCCAGAGTGGACTGGTTTCCACAAGCCCATCTGCTCCCCCAAGGTGGCTGTCCCAGCAAGGACGAGCTCTAAAGCAGGAGGAACCAGACTTTTTAGTTGCATTTCTAAGGCTGACTCCAGTCCCTATTCTTTACTGAAAAAGTGCGAGCCTCTCCAAGACCCTATGTGGGAAAACGGTTCACTAGGCAGACATCTATCCTCATAACGGTGCCTTTGACCCAGGGGTATCCAGGCTTTGTCACCAACTGGAGCTTCTCTTCATTACTCCCCGAAACCCTGTGGCAAAGGAGCTGGGCTGCTGATTCTGGTGACCACTGACCGGGTTGTGCAAAGAGTCATGTTTGTTTTTATGGAAGAGCTGGGGGTGCTGTTTCCACTTGTCATGAAGCAGGACTGAGTGAGGTACTGAGTCCGGTAGAGGTGTGTAAACACACATGACCCAGCTGGTTAGGGGTTGCACACCAGATCTGCCCAGGCCTTTAGGATGGACGATGTGCAGCCCCGGGTCAAGCTGCCCACACAGAGAGAACCTCATGCCCTGTCAACTCGGAGGGCAGGATCAATAAATGCCTGGGGGACTTCTCTAGAGCCACAGAGCGATGCATCAGAGGGTGTATCACTCTTGTTCCTATGCCCTGTGTCTTGCTCTTTGTTCAGTACACAGGCGAAGACACACAGTGAAGTTTGGAGTTCTCAAAGTTTGTTATTGCCAACTGGACTGTGAATTATTGAAATGTTATGCTTGTTAATAGCACGCTTCCAAACCTCTGGTGTTTACAAGGCTGCAAGCCGCTGGGGGCCGAGGACAGGAGGGGAGCTGTCTGTCTGTTCAAGCCAAATACTATTTAAGGACTCTGTTGTGGCTTTTTTTTTTTTTTTTTCATTTTTTTTTAAGACTCGGCTCACTATGTAGCCAAAGATGACCTTGAATTTCTGATCCTCCTGCCTCTACTTCTGGGGTGTTGGGATTGTAGGCATGCGCCACCAGGAGTAGTTTATGCAACACAGAGGAATCAAACCCTGAGCTTCGTGCATGGAGTGCAGGCTAAAAGGCAGTGGAGGCTAACACCTGGCTCAGGCTGTTTTCAAAGCACTGAGCAAGCCGATTCATGCAAACTGCTAGAGCACTGTGCAAACTGTGAGGTACACCCTCACAGCCTGTGGTTCCAATGCTCCATCGTCTACCTGACTCTCCTGGGACCCACGTTCCACATGTATGAGTCTCATACCAGCGTCTAACATCCTCCTTGAGAGATAGACAGACCTTGGCACACAAGCACCCTACATCCCTCTTCTTCTCAGTTGTTGGCCACCGATAGTGAATCGATCACTGGATCTGTTCCCCTCAAAGGAACTAATACTTCCTGATTTAAGAATAATAGGCAGGGTTAGCAAGATGGCTCCCTACTTGCCACCTGAGTCTGCTCCTGGAATCCTAATGGTGGAGGGAGAGAACTGACTCTCAAAAGTTGTCCTTTGGCCCCATACAAGTATGCATTTGCACACCCATGCCATCCTCACACACAAAGAAATAAAAGTTGATAAAAAGAATACGATGCATGGAGGGCTGGAGTGCTAACTCCTTATGTAAAAGTGGTCGCTGCACAAACCTGAAGATACAACTCCATCCCAGAACCCACATAAGAAGGCAGATGTGGTGAGAACTTTTAGTCTTTACGCAGGCAGGGGAGATGGAGACAGAGGAATCCCTGGGTCTCTCTGGCCAGTTAATCTAGCTAAATGGAAGCCTCGGGTCCTAGTGAGAGACTGACCCTGTCTCAGAAACCAGGTTGGATGGCCATCCTAAGGCCCAACACCTGAGGCTAGTCATTAGCCTCCAATGCATGTGCACACATACACACAAAAACACACAAAAAAAATTAAAGAAAATGAGTCTCTTGTGAATGCTCTGTGATCCATAAATAACTCAATCATTTCACAATTAAAAAATAAAAAGTACTCACTAGGGGGAATGTAGCTCAGTGGTAGAGCACTTGAGGGGGAAGCCTGAGGTCCCAGGTTCAATACCTGATAGTGACAGAAAAAAGAGAAGAAGATGGGGCTGGAAAGATGGCTCAGTGGTTAAGAACATTGGCTGCTCTTCCAGAGGACCTGGGTTCAACTCCCAGCACCCACATAGCAGCTCATAACTGCCTGTAACTCCAGTTTCAGGTGATCTGACACCTTCACACAGATATACATGCAGGCAAATGGGTGCATATAAATTAATTTTAAAAAAGAAGAGAATGTGCATACAGTTAATTCAGCAACTTAGGCATCAGTCAGTATTCTCCTTGTAGCACCCAGTCATTCTCTGAAACAGAGTCTCCTCTATGCCCTAAGTGTGGATTTGAACAACCAGACAAACTGGACACTGTGTGGTAGTTACAGAAACCTAAGAGGAGCAAACGTACATGAAAATAATACTGACCATGGAGCATCTAGGAGCAGCAGAAGCAGTTTTTACCACCTTCCTTTCCAGCTACTTTTCTATACATTTTTAATATGCTCCAGATCATGCTAGACACCTAATTTTTATTGATTTTTGCACATATAATATGTATGTCATAGGGGTGTGTGTTTTTATATGTGTGGACACACATGTGCACAGGAATAGGTGCATGCATGAGCTTGGAGGCCTGAAGATGATGGTTGTCCTCCTCACCCACTCTCAACTTTATGCACTGAGGCAGTCTCTCCCAGAACTTGATAGTCCCAGCTATTCTGGCTAGCAAGCTTGCTCCAGGGATCCCATCTGTACCTCCCCAAAGCTGGGGCTACTGGCAGCCTCCACACCCACTTTTGTATGGGTCCCGTGGGTCCAAACTCAGTTTCTCCTGCTTGCAAGGTAAGTACTTTATCCACTGAGCCATCTTCCCCAGCTCCGATTTTTAAATTAAAAGTTGTGTCACAATCATCTCCTCCAGATACAACAGCCAGAATTAGCAAATAAAAATTCAGTGTGTCTGGTTACAATTGCATTTCACAGAAACAATAAATAAATATTACCTTTGTACTATTCGGGGATACACAAATACTGACATTACAGTCGTTGTTACTCTGAAATGCAGTTTTAACTAGTGTCCCATGTTTTACTTGGCAACCTTCTCTGACATTGCTGTCCCCACTAGTCCCCTCCCCTCTTCTATTTCCACCAACCTTGAACAGGTCATGCCTGCAGCCTACTCCCCCTCCCGCTTGGGTGCCCATCCCCTTGAAGTAAAAGCAAGTCTCATGTTCATCTCTTTCAGCTTACAAAGAAGCCACCTTACCAAATGACACTGTCATTCTCCATCTCCGCTGTCCCAGCTGAAACTCCTCACAGTACTCATTCCCCCATCATTCTCTCCACAACTGTTTAGCTTTGGACTTCATTTGTAGGGTGTAGGAGCCCCAGGAGGAAAGTCCCGACCTGCTTGGCTTTGCTTTTCGTCTGTTGTTTACCGGCCACATGCCGTGTGCACATCAGCTCCTGGCACCCAGGAAGCGTACTAGCCATCGTTCTCGTCGCTATGACAACATGGCAACTTAAGGAAGGAAGAGTCTGTTTGGGTTCCCAGGTTAAGGATGCGGTCCATTCGTGGCGAAGTCACATGGCATCTGACCGAAGTCAAGAAGCCCAGAAAGGACTCCAGCAAGGGAAACAGATCAGTGCTTGGCTCAGCCATCACCAGAGAAGCTTCCTCCTGTGGCAGATGGGAACAAATACTGAGACTCACCTCCAGACATCACACAGAGACTGAGAGACCTTGGGACACTCAGAAATAAATGGGATATCTCCCTTTCTGTCTCTCATGAGAAAACAAAGAGGGGGAACAGGAGGAGAAGAGGGAGGGGAAACTGTGGTTGGTATGTAAAATAAATTTTACTAAAAAAAAAATCAGGATTCTAAGGGATAATATAATTAATATAATACATATAATATAAAATAATATTAGATAAAACAAAAAATAATACATTGGAACAGGACAAAACAAATAAACAGAAGGAAATCCCTCCCCTCAGGGCTCAGGGAGCTCTGTGAAAGAGGAGGCAGAAAGAGTGTAAGAGCCAGAGGGGACGGAGGACACCAAGGAAACAAGGTCTTCTAAATCAACAGGACCAACACTCTTATGAACTCACAGAGACTGAGGCGGCATGCACAGGACCTGCACACGTCTGCACCAGATGGGGTCCTAGAGCTGAAAGGAGAAATAGACACATGGAGATCCCTAACCCAGTAGCTATCTCCAATTGATAACCACTTGCAAATGAAAATTTAGTTTTCTCCAAGGGAGTCTCACTGGGAAAACAAGACATTCTTAAGGGTAGGCCTCATGCCCAGCAGTAGATGGCCAACAGAAGACGAACTCAACAGCATCTCTGGAGGTTCCATTTCTCATAATGTGTCAGAGCTTGTTTTTAATCTTTTTAATTTTTATTTTATTTATATCATTCATTTATTTTTTTCTCTTTATTTTACCCTACAGGTTCTCTGCATATATATTATGTCTTCTAGTTCTGTGTTTTTATAGAATTTCTGAGCACTAACTAGTGGGTCTCTACATCTGGACCTTTTCTTATGCCTTTTCTTAGGCTCTTTTCCTTCTGTTTATTTGGTTTTTTTCCCTATTCCAAAGTGTTAGTTTTTATTTTATCTTATATTATTTTACATTATATACAATATTATATTTATTATATTATTATCCCTTAGAGACAGAAAGGGGGTGGATCTAGATGGGAGGGAAAGTGGGGAGGAACTAGGGGGAATAGAGGAAGGGGAAACCATAATTAGGATATATTATGTGAGAAAAAAATATTTTCAATAAAAACAAAAAAAAGAAGCAGAGAAAGTACTAGGGAGACAGCTCAGCAGTTAAGAGCACTTACTGCTCTTTTGCCTCTGGAGCCAAGTTTGGTTCCCAGCTCCCACATCAGGTAGCTCACAGTCATCTGTAATTTCATCTCCAGGGGACCCATTGCCTCTGGCTTCAGAGGGCACCTGCAGACACATGTACTTACTTATATGCACACACACACACACACACACACACACACACACACACATACACGCACATGCACACGCACACACGCACACACACACACAATTTTTAAGTTAAGTTTTAAAAAGAAGCAGAGGGAGATGAATGTTGGTGCTTGGCTCAGCTTCTCCTTTTAGTTCAATCTGGCATCCTAGCCTAGGGAACTGTGCTGCCTACACTTAGGATAAGTCTTCCCGCCTCAGTTGTCTAGAAATTCTCTCAGCAGAGATTTGTTTCCATGATGATTCTGAATCTTATCAAATTAAGATTAACAGTAGCAGAAGGCAATCAAAAACTACCTGCCAAATAAAGCTGTGTGTGTCTAGTTATTGATCCTATTCTATTGAGTCATTATTTTTGGATGATTACCATACTGACTTAATTATTAGCTTCATAAACAGTGTTTCATTTGACCCAATCTCTCATTAATTCTTTACATTTGTAAACATTCACCACTGTTTAGTGAGTATGTGTTAAGATGCACTATCCTCTTGATGGGTCGTTCCCCTCTACCAGTTTGAAGTGACCAGACTTTCTTTACCTCTTCTGACTAGTTCTAGCTTGAAATTTGTATCATCAGAAACTAGAACAGAGGCATCCCTTTTTTTTCTGTTCTGCTTGCTCTAAATTTCTTTTCCTGTTCTTTCACTGTAAGGCAGTGTCTGTCTTTGCTGGTGAGATACATTCCTTGGTGGCAACAAATAGATGGATCTTAGTTTTATTACCATTATTGTTCATTCTTTAACAGTTCAAAAATGTACACAGTGCATTCTGATTACTCTTATCACTTCCGCCCCTCTCATTCTTATTGGTCTTCTCCCTACCAGCCTGTTTGCTAAATTCATGTCTTTTGTTTTGTTTTGTGACCTACTGTGTTTCCATTGGAACTTAGTGGGCTCGCCAGGGTACACACAATTGACGGCAATGACTCCCCCACTCCAAATCTGCTAGTCTGTGTATTTTGTTTGAAATTATAAACATTCAGAGCTGTTAGTGATAGATGTATGCACTAATTCCTGTCATTTTGTTTGTAGTCTCTGGTATTTTCCTAGTCCTCATTTGCCTAGCTACCATTCTAGCATGTTTATTCTGTCCTACAGGGCCATGGATGTATTTTTATCTTTCTTCTAACTCTAAATGGTCCCTTCTAATATCTTCTGTAAAGCTGCCAAGTGGTCATAAATTCCTTTAGCCTATTTTTATTAGGCAATGTTTATCTTTCTCTTTTAATCATGGCAGATAGTTTTGCTGGGTATAGTAGTCTGGATTGGCAACGGTAGCCTTTCAGAACTTGAAATGCATCATTTCAGTAAAAGTTTCTGGTGAGAAATTACTCTTTGATAATAATTCTTATTATTAGGCATATGTGAATAGTTTCCTTCTCCTCTAATTCTATATTTTTGTTAGGAGTTAACACAAGTGACTCCATATAATAATCCTAGGCCATGATTATTGAATTTAGTAAGGATTCAGCTTGACCTGATCACACAACTGTCATGCTCAGATCTTGGAGACCTCCAAAAGACCACCACAAATACTGAATCCTGTATGTAAAAGCAAAGAGCCTATATTTCAAGCTCTGAGCTTGGTCCCTCTGTCTGACAAAGTGGTGAGAGCAGAGAGCCCTGAGCTCAGATGGGGCGGGGTTTTTAATCATAGCAGAGGTTGGGGTGAGGGGATTCCCAGGGTTCAGGACCCTGATTGGCTGCCATCTGTCTAGGGGTATAGGGAATGTTCAGAATATCAGGGATTTCCCCTTCCCTGGGTGGATCCCTGGGTGATGTCAACTTATGGCTTTTCCTGGGTCCAGGTGTTGCCTTCCAGAAGCAGTGTCTAGGCCTCTAAGCTTGTCAATGGCAGCTGTGTCGTCAAGCTTTTTTTGGGCCCCTCCACAACAACCATCTTGAATCACAACTGCCATGATAGCTCTTTAACAACAATGAGAATGTTGGAGTAATGCCCTCATTGTATAAGATGCTAGAGCTGAGGGAATTCTCACAGTCAGTTTCATGCCTCCACCACTCAGCAAGTGAAAACTCTATAATGTGGGCCACATTGCAATAGGACTTTAGGTCTCCAAGTTGGTCTCAGATGAGAATTGGGCTCCAGAGAAAATGTTCCCTTGCTATCACTTGTCCTCCAGGAATTCCACCACCCCAGCAGAAACTAATGTCCCAGAATGTTGGCGGAAGCTTAACCACCCCAGCCCTAGTCGCTGCACTATATGCACAGAAGAGAAACTTGAGGGAAGATCTTCAGAATAGTTACTTTGAGATACACGTGATGACTATGAGCCAAACTGAATTTTTCATCCAAATGCCTGGATTTGAGTTCTGAAATAATTCAAACTCTTGGAGAAGTTGTAAATAAACATGGAGCCAGACACCAGGCAATAATTCTCTAGGACACTGTTGGATGCATTATTTATAAGGTGGGAAATATATATTTTATGCATTTTTTTCTTCCTGGATATTCATTGAAAACCACAGGACAAACAAAATCATTCCTAAAATTTGGTTCCAGCACTGTCAACCACATGTCTCGTCCCAACTCTCTTCCTTAGGTCCTCTCCAAGGCCCTTGGGACAGAAAGGCAACTGTGGCTGTCTGGTATACCGTCCTCATTTTACAGAAAAGGAGAAAGAAGCTCAGAGAGGGAAGTGGTTTGCAGGTGGGCACTAGCAGGCAATGGCTATGCTTAGGTGGGGACACTCATGGGCTCTAAGCGGTGCTGTTAACACCCACAAAAAAAATCACATGCTAAACTGCGCATTTATTTCTGGATAAAGCTCCTTAGGTTTCGTGAGATTGGCAAGAGGTCCATGCATCTCATGGCCCCTCATGCACTGCTGACAGGACTATAGAGTAGAGCTTCAGCTACTTTGGAAATCATCTTGGTGCTTCCCTTAACAACTACACTGGAGTTACCCCCGTGACCCGGGAATTTCAGTCCTAAGTATCTACCCATGAAGAATGAGCATACACGTGAGTTAGAAGTGTTAAGTGCCACTTACTCCAAGTGTCTAATTCCCTACCGGCCCTTCTGCAGGGAACCACAGAGTTGGCTTGGCCTAGCTGCCTTGAGAGGCACTTGTCTTATTTTTCAGGTTAGACTCTATGGTTCCTGGGGCACAATGTGCCTTCCAGTTCCTGAGAAACGGGTGCACTCCCTCAGGCAGTGGAGCGTTCAGGCCACTTTGTGTTTCTCTGTACATTCCTTTAGTATGTTCCCACGGAAGCATGGAAACTTGACAGGACAATTGGTTTTAGACATTAATCTCGTGTATCCTGTATGACTTGCAAACTTCACTGTATCCTGGCTACTACAATTCTATTGATCCTGGCAATTGCCATTATATTCTGTTTCTGATAAAGGTATAAAAAGTCTGATTGCTCTCAATAAAATTATTACAGCCTCAGTTGTACTGTGGCCCCTTCAACTGTCCTGATTTAATTCCCCATGGCCATATCAGGTGACCTTGGCCCACCCTTCTCCCCACTCATTGCCTCTAACCCGACTCCCCTCATCAAGCTCCTGCACTCTGCCCTGATAACTCTCTGTAAAATGTAAACCTGCCTCCATCACCACCTTCCATGGAGAAAACCCTGAGCTAAGCTGATCAAATACTGACCTTATTCTTCTCACCTTTTTGCTGCCTCTTCAGATTTCACTCTTTCACTGTTTGCCTTACTGAGAGCAAGAGCTGGGGCCTCAGCAGGGGATTTGAACTCATGGTCATCTAGCATCAAAGCCCCTGCTCTTCAGATAAAATCTTGTTCCACACTGGTGGGGAAAGCCCCTTCATTTCTCAGACCCATTGATGACCCAGTCACTCTGATCATATATACCACTCCCTCCAGCAGAAGGGGATTCTCATGTGACTCCTTCTGACGCTTAGTATTTTCCCATCACTTGTTTAGAACCAATCTGTCCCAGTGTGCCAAAGTGCTTATGTATACCCAATGATAAAGTTCAACTCCCTCATGATCAGGGGCAGCAGGGAAATCAAAGCCACAGTGAGACACTTCTTCATCCCCACTGTGATAACCTAAAAAAGAGGTAGAGAATAGCAAGTACTGATGAGAAGTGGGAGGAGCTGGAAGCCTCATCCACTGCTAATGAGAACAAAATGGGGCTTGAGAGACTTTGAAAAACAGTCTTGTATTTCCTCAGGTGATGGAACAGGAACTCACAACTTGGTAGCAGACTGTTGCCATCTGCAGCTCCAGCTCACTTTATTCCTTTTTCTGATCTTCTTCTCTGAATAGTGCCTTCCTTTTGCATTCTGGGACTTTTTTCCTCCAGATAAGAATCAACTGTCACTGTGTCATCCTTTCCACTTGGTATAGGACTGTCTACCTCGGTCTCCTAGGAACACCTGTTTCTGTGCACAGCCTGCTGATCTGGTCCTCAGATAACTATCCCTGTGTTGGTTCACTTTCTGTTACTTCAATAAACACCATGACCAAAACCACCATGAGCGGAAATGGTTTGTTCCACCTTACAGTTTATAGCCCTCCATCCAGGGAGACCAAGGCAGGAACTCAAGGCAGGAACCAAGACAGAGAGCACAGGAGGGGGGGATGTTTACTGGCTCACTCCCCATGGCTGAGTCAGTTTGCTGTTATGAAACCCAGGATTGCCTGTTCTCAGTGGGCTATATCACTCATTAATCAAGAAAATACGCCCCCATAGACATGCCCACAGGCCAATCTGATGGAGGTAATTTCTCTATTGAGATTCCTTCCTCCAAGGTGGCTCTAGTTTATGTCAAGATGACAAAAACCAGTTGGCATATCCCACATCCCCAAAGGCTTTGGGGGTGCTTGAGACATCAGCCTGCCTTCTTCTGTGTTGCTGACATCCTCAACAAAGCCTAGTTTCTTTCTCTCTACACTCCTGTTTTGGGTGTTGGTTTCCATGAGGTGAGTTTCCAAACCTGACTTACTTGGCCCCCAAAATTTCACTCCTAATTATGTATCCTAGAAAAATGATCACACACACACACACACACACACACACACACACACACACACACACATACACACACTCCTAAACACTGGTACACAATGCTCACAGCAGCAGCATTCCAACAAGCAGAAATGTCCCAACAACTGATAATTGAATAAATAAAAGGGAATGAATTGCTGATCAGTGTTTCAACATAAGAGATCTTGCTGCCAAGATGATTCAGTTGGTAAAGTGCTTGCCCATGCCAGCACCATCATCAGAACCCATGTTAAAAAAAAATAAAAAGCCAGGCATAATGGCACATGTTTGTAATCCTAGCACTGGGGAGGCAAAGATAGTTAAAGCTCTGGGATCTACTGGCCAGCCAGCCTAGCCTCCTGGGCAAGTTGCAGGCCAATGAAAGAGCTTGTCTCAAAAACCCAGATGGTCAGTGCTAAAGGAAAATACCTGAGTTTGACCTCTGACCTCCAAACACACATGCACACATGTGCATGCACACTCTCACCTGTAGCTAGAGTTTTCCTGGTCCTGCCTGGCCCACAGTCAGGACAAATCTCTCTCACCCACCAGTCCCGCAGCTGCTCAGACCCAACCAAGTAAACACACAGAGACTTATATTGCTTACAAACTGTATGGCCATGGCAGGCTTCGTGCTAACTGTTCTTATATCTTAAATCAACCCATTTCTATTAGTCTATAAGTTGCCACGTGGCTTGTGGCTTACCGGTACCTTACGTCTCTCTTGTCATGGCAGCGGCTGGCAGCGTCTCTCTGCCTCAGCCTTCCACTTCCCAGAATTCTCTTCTCTGCTTGTCCCACCTATACTTCCTGCCTGGCTACTGGCCAATCAGGATTTTATTTATACAGAGCGATATCCACAGCACTCACCTCACATGCACTTCCACAAACATAAACACACACATACACAGACATACATGCATATATACAAGACCATGCAAATATCGTGTTAAGTGAAAGAAGCCATCGTCAATGTCACATATTACATGATTCCATCTATATTAAATGTCCAGAATAATCAAATCAATAGAAATATAAAGTAGATAACAATGGTGATCTAGAACTAAGAGAGACAGCTGGAGGGCTATCAGCTGAAAATAGAGTGCTTGTTAATGAGGATGGAGTTCCTTTGGGAGATGATGAAAATGTCCTAAATTAATTATAATGATGGTTTCATAACCCTATGAATATACTGGAAATGACTGAATTGTATGCTTTCCATAGATGAGTTATCTGGCATGTGGTAATATTCATGGTTTAAACAGCAGCATCACACTGCACCCCCCTTCTACAAGCCCTCAGCCTAGGCAGTAACCAGAGTGACTACCTCATCTCTTCTCAGTATGTCTAGGACATTCCCATTCTTATCACTAAAAGTCACTTGTCTAGTGTTTATCAGGAGAGTTTATCATCTACCTGAAGTGACTTTCAGCTACTGCTGTGGCCTCCAAGGACCATAGAAGCAGAGACAGCAAACTGGCCACCCACAAGTTCTGGAACCTTGAACCTGCTGTTAACAGGACAGGGAAGCTGAGTATGCTTCCTCTACGGAGGAAGGGAATGGCTCCAGACCCTGAGCTGGCAGAGCTGCCTACGAAAGCCTTAAGTGAACTTGTGGCCATACTTAATTTACAGTGACTTGTGGCCCAATAGTAAGATTCCCCCAGACTCCCTTTTAAGGGCTGATAGAACCAAGGCTATAGGGAAGCTAGTCTCTGCTCTGAATATTGATTTTGGTTTTTTGATTCACACAATCATTTTCCCAGTTATATTTTTCATTTTTCTAATTAATTTTCTTAGTCATTTTACAAAATAATGGATTCCTTTATGACATTTTCATTCCCATATATCATTATACCTTGTTCATATTTACTCCCCGCTAATCTCTCCGGTCTCTCCTCCCCTCCTCACTTGTTACCTTCCTCCCTTCACAGAGACCTTCTGCTTTGATGTCATGTACATGTGTAAATACACATATATGTTTATATATGCATATTATATAATTCATATTAGAGAACATGACATTTTGTCTTATCTGTTCCCTTTTCTTGCTCGACTTTTTCACTCTCTCCCTTCCATTTAGACTTCTTCCTTGCCCCATTTCTGCCTTCCTCTCTCTCTCCCTCTCTCTCTCATACACACACACACACACACACACACACACACACACACACACACACACCCATATGGTCTACATAGGAGAGAAAACAAGCAATATTTGTGTGTGAGCTAGTTATATGCCAACTTGATTAAAAACCAGAGTCATCTGAAAGGAAGGAACCCTAATCCAATTGAGAAAAGGCCTCCATAAGATCAGGCTGTAGGCAGGAAAACCTGTAAGACATTTTCTTAGTTAGTGACTAATAGGGGAGAGCCCAGCCTATTGTGGGTGGGGAGACCCCTGAGCTGGCCATCCTAGGTTCTATAAGAAAGCAGGCTGTAAGCAAGCCAGCAAGCAGCTCTCCTCCATGGCCTCTGCATCAGTTCCTGTCTTCAGGTTCCTGCTGAGTTTGAGTTCCTGCCTTGGCTTAGCTCAATGGACTGTGACTCAGGATATGTAAGCCAAATAAACCCTTTCCTCCCCAAGCAGCTTTTAGTCATGGTATTCCATCACAGCCATATTAACCCTAAAGAAGACAGTTGGTCTCTCTGAGTCTGGCTTGTTTCACTTAATGATCTAGTTCCATCCATTTTCTGCAAATGATATGATTCATTCTTTGTATAGCAGAACAAAACTCTACCATGTAATGTAGCATATTGTTTTTATCAGTCAGTTGATGGGTACCTAGGCTGACTCCTCCTCTTGACCATTGTGAGTGGTGCAGCAATAAATATGGATGTCCGTATATCTTTGTGGTATGCTTATTTAGACTTCTCTGGGTACAGGCACAGGAGTGGTATGCCTGGATCATATTGGAGTTGCCAGTCTTAGTTTTCTGAGGAACCTCCAAACATATCGTTAGTGACTGCTCCTGTTTTCATTCCCATCAACAGTATATATGGGTTTCTCTTTTGCCCACATCCTCACCAGCATTGCTGTGTTTTGTTTTTTTGATGATAGCTATTCTGACTAGAGTAAATGGAATCTCAACATAGATTTTAATTTGTGTTTCTGTGGCAGCTAAGGATGTTCAGCATCAAGTGTTTATTGCCCATTTGTATATTTCATTTGTCCATTTATTGGTTAGATTTTTGGTATTTAATTTTTGGAGTGTTTTTATAGATTCTAAATACTAATGCCCCATCAGATGTATAGCTGGCAAAGACTTTTCTCCCATTCTTTTCACTGCTTCCTCATTCTGCTGATTTCTTCCGTTTGCTGTTCATTTTCTCCATTTCACACAATCCTGCGTTGTTAAATAAATAAATTTTGTTGGTAGTTAAAGGAATCTACTTTGTTAGAAAGTTAAAGGGATCTACTTTGTTGGTAGTTAAAGGGATCTACTTTGTTGGAAAGTTTAAGGGATCTTCTTTGATATTCATTTCTCTTTCCCTTTATCCAGCTGTGTCTTCTCTGATTATTTATTTCTTTTGTGCTAGGAGAGCACAGCAGGAGAACCCTGATTTTTATTAAATCCTGAATTGTATTTATGTTTTAAAAATTAGGTAGCTGTACTTCACTGGTGTGTGTTTATATCTGGATTGTGTATTCTGTTCCATCTCTCTATGTGTCTGATTCCCACATAGCCATTTTTAATCTGATCTATCATTCCCTTAGCCCTCCATTCCAAAACTCCCCTCCATCTCCATCAAAGTGCCACCATCTCCCCTACGGCCCCAACAGCTACACTAAGCGGCCCAGGCAGAGTGCTTTCCAGAGAGCAGATCTGTGAGGCGTAATGGCATTTGTCTTTCTAAAGCACTTGCAATCATTTCCCATTTCTGTGATCCAATTTCAACTCTGCCAGATGCAGTGCAGCCTAACCTGAGAGCCTCTAAATGCTACTGAAGGCTGAAGGCTGGACCATCTCATAGCTGAGGAGACAGCACTGGCTGTGGTCAAGGCTCTGCCCATGCTCCAGATGTGACAGATCTGTGAGGGAGCCCAGCCTTCCAGAATGGGTACAACATGGAGGCTGGGCTTCTGTCACCCTTCCTATGAGCTTTATCCCAGCTAAACCAGAAATGTCTTGTTTCAGCTACAGCTACTTTTTAAAATAAGTCTTGTGTCCTAGAAAGTATATAATATTTATTGTGTCTGCTATGGGCAAGAATCACAATGGGCATTTTAAATGTAGTTCATAGAATTATTTTAAAACTTGAGTCAGATCATGTTTCATCCTTGTTCAAACCCCACTGGCTTTTCACTTTCTTCAGAACAGAACCCAGACCTTCATCATGGCCCCAACAATGGTTTCTCCTTAACCTTGCGTCCAACTATACTCCTTCCTTCAGCTCGTGCTGAAGGCATGCTCCTGCCTCAGGCCTTAGAATACTCAGCCTCTTTGACACAAAACACCATTCCCCCAGATATCCCTGGGCCTCTTTCCTTTACTCTATCTGGTCACTACTCAAATGTCACTTTTTAAAAAGGAATCCTTGACTGTAGTTAACTAAATAGTCCCCATCCATTATGCACTATCCTCCACTCTTCCTCTTCCATTGCATTCATTGTTGTTTTAGACGTTTCTTTGCCTGTGTGTCTGCCTCCTTTCACTGGCACCTGAGCTTCCTGCTGTCCCCCAAGCCTAGCCAAATACCTGGCATGTATATTGCACTTGTTCAAAAGTAGATATTAAATGACGAAGTTCATTGTCCCATAAGAGGCAATAACACCTAGTCTCTGTCCACTTCACAGGGTAAACTGAGATTCAAAGAGGGCCTATCACCAGTCCAAAGTCATGTAACTAGTAAGTGACAGATATAGAGCATGAACCAAAATTTCTCTAATGCCAACTCCTGTGTTCTTTCCATTACACCCCGTGCCTCTCTTCTGAAACAGTCCTTTGTGGAACTGTGTGGGTGGAGAGCTTAAAAAGGAAGAGGCTCCTTGGAGAAATAAGGAACCCGCCGCCCTCCTTCCCCACCTCCAGTTCTCAGCTGATGTTTTGCGACATTGAAACTGGGGCAACACCAGTTAGAATCCTTTATTAATCCTAAAGCCAAGAACTGCTCCAGGCTGGAAGTGAGGCTGCTGGTGGCAAGAGAAAGCTAGAGCATGCTTCAGAGTGACAGCAGTTATGTTCATAGAGCCTCTGTGCGTTAGAAAAGAAAGCTGGGAAGGGGGAGGAAATGAATGAACCATTAAGGATAAATTTAACATCTGAAAAGTCAAGTCATGGCCTCGTCCAAAGGAGATCCAGAAAATCAATCAGCCATTTATTATCACACTGAGCCATGAACATTGTGTAAATATTTCACAGAATGCTAAAAATACCCTATGCATAAATATCTCAGAGTTCAATCAGGCCAGGAATCAGCAAGCCTTTTCCATTAAGAAGCAGAGAGTAAATATTATAAGCTTCCAAGTTACATCTTTGGAACTTCTCACCTCTGCCATAACAGCACAAGAGCAGCTGCAGATAGAGTGTGCACAAGTGAATGCTTGTTCCAATAAAGCTTTATTCATAAGAATAGATGGTGGGCCAGACTCCGTTCACAAGACACCCGTAGTTTGCCAACTGTTGATCTAGGCCAACATGCTGCTGTGACAATAAAGAAATGGAGAGACAAACATGACTTCTCATTGCCAGTTATGAGAGAAGGAAAAGAGAAAGGCCTCCAACATTCATTCGGTAAATGTTCCTGAGCATGAATTCCATCAAGGCTGTCCTAAACACAGGAGAGACAACAGCGAAGACAATAAAGAGGTTTCCTCGATGAGATTGCCCACATAGCCTCTTCCATTTATGTTCAGCCAGGAGGAAAACAAGGGGGAAAAAATGAATGACCTTATGTCAGATGGCTTTGATGCTGTGAGTCCAGTGGAAACAAGATAATGGGGTAGGAGACAATTGGGGACAGCTACCAAGGGACCAAGGTGAGGCAAGGCCACCGGAGCTGATAGTCATTGAAAGGTCACATTTATTAGGCACTATATATAAGCACACACACACACACACACACACACACACACACACACACATACACAAGCACACACACACTCATTCTTCACAGTCTTATGTTGCATAGCTTTCCACCCCTATTATGGATACCAGCGATAAATCAACTTGAAAAAAAGAAAGTTGTATCTGTTTCCACCACTGCTCTGTACTGCCACAGGTTGGAGACCAGGCCTTCAGCACATACACCTCTGAGGGGTATTTTAAAGTCCGAGTTAGAGCAATTTTGCTGAAGGAGGGTGGACGAGCAGTTGAAACGCTTGCTTATGGTGAGGCCCGGAGAGGTTCTCCCGCCTCCACTCCTCTCTGACTCCAGTGTTCGGACTCTCTCTGTCTCTCACATCAGTGCTTCCAGCCATTTCACAGTGAGATGACTCAGAAAGCCCCTTAGGAATTTTAAAAGGCCATCTCCACCTAACATGTTCAGTCCAGAGTCAGAACATGTATTAAAATGCAGATTAAATTTTAACAAGATATAACGGCATCAAAACCTGCTTTGATGACCTGGTACGTGAAATTACTGCCTCTTGCACTTTAAAAATTAAATCAGCTTTTTTTTAAAAGTATTTCATATTTTATTTCTAAACAAGTTAGAAGGTTTCAGGCTGCCACTTTCAAACATCTGTGCAAACAAAAGCTTCATGAATAATATTTATTTCCAACAAATGAAAATCCCAAAGTGAAATGTGCTTTTTTTTTTTTTTTAATACTGGATTTTGAAGTACTAGCGACACTTGGGTACGTTAGAGCAGAATTCACAGCAGCTTCATGCTCCTTGCCGATTTGATCAAGGTGGTGATGAGGCAAGAGCTTCTCGTTGTCCTCTTGAATACTGACACGAGTGTTAATTATAATGCCTATCCTCAACCAGTGCTCCGCCAGGAGTGAAATATTAGACCAGGAGGAACCCTGGGACTAGCCTATTGCTGAGGATCATTCACACCCACCAGAGCAGCGAGGCACCCACTCCACATGCACCTGGAGCCTCCAACTGCTCCTTTTAGATGGAAAAGAATATTGAAATAATCATTCTGTATGGTGACTGCTGTGTGCTAGAAATGGAGACGAAGATCTTCACTATCTAATGAGAAGGCCCAGCCCTGCTGCTGGGGCCCATGCCCACACAAAGGCCCTGGAGGCTGTTGGGGTGCAAAGAGAAGATCCCTGTGATGATTGTCAACTGGACATGATCTGGCATCACCTAGGACCAAGTCTCTGGGATGCCTGTGAAAGAGTATTTAGATTATATTAATTAAAATGGGAAGGCCCACCTTAATTGGGGGCTATACCATATCGTGCACTAGATCCTGGTCTGGATTTAAAAAAAAAAAAAACAGAAAGCAGACTGGGCACTACCATTCATCAACCACTCTCTGCTTCCTGACTCCTGACACAATGTGACTAGAAGCCTAAAGCTCTTGCTCTCAAGACTTTCCCACCATGATGGACTGTACCCTTGAACTGTGGGCCAAAATAAATCCCTCCCTCCCTCCCTCCCTCCCTCCCTCTCTTTTTCCATTTCTTCTTTCCTCCCTTCCTTTCTTCCTTCCTCTCTCCCTCCCTCCTGCTAATCCCACAGATTCAATGAGAAAGACCACGAACCCATGGCCAAATTAATTAAAACAAATGTTTTTATTTGCGTGCATGGACTGTTTTCTCCCTAAGGCGGAGTTCAAGAGATCAGCATTGGACATGGGGAATGTTGTATGATATTTTGTTTGTGTTCTGACAAATAAAGCTTGCCTGGCGATCAGAGGGCCGAGCTAGCCACTAGTTAACCATAGAGGCCAGGCAGTGGTGGCACACACCTTTAATTTCAGCACTTGAGAAAAGGAAGCAGGAAGATCAGGAGTTCAAAGCTACCCTGGGCTACACGAGATTGAAGCAGTCTAAAGGAGAAACAGAACCCAGCGGTGCTGGTGCACACCTTTAATCCCAGCACTAGGGAGGTGGAGACAGGATCTTGGCACCCCCATTGGGTCTGAGACTTTGTAGAGGTAAGAAGTCTCCAGTGGCTGCTGCTCTGCTTCTCTGATCTTTCAGTTTTCACCCTGACATCTGACGCTGGGCTTTTATTTAATAAGACTAATTAGGAAGATGAGCGTTTTGACAGCTCAGGAGTAGGAGTTTCCAAATGGGGGATTTGGCAGACAAAGAGGTGGGGTTACAGAGGGAGACCATAAGCATAACACGTTTGTTATAACAAAGTCCTGAAACAAAAACATGGTTGCAAGGTGGTCATAAAAAGGGACATAACCAACTTGTGAAACAAAGACATGGTTGCCAGTTCCTGGAACAGGCAGTTCAGAACCACATGTTCAGGTGACAGGTAGGCAGAGGCCAACCCTTCACAAACAGGCGTTTAATCATAAGCAGGAATGAACCTAGTTTGTCTTTACTGTAAGATGGCTTTCAAGCCTAAGATGGAGGCAGGATGGCTCATCCTTCCCCCTCTTCCTTCCTTTCTTCTTGAAGTTCACTTCTTATCCGGTATTTTGTAACAGCGATGGGACAGTCAGTTCACACAGCCTTCCCCTGAGGGAGACCCTGTGCTCCCACCATTCTGAGAGTGGAAACCCCTGGGATTAGAACTTTAACTGCTTCATCTGTCTCCTTGGCCTGGCCCTGTCACATCTCCACATACTGCATGCAGTCTTCCCATAAATCAGCAGGTCAGTGGCTTGCTCCTGAATAGCCTCCAGGCAAGTGCTGAATCTGCCTAGTGGGTCCCTGATGGCTCTGGGATTGAGTTGTGTTTCCAGCGGTTCCTTGTGGTCATGAGTTTCCCTGGCATGGGATTTGAGTATCTTTTATTTATTTTTTTTTTCCTTTTTTTTTTTTTTTAACAACACAACTCACGTGGTAACAAAAACATTCTCTTTCCTCTTTCATAAAGAAAGGCAGTATGGGAGGAAAGCCCAAAATAACGTATCAACAATCATTGAATCCTCTAACAACTGCTGACGGTTTTTAAATTATGAAAGGCTTGAGCCAGAAGGGATTCTCAGAGGCCTTTGGTCCAGGATTCTGCCTTCAGCCAATTCTAGCTGAGCACCTGCCTCTCCAGCCTCAGCATCCTGAAGCCCAGAGTCCCGAAGCCTGGAGGCCCAGAAACCCGAGTGGGGGCAGAGTAGCCTGATGAAGCTGCTGATCCTCAGGGCAGAGTACAGGAGAGTCTGCCTCACCCCACACTGCAGTAACTAATGTCTCCGCTGTATACTTCACAGGATGTCGGGAAGGCCAGTGTAAAGATATTTACACAGCAGCCCTGGGCGAAAAGTTCTGTGACCATAAATCAACACACATTTCATCTCTGAGTGAAGTCCTTGGGATCTCTTCGTTACCATCTCTCGGTCAGCTATAGAGAAAGGGGTTTTTTGTTTTTGTTTTGTTTTTTTGTTGGAGTTTTTTGTTTGTTGGTTGGTTGATCAGTTTGGGTTTTTTTTGTTTTTGTTTTTGTTTTTCTTCTTTTTATTCCTAGTGCCATGGAAGCCAAAAGATAGTGTCAGATCCCCTGGAACTGGAGTTACAGACAGTTGTAAGCCTCCATGTGAGTGCTAGGAACTGAGCCTGGGTCCTCTGCAAGAGCAAAGAGTGCTCTAAATTGCTGAGCCAACTCTCCAGGTGGGTGTGTAACCTTAAGTAAGTCATGTAAGTAAGTCTCCGGGTACCCACTTTCTCGTCTGTAGAATGAAAATGTTAGTACCTAACTCGGTGAGCCATTCAGATGGGTTGAATGAGACAGCACCTATAGGCACAGTCTCGGGAAATAGTATTATTTACGGGTTCATTACAAAGACAAACGTCTAAGGATACATTTCATCTCTCATTCTCCCTCAGAGTCGATGGTTTTGTTACTTCTACTTGTTCCTAATCACTGATTTTTTAATTTTATTTTTATAGTTTATGTGTATGGGCATTTTACCTGAATGTGTCTGTGCGCTACATATGTACAGTGCCTGACAAGATCAGAAGAGGGTATCGGATCCCCTGGAACTGGAGTTACAGACCCTTGTTAGCTTCTATATGGGTGCTGGAAATCAAACCCAGGTTCTCCAGAAGAGCGCCAAGACATTGTCCTCAACCTCTGAGCCATCTCTCCAGGCCCATTTAAATCACTTAGCTTTAAATGAGAAATTCTGGAGCTCCTTTGGGGTTCTTAGTCTTATTAAGACCCCAATAAAAATACCTGATCTCCCCCATTAGAAAGATTGCCAGCAAATTTCCACACAGTTTCAAGAGATCTGGAAACTTCCAGATGCCCGTCCACATGCCCCCAACCCCACCCCCAGAGTCCCTGGGCCTTTTTTCATGACTCTGTAAAGACCCCCTACCTCCCAGAAGGCAGCATATTTGGAGAAATAACTTGTACACGGAATCTGCTTTCCAAGGATTTGACCTCCCTGTGATGACTTGCATTGCAAATGTCTCTCAGGCCCAGGGATCTTGGAGGAGCCTGGGATTTAAGCAGAAGTAATCAAGCTGAAGGGAGATGCTCCTCTGCACAGCCTAAAAACAATTACCAACCTCAGACTTTCCAAATGTCAGGCTCGGTTTATCAGAACTCGTTCCCAGCTAGGAGACATTAACAGCCCCGAAGGAGAAAGCTGAGTCAGACCCAGGATCTCCCAGTGCTGGTGGGGGTGGGGAGGGGACACAGTCAGGAGCATACAATGACAGGTCCTTTAATTCCAGGAAGTGATGGCAGAAAGCAGAAAGGTATTTAAGGCGTGCAGACCAGGAACTAGAGCTGGTTAAGCTTTTAGGCTTTTGAGCAGCAGTTCAGCTGAGATCTATTTGGATGAGGACACAGAAGCTTCCAGTCTGAGGAAACAGGATCAGCTGAGGAATTGGCAAGGTGAGGTAGCTGTGGCTTGTTCTGCTTCTCTGATCTTCCAGCATTCACCCCAATACCTGGCTTCAGGTTTGGTTTTATTAATAAGACCTGTTTAAGATTCGTGCTACACACTCCCGTGAGGAAGAAGAGATTATTGCCCTCGTTTATGAGACGAAAAAGTCCAAGTTTTCTTTTGCAATCACAAACAGACCTCAGGGACTTAAACACAATCAGTGGGACACTCCATTCAGCAAACCTTGGAACAGAATGGCAACTTCAACCTCTGAAGCCTTCGTCCTGTAGCTAGAGAGAGCTTAGGAGTCAGAGGCACAGGGTAAAGAGCCAGTTGGTGGGTAAGAAAGGAAGACATTTCACCTCCATGATCAGTAAGAGAGATTTTACTTAAGACTTCTGCATGGGCTAGCATGATGACTTGGTGGGTAAGAATGCCCTTTGTGTAAGCAAGAGCACCTGAGTTAGGGTCACCAGCTCCCAGGTAAAAGCTCAGGTGTGGCTATGCACATCTGTACCACCAGCACTGGGTGTGTGTTTGGGGGACGAGGTTTACTGGGGCTTGGAGGCCACCCACCTAGTCAAAAAATGTTCCAGATTCAGTGGGAAACACTGTCTCAAGGAAATAAGACAAAGAGCAATAAAGAAGAGCAGCTGATGTCCTCCTCTGGCCTCCACACACAGGGACACACACATGAACAGATATGTATATACCGCAGGCAGACACATGCACATGCGTACTCATAAAGGCTGCTATGATGAGAGAGAGAGTGAGTCAACTCCAAACGGGACAGGTGAAGACTTACAGCCAACAGGTAGTGTGAAGGAATATGTAACATTACTAGAAGAAATGTGGTTGAATAAGAAGCAGGGGGTGGGCTGGGGGTGGGTCTTGCTTAGATACCAAGGGTATCAAGAGATGGAGAGAATCCTCAAGAAACTGGCTTAGCAGGATCTTTGCTAAAAATGGCCTCAGCAACCCAAAGACAGACAGGCCAAGGAGGAGGTCTACTCAAAAGATACTGGCAGGCCTCAGAAGATCCTGATGGAAGTTTAGTCAGGGTGGAAGGTTTAGTCAGGGTGGAAGTTCTAATCAGTTCACTGTGTGAGATTATTAAAAAAAAAAAAAAAAAAGCTAGTTCTTCACCTTTTATGGTGTGACTCTGCACATCTCTGCAGGAGATAGGGTCTTCCCAACCTGTGAATCTAGACTTGCCTTGCCCTAGTGTGATTTGCTAGAGGCAGTACTGGCATCTGGATCTAGAGATGCCCTGGTTCTTTCCCGGTTCATCCTATCTCCTCTGTCTCTCTGTCTCTCTCTGTCTCTCTCTGTCTCTCTGTCTCTCTGTCTCTCTCTCTCTCTCTCTCTCCCTCCCTCCCTCCATCCCCTCCCTCCTTCCTCCCACTCCTGTCTCCTTCCCTTTCTCCTCTCCTCTCCTCTTCTCACACATCAGCACTTTCGGTTTCAATCCATCTTTCCCCGTCTCCCTATCCACATCCCAAACCATCCCAAGAAGTTTGTCTGGCTTTGCCTCACCCGTGTCCTTCATGAGATTTATGCCTCCTGTCTCCTTCTATGCATTTTTAGGGTGTGACTTAGGAAGAAGGCAAGGAAAGAGAGCTAGCTAGAGGCCAGAAGACAGAGCTCCCAGCCTTTCGGGTGTTTCAGGCCAAGGCTATGGTGGTATTTTATTTGTACTGAAATGTGATTTTAATTGTATGTTAATAAATAAAGTTGCCCAGGGGTCAGAGCTATTAGAGCCATAGCAAGAGCGTGGCGGTGGTGGCGCACGCCTTTAATCCCAGCACTTGGTAGACAGAGCTAGGTAGATTTCTGTGTGTAAAAGGATACAGCCGGCATTGGAGACACACACCTTTAATCTCAATCCCAACCATAGAAGACCTGGAAGTCTCTACAGACAGGCAGTAACGGGGCAGTCATGTGTTTGGGTTTACAACCAATGAGAAGGCAGAACCAAAAGTCTTTATAAAGACAAACACACAGGAAGTAGCTCCCTTTTTCGGAGAGCTCTCTTGGCTGAAGCAGGAAGGGTAAGGAAGGCTCTTAGTTCTAACCTCTTGGCTTTCTTCTCTGAATCGGCTCTGTGTTTCTTATTTAATAAGATGGTTGGTTACATCTACACAAGGCTGCCCTGGAGAACCTGAAGAACAGATGGGAGGGGAGAAAAGGAGTCTGGATGCAAGAGGCGTTTGTCTGTTCTCCCAGTGACAAGGGAGGGGGAGAGGGCCAAGTGGGGGAATGGGGGAAACAGCAGGGAAAACTACCGCTGGAATCCCCAGGAAGCATTCTGGAGCAGGTGCCAAGTGAGAGGTTCTCAAGTAGGCTGCGGAAGTGTTGGGGGCTCAGCGCAGGAGGGGACTTGGGTGACTTCACTGTGCGGATTAAGTTCAATTGCTCTTTGAGAAATGCCAGTGAAGACAGGGATTCCTGTTTAACCACCTCAGCTGCTAGAATCTGCTCTTTAAAACATGATTCAGGCCAGGCAGTGGTGGCACATGCCTTTCCAGCACTCGGGCGGCAGAGGCAGGCGGATTTCTGTGAGTTCAAGGCCAGCCTGGTCTACAGAGCGAGATCCAGGCCAGGCACCAAAACTACACAGAGAAACCCTGTTTCGAAAAACCTAAATAAATAAATAAATAAATAAATAAATAAATAAATAAATAAATAAATAAATAAATAAAACTTGATTCAATGAGAGCAATGGACAAAAGACCCCGGATGTTATGAGGGAAAGGCACATTGAGTCTGTACCTGATCTTCTGATGGTTCCTGCTACGTTAGTAGCCACTTGGTAAATGGCAGCTTATCCTTGTTATTGTTCGACACTGGCTTTCTGCTCTGAACCAAGATCTACACCTTCCTCAGAAAGAAGAGCTTGTAAGGCTCTTTCCCAGTCTCTCCAGCCTCATCCCCCTCTGTCTCACACTCACGATGCTTGTTTCAGTATGGCTAAAAAGGAAGGCATCCTGACTGTGTCAGAACAAAGCAAGTAGAAGAAGAGCATTGCTCGTGCACCCAGAACATTCTCACAAGTAGAACAAAACTTACCTTAGAGCAATGCCATCCATCCCGGTGTGAGTCAGAGTCCAGAAGACATCTGCTGATCATTCCAGGTTCTTATGACACAGAACCAAGATTTGGGCCAGAGACATAGAGTGCCAGGAGGGCGCTGTTAGGAGAGAGAACAATCACGAACATAAAATCGGACCAGAGAGCTAGGAAAGGTCCAAGGATCAAATGCCCTAAGCCCCTGAGAACAGTGACCCTTTGGGGTTGTTTACATAACACCTTCCTTGTTCCTAGTTTGGAGACTGAGGGCTATCTTTACCCATCACCACGTGTGGGAGAGTTTCCAGTCTTTCTCCTGGCTTCTTTCATGTGTTAATTTTAATGCCCCTCCCCCTCCCCCTTCCCTCCTGCCTCCCCCTCCTTGCCCACCTCCCGCCCCTGCCCCTTCACAGCCTCTGTAACTAAGTCATTTTCAGCTCACAGTAAGCTAATCACACCAACCAAGCAGTCAACTGGGCAACCGGGGTTTGCTTTGTTTGTGAGCTTGTGAGTGTTAAAGAGAGGGGTGTGTGTGTGTGTGGGGGTGTGTGTTAAGGCAAGCCATCATATGTAGCTCATATGGACCTGGTACTCACATTCCTCCTGCCTCAGCCCTCTGAGTGCTGGGGTTACCCAGTCATTAAGTATTACATAACTTGGATTCTGCTGTAGGACCATACCTAAATAAAGCAGATGCCTGCTTATATAGCCAGTCAAGTAACATTTCTTTCTCTTACTTCTTCCTCTAGCCTATAAAATTCCTCTGTCCTCAGACAGAAAGGAACCCTCTGGGCACCTTCCCATCTGGAGTGCTACCCCATTCATGAGTCTCAGTACTCAGATAAAAATTTCTGAAGCATATTACTTGGGAGGATGCTCTAGCCAGCTGGTTACCACTTGTCTCAGCCTCCAAAACAAACCAGACTACAGGATCTATTCCAACCTTTACCAACACAAAAGATTTTCCCACCCAATAGAGTCATTGTGACTTCCACAAATGGCAGGCTGTCCAGGCATGGCCTGTGGGCTCAAAAATCATTGTATCACATCTACAAGCTCGTTTTGTCTTTCTATTTCATTCTTTTTTTTTTTATTTAATTGACAATAATTGAACATAAAAGGTGTAACACATTTGGATACATGGATATATTCATTATATAATGATCAATCAAAGTGATTAGTATAGCCATCTCATTATCTATTTAGCATTTCTTTATGAAGACAGCATTTCAAAGCACTTTTTTTGGGTTTTTTGGTTTTTTGTTTGTTTGTTTTTTGGTTTTTTTGAGATAGGGTTTCTCTTTGTAGCTTTGGAGCCTGTACTGGAACTCACGCTATAGAAAAGGCTGGCCTCAAACTCACAGAGATCTGCCTGCCTCTCCCTACCAAGTGCTGGGATTAAAGACTTGCGCCACCACCGCCCAGCTTGCACACTTTCTATTTTTAGATGCATATTATTGTTGAGGACAGTGCTCCAACTGTGCAACAGAGCACTCAAAATTATTCCTCATATCTGCTTGTAGCTCTGTACCCACTGGCCAATCTGATTCACTCCCCTCATCCATTTTCCAGTAATGGTTATTTTAGCCTGTATTTCTAAGATGCCATTTTTTAAAATTATCATACTTAATATTAGGTTTCATTATGACGTTTTCAAACAGAATCTGTTTTTGTTCATTCTCATCCCCCATGGACTCTAACATCCTATAACTCCTCCTCGTACCCTTCCACTCAGGCCCCATACTTTCCTCTCTGACTTCATTTCTTATGTGTCCCATTACCCTTGCTTCTTCCTCAACACCTCTCTTTCCCCTCTCATGGTTACATTTCCCCTCTGCTGGTCCCATTTCTAGTTTCATAGCCAACACCCACACTCACCCATACATACATACATACACGTAAACATCGCAAGCTGGCATCCACACCGAGAAAGAGCATGCAGTTTCTGCCTTTCTGAGTCACCTTGATTACTACTTTCCAGCTCCACAAGTTTTCCTGCAAAGTTCATCACTTCGTTTTTCTTTGTAGCTGAATACAATTCAATTGTGTATACCTGCCACATTTTCAGTATCTATTCATCAACTGATGGACAGCTAGGTTGCTTCTGTTCCTCCCTACGAGCTATTTTTTTAATGTACATTCTTGGTATTCTCTGTCATTTTCTATTTTCTTGATTAACATACTCTTATATCATTGCCATCAAATGAAAAGGAACCTTAAATATGTTTCTGATGTACAAAAGGTTCTTATAAACAACAAAATACCAATTAGCATTCTCTAGGGCAAGAGCTGTACCCTCTCTAGGTTCTGGAACTCTCTAGGCCTTGCCAGAGAATTAGCAGTCAAGTTTTGTCCCGGGAGTCACTTGACATCAAGAATCTCCTGAGAGACTCTCAGCCCTGTGAGGGCCCATGATGTAGAAAGGCCAGTCTGGCATCCAGCAAGCCCTCCCTCAGGCTGGCTAATTTTAGTCCAACTCTACTGCTTACGTCAGTGTAGACAATTTGTCCCTTTGCTCAAGGCCTCAGTCCCCACAACTGAACCATGACAGAGTGTGGTGGTTAAATGGTCTCAGAATTAAGCTACTGAGTCTGAAGTGAGGAGTGGCACTTTTCTAGCCTCAAGCTTGCAAGAAGATGCCCTCAAATCAAAATATAGATCTATGCCTGAGTATTATGTGTTGAGGGGCTGGAGCAAGAGACTGGTTGAACAAAGGGGAGCTTTGTGCCTCGGATCTTTCAGCAACTGATTGTTAGGAAGCACATCAGGATACACACTGTGCCAGACACCCAGACAGGCTTGGAGTGCAGCAGATCACATGAGGTCTTTAAGTTTTCACCCCCAAATACCACGTTACAAAAGGCTTTTCCTTTTTCCTTTTTCCATTATGCAAATCACCTTGGTGTCTATTGATTGCATTTGCATGTGAAGAGGGACACTGGGTTTGTAACTGATGTATTTGCATGTGCATTTTTTACTAATCCGCTTGCAGGAGGGAGGTGATTACAGGCACAGGTATGGAAATATTACTGTCTGCAGCTAATAGAATTTGGCACCTCCGGAGGGTAAGTGCAGTCTGACGGTGGGATTATTACAGGCAGGTGGGAGCAGAGGTGGAGCAGATGCAGCCCCTCCTAACAGTCCTCATCAAGAATTCTTGCTGCAGGCTGCTGCTGGAAGCCACTATCTGACCCAGCCTGGGGAACCTACCCAGTGCGGAGAGGTGAGTTCTTCAATAGAGCCATCCTGCTCCACCCTGCCCTGGGTCTGCATGCAGAACAGCTTCCTTCTCTTTATACCACTCATTTTGTGCTTCCGTGTGGCTTGGCAGAAGTCATCAGAAATATGCCTGCATGTTGGCAAAGCAACTAACTCCTCGGCTTGTCTAGTCAGGAAAATAAAAAGGCCTCACAGCTGTTTAACTACCTCCTCCATGCTTTGCTCTTTGCAGCCAGAGTTAATATTATGCCTCATTTGCATCCAACATTTAAATTTACTCATTAAGTTCTAAAGGCTATGGCACCTTTTGTCAGCCCGGTCTCTAATAAAGACACAATCTTTTCGGAAAAACGTGTCCCTTCTCACAGAACCTAATTTCCTAAAACACGTTTTCCCTAAATATGAGGTTTCTGTCTGCAAAGGTATCAGGTGACTTCTCTCCTGGCTGTCCCCAAGAAAATACAGGGCAAGGTATAATGGTGACGGAGGGCCTGAGGCTGCGGAGGAAGCTTCTCACTCTTCCCCACAGCCCTAAGTAACAGTTGTGGAAATAAGACTTGAGTTTTATTTGGGTAGCTGTTTTGTTTTGTTTGTTTGCTTGCATGTGTCTGTATATGTGCTGTGAATGTGTGTGTGTGCATGTACACATATCTACGTGTGTGGGATACACGTGTGTGCTTATGTGCAGGTGCTGGACAGTTCAGCTGCTCTTAGCAAGCCAGCTTGCTCCGAGGATGCCATTTCCAACTCCCATATGGGAGTGATTACAGGCACCATTGGACATTTACAGGAGTGCTGGGGATCTGAAATCTTTCTCAAACTTTCTTCACCCACTGAGGCATCTCCCAGTCTCCTTATTGTTTGTTGTTTTTTTTTAATCATTTTCTCAAACTCAACTGAGGTAGGAAAAAAAAAGGTAGTGAATGAGAGAGGATGCAGGTTCTCCAAGAGACAGCTTAAAACTTTCACATGACAACCTTTCAGCAAAAACTGCTTATGGTACTGCTTGGTTAAAAATGAACCGGAAGAGCAACTTGAGGCTTGTGACTGTCAGGGGAAAAAAAATGAACCCTGATGGCAGGGGCTTTAAACTGACTATAAAGCCAACTGGTAAACTGATGACAGTGAACACAATTAGCAGTTTATTCCCAGCCCAAAGCTAGCAAAAGCTAGAAGGCAAATCCTTGCCAATAAAGGCTGTTGGCTGTCTCCTGTCTCAGAGAAACACGTGTTAGGGTTTGGATGGATCGGGTGGCTCAAAAGGACACTGAAATGGATTGCTGGGGACTACGGTATTATTAGATGGACAGACAGACAAGGGGACAACAACACAGAGGAGAGTTCAGGTCCCAGCACCAGAGACAGACAGCATACCAGGGTTTCTGAAGAGAATCGGAGCACATGAGGCAGAGAGAACCTCTTTTTATACCTTTTTGAGGATGGGAGCAGGGGTTTCCTAGAAAGAGCCTGCCTCTAGGCTCTCAGATATCCCTGAAGGACTCAGATGGGAGATGGGAAGCAGGATGTGGCACTTTCAAGGGATGAATCTTGGGGGTCACAATGTCCCAGTAGAGTATCTGTCAGTATTTGTGTCAGGTGAGCTTAGGCAGGGCAGCTGCTAAATGTCAACATTACATTCTCACAACACCCATCCTAAAGTTCACACCACATAGAATAGCCTCGAAGTCCAAACCAAGAGTAGTAGAATACGGTTAATCATTTTCTTTTTCATTAGCTTCAGGAGGTTAATTCTTAACTAATATATAAGAACATAAAAATTATATATACTACTGAGATGACATATAGTTTTCAGTAATGTACGTCTTGTATTATATTTCATTAGGGTTAAATACATTTACCTTTTCAAGTATTTTTCATTTCTTTGTAGTGAAAACTTTCAAGATTCTTTTAAGCCTTGGTTCTGAGTGGATCAGTTGCAGTACTTTTCCGGAAGTTGTTTCGGACTCAATAGTCAGGCCTCACTGACCAAGCAGCCACCCTCTGAATGATGGCTGATATGCATACAGTCCACCCAGTATGCAGTAAACAAGGCTGATATGCATACAGTCCACCCAGTATGCAGTAGACAAGGCTGATATGCACACAGTCCACCCAGTATGCAGTAGACAAGGCAAACTATTTGAAAACAGACTATGTCTACATTTTTTTTTCAAATGAGGAGTCTTCAGATATCAACTAAGAACAACACAGTGAGAAGGACATTCAGAAACCAGTGGGGGAAGTTTGAAAGAAAGAGAGTCAAGGGCTGGAGAAATAGCCCAGCAGTCAAGAGCACTAGCTGTTCTGGCACAGGACTAGGTTCAATTCCCAGCTCCCACATCTTGGCTCACAGCCATCTGTGACTCTAGTTCCAGGAGATCTGATGCCCTCTTCAGGCCTCCACAGGAGCTAAGTACTGCCCTGGTACACAGATATACATGCAGGCAAAACATCTGTATGCAGAAGTAAATAAATACAAATAAAATTAAAAGAAATAGTCACAGTTTTTGTTCAGAACAACAAAAAAGGAAATTGAAGGAAATTCATATTGTGAAAACTGAATGTTGTTGCTATTTGTTATTTGATTTTTTTTTTAAACCTTTAAACCACGTAACACAAAGTTCTGATTGAGAGGGCGATTTCCTACTCCACTCCCCAAGTAAAGTTGTTTGAAGTCATTAGCTGATGCATCCAGACACCCGAGAGACAGAGGTCAGGTGATTCTGTGTGAAGAAGAGTGGGTTCCCTCCAGGAGCTCTGAATTCCAGGTGGAAGTTTGGGGAGCCCCGCGTGGTGATGATCAAAAGTCAAGCCCTGCCTGGAGACTCCTGGGCTCTGTCCTTGGTTCTGCTCTCCATTCTACATGCACCGCCCCGCCTCCCAAGCCCACCATCTCATCCATCCACTCAGCTTAATTTAAATCATCCCCGGGCTGGCTACCTGTCCTCTCACACCATCACCGAGGCCGCAGGCCTGAGCTTCTGCCTCCCATAGTCTGATGTCTTCAACAGTGAAACTAACCAAGTTTGAACACACACAGACAGAAATTCATTCGTTAAGTAACAAAATGCCTAAGTTGTTAAGACAGAATGTCTCCAGAATCCACTCAAAGTCATCCTTAAAATAATTTTGTTGTTGTTTTGTTTTTCAGGACAGAGTTTCTCTGTGTAATAGACCTGGCTGTCCTGGAACTCGATCTGCAGACCAGGCTGGCCTCGAACTCACAGAGATCTGCCTGCCTCTGTCTCCAGAGTGCTGGGATTAAAGGTGTGTGCTGCCACCACCCATCAAAAATAACTTTTGAAGAATAAACATGCAGGGCCAGTGAGTTGGCTCAGTGGATAAAGGCATGTGCCACACAAGCCCCTGAGTTTGAGTCCACCATGCCATGTAGAAATGAGAGGCTAGAACTGACTCCACAAAGTCCTCTGACCTTCACACATGTGCCATGGCAGTGTACCTATCATACATACACAGTCGTAATAATAATAACCAGATATGCACAGAAGAAGGTCGCTCATGCTGACCATGATCATCTTCATCTTCACAAACTCAAACTCCTGTGCAGAGCACCACTCCTACCAAAAAGAAGCATGCAGCCTGTGAAAGACGTATTTACCTAAGCCTAAACCAAATGCCCTAACACCTCCCTTCTCGCCATCCAACCAACAACTTCTCCTGCTGCTTTCCACAGCTGCTGTGATGAGAAGCCCAACAGACCCAATTCAAAGGAGAAAGGACTCCATTTGGACTCACTGTTTTAGAGGGTTCAGTCCACACCTGCTCAGCTCGAGAGCCTGGGCCAAAATATCATAGTTGTGAGAACATGTGGCTGAGGACCTTGTGGAAGACAGAAAGCAGAGCGCATAGGCAGGTATTGGGGGCTCAGGTATATGTTGCCAGGAACCTATTTCCTCCAGGTCAGCTCCGCCTACCAAAGTCCCAAAATGGCACTGCTACCTGAGAACTGAGTATTGAAAACGTGAGCTCATGAAAGGTATTTCATATTCAAAGCCACGGCAGTGCCTCTGGGGTGGACGACTCCAAGAAGCACCCGACTCCAAGAAGCACTCTTACCCACCTTACCCTCCTGACAGCTCTGCCTCACCAACTAAGAGACAGGCTTATGAAAAATTCCTGTCTTCTTGAAAGATGAGTCAACAAAACTTTTTCTTGGCTGGGTGTGATAGCTCAGGCTTGTAAGCCGTTGGGAGGATAAAGGGAGGGGGAGTGTTTACTCAGGTAGTCTTGTGGGTGAGATTCGCTTTGTTTGGGACACGTTTGTTACCTTTGAGAGAACACTTGACACCAAGCAAGAGCTCCCCCATACTTTACCCTTCCAACTGCTCATGCTCCAAACTTTGATACCGTCTCCAGCTTCTTTCTCTCACTTCCCACATCCAACCTGTCGTGGGGTCTTGTAGCTTTGGCCTTCAAAATACACACAGAATCGAACCACTCTACCCCAGTCCCGTTGCTTGGCAGGCTGGTCCAGGCCCCCATCATCTCTCATTGGGTTGGTGCAGGTGCTTCCCGCTGGCTGTCCTGTACATTCCCAGCCTGCCACCATCTCAAAATTGTCCTTGATCACTTTATTTCCGTAGCCTGTAGTCCCTCTCCCTGCACTAGAATACAAGACAAGGCTTGATGTCCAGCCCTCAGCTTCTAGAACTGCAGACAGTACTGAACGGATGAATGAGTACTTTGGAGAGCCAGGCAGTGGCGTCAGTATTTTATTTATACTCACTGAACACCTGTGTCCCTATGTTGCTGAGAAAACTGTGACTTAAAGATTCAGTTATTTGCCCAGTTTTACAGTTACCAAGTCATCAATGTGGAATTTGCCTGTAGGTCTCTGTGACTCCAGAACGTCAAATAGCAAGTGTGATTTCTGAACGAAAGAGTCATCCTCAGATACTGCACAGATGATAGTGAGGAGACGCTGCCTCCTGCCTACAACACTGCCCAGGTTTGTAATGAAACTGATCAGGTGGGTCTACAGAGGCCAGGTGTGGGCAGCAGCCACAGTTCTCTGCTCCTTCACCAGGGATCTGTGTTAGCCCAGGGTCCAGGAGTGGATCAACCCATTCGCTTCACCTTCATCAAAAGCTTGAAGACACTCAACTAAGCCTCACCATCACAGCAGGAGATGGCGGGGAGAGCGTTTGAATGCCAGGCCTCCAGCTGTTTCGGTCTTAACCTCCTCCCTAGTGTAAGGAAAGGAATTGAATAAAATGTATTCAAGAAAGCCATCTCGGCTTCTGAAAGAAACCGTGGTGGTTCCTAAAACATCCAACTACTCTTCCCCAAGTCTTGCGCAACCTCATTTATAGCACTGACCTTCACAGGGTACCTTAAAGGAACTCTTACAGTCTCCATGAACACAAGAACTGAAAAGATTCAAGCTGACATAGAGGAGCAGGCCTGCGATCCCAGCTACCAGGGAGGCTGAGACAGGAGGATTATAAACTCAAGCCTGTCTGGAATAAAGAGTGAGTACCAAGCCAGCTTGGACAACTTAGTAAGACTCTGTGTCAAGTGTAAAAGGTGAGGAGGGCTGGGGAAATAGCCCAGTGGGTAGAGTGCTTGTCCGGCACATGTAGTACCTTAGGTTCAATCCTCAGTACCACCAAAAAAAAAAAAATCAAGAATATGAACAATAGGTTTAAGAACAGATAGCCATGCAATGGCAGAGCTGAGACTGGACCCCAGAGCATCCTCCTCCCACACCTGATGCTCCCTTCTGGTCCTGTGCCCCCCACACCCCAACCTCTGGCCAGGCCCTCAGCCCAGCATAGCAAAAGCAATCCTAGCCCCACAAGAGAGGCCTGATGACTCAGGGGAGCAGAGAAAGCCAGTGATCTTGTATTGAAGGAAACCAAGATGAAAGAGGGCAATCCCAGGGAAGAACTTGGGGTTCAGTGACAGACAATCGCAGGGTACACTGTCAAGACAGGAGAAGCCCAGTGTGGGGTGACATTGGAGCCACAGGAAGGAAACTGGTTGAAAACAGGGGAACGATTGGAGTCACAGTACAGAAGGCCTGACCTCGAGGGCCCATGGGGACACCAGCTGCTTCTGGACAAGCGAGTGGCAATCACGAAAGTGGTTCAAAAGACCAACGGGCTGGGGAAGAGCCAGGCAGGATGGCCGTACCAAGGGAGCGAGAAATGGGTGTCAGGAACACTTTATCCCATCCATGGGAGGCTCCCGCTTCTGTGGCATCAGGACATTAGGGCACACAGCTTCCTCTGCCTGGACTGTGCCCATAACTACCCATGACTCCCTCCTGCGCACCCTGCGGTCTCTGTTATAACCTTCCCAGACTAGTCCTAGGCATGGGCTGAACGTTCTTCTTCATAGTACTTTCCCGGCTGCCTTTGTCATTTCCATGTGAGACTGTGAGCGACCCTCCCTCTAGCCCCACCACCACCACTGGCTCCCACCAGTCCCAGAAGCTTCTAGTACCACCCACGCAGGTAGGGTGCCTCGGCTGCTGCCAACTCGTCCATTAAGCTGTCTTGGCTGTGTTTCAGAAGCAAATGGTCCAGGGGCCCGTTAGACTGACGCCTGACCTCACTTGGAGAGACAGCGGCCTAATCAAGGATTGTGAGGACGAGGTGGATAGATCAAAAAGTGGGAGCTTATGCAGGTCCCCTCGCTTCGACGCCACCCGGGGCAGCCCCTCACAGCCTGAGCCACAGTCTGCCGCCATGCTCTCGGCAGGCTTGCAGAACTATTTATCATTTTTCCAAAGTGATTGACTTTTGATGAGAGGTTCCGGAGCTCAGGCAAACACGCCTGGCTTACAGGGTATTGTGAGTAAAAGAAAAGAAATAACAGGTACTCTTCAAGTGTGGGAGCTGAAAAAGAAGCTAATTAAATGTCAGGGCTGGAGTTTAACCCACTTGAAGAGGGCGTTTCTATTCTGAAGTCACTGAGTTCTCTCATCCCCAAACTCAGACTCTGAAACACCCGCCCTGCCTAGAAAACGTACGTAGGAACCCGGTGAGCCCAGGAGGGCTGCAAAGCTGGCCACAGGATTGGATGACCGTTCCGGTCTTCCAGCCTACCCAGACATAAGACTTCTGAGATGCAGAGGGCCAGGGACACCGGGACAGCCACAGGGCTCATTTGTTCTTCTTTATCACGTCTAAAGGAGATGAAAGCAGAATCAGAAGACAAGGGTCTACCACCATGGCACTGGGAGGGTCGTGTCTTGAACATCATTTGAGAGAAGCTGTTTAGAAGCAGTTAACAGTGAAATCAAGAGCCGGGCGGTGGTGGCGCACGCCTTTAATCCCAGCACTCGGGAGGCAGAGCCAGGCGGATCTCTGTGAGTTCGAGGCCAGCCTGGGCTACCAAGTGAGTTCCAGGAAAAGGCGCAAAGCTGCACAGAGAAACCCTGTCTCGAAAAACCAAAAAAAAAAAAAAAAACAGTGAAATCAAGGCCTTGTGGCTTGAAGCCAATGCAAGCAAATGCCTGACCCTAGGGTCCCCTAGTGAGGTTGGGCTGGCCTCATCAGACCCTGGTCTTTCTACTGTTCATTTGCGTTCCTGTCCCAGAGATAAGTCTGTGTGACTGCCTCATAGAGAGAGAACCGGCACCATGCAGAGGTGTTTCCAACCTTCTCTGACTAGAGAGGTGAGCAGATTGGTGGCTCAGGGTTGTCCCCACAAGGAATCACCCTGCCTGGGGCTGAAGTCACTACTCACTTTCCTGAAGGGTCCAGGACCCTCTGGTCCCAATCATCCTATCAGTCCATGCTATTGTTCCACCCTAAGAGGGAAGGAAGGGGGTCCCTTCCTGTTCCCAACTGTGATCTGCATAGGAGTAGGGCTTGCAGTAACCGTGAGTTGATCCCCTCTGTGATGAGTCCTCTGCCTAGCAGCTTGCAGAACGTTCTTCCAGGCAATTCTCCCCGCCAGCGCCCACAGCCACCCTGCTTGTGCTCATCCCCGCCGCTGCTCTGGAGCCAGGGAAATGGAGGCCCACGGGTGACATGATGAGCATGCTCAGACCACAAAACCTAGTAAGGAGGACTCCTTTTCTGGTGCTCTCCCTGCCAACTCCTCCGGCACTATTCTACAGTGGCCCTGCTGTCCCAGAGCCAGGTCTCTGGCAGGCTAGAGCCTCACCATAGGTAGGAAGCCTCGCTGGGGCACACAGGCTTAACAACAGCTGCTCACCAGACCTGTTAATCCCTCCTCCGACCTGGAAGACCAGGGGCTCAGAAACCAGTTTGAGAGGTCTGAATAAATCTATACTACGAGCTCTCTTTAAAATTTAATCGTTATTTTAACCATCCACTTAAACAAGCAATTGTTCACCACCTTTCTATTTTTTTTTTCTCCTGCCATCCACAAGTGCGGGAGGAGGGATGGGAAAGAGGGAGGGGGGAGGCTGAGAATGAATGAAAGGCGCACAAATCCCCCCACTCCAGGCAGCAGCATAAACCACTTATTATGAACAGAGGCCCCGGGAGAGTCTTGTTTTTAATATGATTTGGATTAAGGGAAGAAGAAGAGCACGGGCTCCCACACACCTTGGTATAATTAAATCAGGCGGCCACAGGAGCCCTAGCCTGCCTACCCCCACCTGGCCGGCACTCCCAAGCTCCAGGCCATCTCTGGGAATGGGAATGGGGATGGTGGGGGAACTTTGATCATCTCTGTCCGGGCAGACAAAGGATTTAGAGTTTGTTCCATCAGTGTCCCTGAGAAGCTCAGGTCACACATGCTTCACCAGGGACAGAAAACACTACTCTCAGGGGGAGCCACCTGACATCCATCATCCCGCTACCCAGGGGTTCTTCCTCAAAATTGATTTTTGTGTGTGTGTATGTGCTCTTTGAAAATCTTGATGTGCTCTTTGAAAATCTTGATGAGCACTCACCCAGGAATCAACAAGCTCTGTCACAGCATGAACTGGGTGATGTGGCGTCCCCCAATTGTCTGCAGGGTCACAAGCTTCAGTCTAGCTAGGGCATTTCACAACATGGAGTGCATGTCGCCTTCAACCTGCTGTCTGCCCTACAGTCACATGGCACATAGACCCCACGTTTCTGCAGAGTGGCGGCGGCACTTCCAGATTTCTGAAATATTTTCATTGCTAAAGAAAAGAGCTTGCCCTTTTAGCATGCAGTCTCCGCCTTGGAACCCTAGGAGATTTCTTGTGTGTGTGTGTGTGTGTGTGTGTGTGTGTGTGTGTGTGTGTAACTGGGCTTTTTGCTGGCTCCAGACCTAGAGACCAGGGTGAAGGGCCAGGTTAGAAAAGAAGCTTAATAATATGCAACTTGTACTTATTCATATTCAAGAGTGATGCCTAAGAGGCTTGGGAGACAGCTCAGTTGGTAAAATACTTACCTCACGAGCATGAGGAGTCAAGTTCAATTCCCAGGACCCAAATAAAAATGCCGGTCATGGTGGCATCTGTGTGTAACCCCAGTGCTGAAGAGGCAGAGATGGAAAGATCCCTGGGGCTCGATGGCCAGCTCCTCTAATCTAATGCGTGAGCTCCAGGCTAGTGAGAGACCCGGACTCAAAAGAGGTGGAGATGTCATTCCTGAGACGAACGTCTGAAGTTGTCCTCCGACCTCCACACATGTGTGCACATGCACCTGCACATGCAGGCACACTGACTCATACTCAAGCGCACACATACACACACACACCACACACACACACACACACACACACACACACACACACACACACGCTTAAAACATTTCTTGACTGGTTAATACAGTGTGGGAGGATAAAATAACTGTTCCAGGGAAGATTCCTGGGCATGCTTTGAATTGGTTGTTCATGAAACCTTAGGCCTCTTGAGAAGCAGGAAGAGCTCTGAGACAATGTCTTCTTGAAGAAAGAGCTCACATCCATCTGTATTAGTAAACAATGAATGAAAGCAATGCCGTTCATAGTTGCTATTACCCTGTCCCTGACCTCAGTATACAGATGAGAGATCTTACACAGGAGGAAGTCACTGAGGATCTGACACCAATCTAAGAAGAGGTGATCAAAGGTGGCCAGAACCTGGGAGAGCTACCTGCATCACAAGGTCACCCTGGCTTGCTGTGTGACATCACCCCCACCCTTTCATAGACTAGCCTCTTCCCTGTGCCCTAGAAGTCCAAGTCCCATCCCTTCAAATTCTTAGAAAAGCAGACTGTCTTCTGGCCCTTTCCTTGAGTCCAGTGCTCCAATGCTGTGGGGATGCAATAAATTTTGTGTGTATACCTTCCTATTGTCAGTTTATTTCAAAGACTAAATAATTACTAAACCTTCATAGGGAATAAAATGAAGACCTCCTTCAAATGGGCACCATGAAATCAGAAGAGACACCAACTGTAATATCCAGTCTTGCCTCATCCATGAGGTTGGAATGGCTGGAACAAGAAGTATGCATTTAGACATGCTGAGTGCTTAGCATCTGCGCTGTAGGGTCCTCTCAGGAGGTTCTTCTGTCAGGGTTGTAAGGTCCTGGTTGTTGTCACTGTCTGTGGAAATCACTGCATCTCTCACTGTGCTTGACTGTACTATGGTTGTTCACATGCTCATGCCTAAAGTTCCTCACCCATGCCTCTAACTCTTGGATATTAAGCTTGACTAAGTGCCTTGCTTTGGCTTGTGGGATTTAAGTAGGTGGAGCACATGGGTCCAAAGCTTTGAGAAGGAGTTTGTATTTCTTGAAATAATCTTTAGTTCTTACTCTTCAGGGCCAGAACAATAGGCCCCAAAGTATTGAGGCTCTTCAGCCTCATGATAGGATGAGTACTCACACAGAGCAACCCAGAACTTGACCTTCAGCCTGGGACCAAGTGCAACAGAGCCACAAATGATCAGCAACCCTTAATTTAATTATAGTAAGCGTGAGGCTTAGAGGTTCTGTCCACAGCCAAAGTTGACTCTGTATGTTCATTTCCCTGATCCGTTGCAGATCCTACTTGGATGTGAACTGAATGTTCTCGTTCAATGCAACTTGGAGTAAAGACATCCCTAGGCTTCAGAAGCAGAGAGACCTAGCCCTAATCCCAGATCCCACACTTACTAGCTAGGTGGTATTGGACAAGGTGCTTCAGATCTCTGAGCTCCAGTTTCTTCTACATAAAGATGGTGATGAAAACTGCCTGACATAATTTCATTTTATTTGTTATTATTTGTGCATGCATGTCTGTGTGATGCGTGTCCATGTGTGCAAATGAGGCACACGTGTGCCATGGCACACATATGGAGGTAAGAGGATGGCTTTCGGCAATCAGTTCTCTCCTTCCATCAGGAGTTCTAGAGATCAAGCTCAGGGTGTCAGGCTGTGTGACAAGCACTTTTAACTGCTGGACCAACTCACTGCCCCCCCCCCAGCAGAACTTCTTTATTGGTAAATATGAAAACTCTATGCATATATATTTAGGGGAATGTCCCTGATATCTCTGAACCCCGGTGTCTTTGGGTATAAAGTAACAGGAGAACCTATAAGTACTACTTACTAAACCAACATAATCCCTAACAACAATCTAAACATTTGTTCTCATACCCACAGATAAACGTAGTCCTCACCTGTCTTCAAGGAAACTTCTCTTTGAAACAGACAGAGACCGCTACAGAAAACAACAACCAATCCAAACGCAGAGCTGTGGAGCCCAGTCCCAGTGGACACATCTACAGAGTAAATTCCACACTCAAGGCTCAGAGAACATGGTAGAAAAGGGGGCAGGGAGATTGTAAGAGCCACAAAATCGGGGAGTTTGCTGTGAGATTGTGTCTCCTAGGAATGTCAGAAGCTACACCAGTAAAGTCTCCTCAACATGGCTGCCTAAACATGACCTGAACAAGGACAGCAATAGATATGACAAAGCGGACACGATAAAGCTCAGGAGACCTCGACCCTAAACAAAGAACTGCAAGCAGCCAGGGACTGTTGGGAGCAGGAGAAAGTGTCTTCCCCAGAGAAGAGCACATCGATTGGTCATCTCACCAAAAGGTCAGCCCTGAAAACATTCATCCAAGTATATAAAGACCTAGCAGGTTATAGGAGAGAGAGAGAGAGAGAGAGAGAGAGAGAGAGAGAGAGAGAGAGAGAGAGAACACATATGCACATAGTAATAATTAATAAAAAGAAGGGCATGAACTTGAAAGAAACCAAGGAGAGATATACAGGAGCAGGGTTTGAAAGGAGGAAAGGGAAGGGAGAAATTGTCATAATTGTATTATAATCACAAAAATGAAAGAAAAGATAAAAATAAATTGTAAGATGGAGCAGGCATCTCTAAGTTTCCCTGTGTTCTATTTCCCAGGCTAGGTACACACTCATTCACTCATTTATTCATTCACCAGCATGTACTGTGACAAGGACATAGGCTCCCAATACTCCCTGGCCTCAGAAGCCCCACCTTGTCCTCTCATCTCCAGTGAAACTCACTACTAACACTAAGAGCCTAGACTAGTAAAGGGCACAGATATCCTGCCACTGCTTGGGTCTGAATTTGTGTATGGAGGGTGACTGAGGTTTTTAACAAGGACTGAGACCTCATCTGACAGTAGAAAAGACAAGAATACCAGGAGATTAGAGACAGGCAAGGAAGCAGGACAGAATTAACAAATCAAGCGCAGTTCCAGGCAGGGCAACAGCATCTTAAAGATTCAGCATGCCTGGATCAGTGAAGAGAGCATCATTTATATATCCTAAATACTATAGGTCACAGTGCCTCATAATGCATGTTGAAACATGGGGCTTTCATCCTAAGCAAACATTGGGAGCCGGGGATGTGAAGCCCAGGAGAGAGATCAAGCTCGTTGCTTTAAAAGCTCACTCTGACATACCTAACACAAAGTGATTCGGAAATCCTGGAAATGAAAGCACAGATGGGTCCCAGCCAAACACAGGGCCGAACACGTTTCTCTCCTGATTCCTCCCAGATGTGACTAAAGCGGTGACAGCACGGGAACTTAAAATGCGTAGAACGACAGCAAAGAGAAGGAGGGAGCTGAGAAAGCACGCTGAAAAACAAAATTTTTTTAAATGTGAAGCAAACAAAAGCTAAAGGCAAGAGAAAAACACAGCAAGTTAAGAGACGGAGCCGACCCGCCTGCCCAGGAGAAGATGAGAAACAGGGATGTGTGTCCATAAGACTCTGGGTGACTCGGGACAGGGATGCGCCAAAAACCTTCCTGGCAACATGTAGGTATGGAACAACAGGGTGTCTCCAAGTCCATACAAGGTGGCATTGTACACTGCCCTTACTTGTAGCCAGGAAGCTAGGAGTTCAGGTTCTCAGGAGGGGACCCAGTGATGAACAGCAAGATGGCAGACAGGAACAAAGGTAGTAATCTAAAGTCTATGTGTTAAAGGTAAAGGTCCCCTTTTCCACCACCCTCTCCCATCCAGCTCCTAGAAGCAGACCTCCAGGTATCTGGGTGTCTCCTTCCTCATCACCCAAGTGGGAGACCAACAGACAGAATGCTCCCCCAAGGATAACGGAATCACTCTTCCCAGTGTAATTCCCTCTCAGAAATTCGACTCGTGTACCAGAATTCTCAGGCTGAATCCTACTGCTGCCTTCTTAAGTACCAACCAGCCAGGGATCAATAGATTTAAGGAGGTCTCTAGGCGGGGATAGTAATGTATACCTATAATCCCAGCATTCTGGAAACTGGAGCAGTATGGTTTGCTCGGAAGGAAGGAAGAGAAGGAGGAACGGAGGGAAGGAAGAAGAGAAGACTGTGAAAAATAGACACCAAACACACAGTGAAACACTCCCTGTTTGGGTTTTTTGTTGTTGTTGTTGTTTTGCTTAGACAGAGTCTTGCCATGGAGCCACAGCTGGCTTGAAGCAAGGTGGCCTTGAACTTGTGACAATCCTCCTATCTTCTAGTCTCCAGCCGCTCAAGTGCTGTGATTATAGGTGCGCCCCAAACTGAATGAAAGCAGGGGAAAACCTCTCAAATAACACAGAACATGCTCCAAAGATAGAAGACATTCACGACATAGAATCATGGGAATTAGAATGAGACTTAAAACAACAAACAAACAAAAAAGACAAGAAAAGAGGACCGGGCACATTAAAAAAAAAAACTAAGCAATATTGATTTAAAAAGCAATAGAAAGTTTAAAGAACTCATGCCCCTGTATTGGAAGAATTACTATTACAAAAACATAAAGCTGGAGAAATGGCTTGGCACTTAAGATCACATCTGCTCTTGGAGAGGACGTGAGTTTCGTTCCCAGCATCCACACTGGGTGGTTCACAATTGCTTGTAATTCTAGCTCCAAGGCATCTGATACCCTCTCTGGCCTCCACAGGCAACACTACTCATACATGGCACAGATGCACACTCGTGTACATAAATAAAAATGAAACCCATAAATCTAAAAGTATTTTAGTATTATAAAATGGAAAAACAGTATTTTTCAAAGATTTTTAATTATTCTTTGAGATAAGAGAAACACACACAGTCTTAGAACTCATTTGGAAGCACAAAAGACCTCAGAGAGCCAATGCAACCCTGGGCAAATGAGGCATCACCATAAGAGATTTCAAGTTGTATTGCAGAGCCCTAGCAACAAAAAAAGACATGTAGATCAATGGAACAAAGCAGAAGATCCCGATAGAAACCCACGCAGCTGCAGTCATATTATGTTAAAGGACAAAGATGCCAAAAATACATAGTGGAGAAAAGACAGCCTCTTCAAGAAATGGTGCTAGGAAAATCAGATATCTATATAAAAGAATAAAACTAAATCCTATTTCTCGCCCTCTGCAAAAATCAACTTCACATGGATCAAAGACCTTAATGGAAGACCCAAGCTGAAACAGTTAGAGGGAAACCAAGGAAAACTTCAATATGTAGGTGTAAACAAGGACTTTCTATATAGGACTCTAGTTACTTGGGAAATAAAGCCAGCAATCGATAAATAAGGCCTCCTAAAATTGAAAAGCTTCTCACAGCAAAAGAAACAGTTAATTGAGTAAAGAGAATGGGGGAGCAGGGGATTCTGGAAGCAATCTAGCTAACAAGACTAGTCGTACAGAGAATTCTAGGTTTGACTGAGACACCTTGCCTCAATGGGTAAGGTAGAAAAGCAATCAATATCTGATAGAGGATTCATAGCTTGAATACAAAAAGAACCCAAAAGAAGGAAACTAAACAAGAAGCATCAGTCAGCAAATGGACAACTGAACAGACGTTTACAAAAGATGAAGCTCAAATGGCCAATCAACATAAAACAAAACAAAAAAACCCCTCAGCCTCACCAGTCACCAGAGAAATGCAAATCGAAAACTATGAGATCCCACCTATGCCCTGGACAGCAAGGTAGTCAGTAAGAAAATAAACAAGATTCACACAGTATAGGAGGGAAGGAGCTGGGAGTAGATCTGGAAGGAGTTCAGGGGAGCAGTGCAGGGGTGAATAGGATCAAAATTCATTGTAAGAAATTCTCAAAGACTTCATACAAATTCTATATTTTTTGTGAAAAGAAAACAAGCAAGAATGGCTGCTGTGGATACAGACAAAAGGGAGCCCTCGTAGACTGCTGGCGGGAATGTACATCAGCCCTGCCTCTGTGGAAATCAGAATGGACGTTTCTTGAAAAATTAAAAAAACAGATTTACTAGATGATCCTACGTTGCCACTCTTGGAAGTCTACCCAAAGGTCACCAAGTCAACAATCACAGAGACCCTTGAACATCAGTGTTTAGTAGAGCACCATTCCCAAAAGCTGAGTTACAGAACCATGGTGTCAAACAGTAGAGGGATAGATAAAGAAATGTGCTGTATATACACAATGGAGTTTTCTTCAGCTGTAAAGAAGAATGGAGTTTTTGTCGGAAAATAGCTGCATCTGGAAACAATCACAGTGAGCAAATTAAACCAGCCTCAGAAAGACAAACACATGTTTTCTCTCATTTGTTGTTCCTATATTTTATGTAGTCACACATATTTGTATATGTATACGTTAAAGTAGAACTGAGCAAGAGAGATGACTTATGTATAAGGGCATGAGAACCAGAATTTGGATCCTCAGGTGGTCATGGCAACCTGCCTGTAAATCCAGCTGCAGGTCGGAGACAGGATTCTGGAAGCAATCTAGCCAGCAAGACTAGTCATACAGAGAATTCTCGGTTTGACTGAGAGACCTTGCCTCAATGGATAAGGTAGAAAAGTAATCAAAAAAGATTCTCAACATCAGTCTCAGGCTTCCACATGCTTGCATACACATATGCACATGCACCCCCACACATATGTGAACATGCATACAAATGCACACCATTTACCTATACATAAAAGGAAGGAAAAAAGAAAAATATTAATGCAGACAAAATCCTTTTTTGCTGTTGATCAATCAACCAGAAGTATCAGCCTCATCAAAACCACAGGCTAGCCTGTAGCTAGAGTTTTCCTGCCTGGCCCACAGTCAGGACAAATCTCTGACACCCTCCTGTCCCACAGCCTCTCAGACCCAACCAAGTAAACACAGAGACTTATATTGCTTACAAACTGTATGGCCGTGGCAGGCTTCTTGCTAACTAACTGTTCTTATATCTTAAATTAATCCATTTCTATAAATCTATACCTTGCCATGTGGCTCGTGGCTTACCGGCATCTTCACATGCTGCTTGTCATGGCGGCGGCTGACAGTGTCTCCTGCCTTCCTGTTCTCTCAATTCTCCTCTCTGTTAGTCCCGCCTATACTTCCTGCCTGGCCACTGGCCAATCAGTGATTTATTTATTGACCAATCAACAACACATTTGACATACAGATCATCCCACAGCACTAGCCTCAGTTGATACTTTCTATGCAAGCTTGAGGACTTCAGTTCAATCCCCAATACCCACCTAACAAACCAGACATGCAAACACGCACTTATAATCCCAGCACCTGGGAAACAGAAGACAGGAGGATCCCTAGGCTTGCTAGCCAGTCAGTCTAGCCAAGTCAGTGAGCCCCAGGCCAGTGAAAGACTCTGTATCAAAAATAAGGAGGACTGGAGAGATAGCTCGGTAGTTAAGGGCACTTGGTGCTCTTTTAGAGGACCAGAGTTCAGTTCCCAACTGCCTGTAATATAGCTCTAAGGGATCTAACTCCCTCTTCTGGACTCTGTGGGCAATTGCACTCACATGCATACACACACCAGCACTCATAAATATAAATAAAAATAAAATAAATTAAAAAATAATAAGATGAATGATACTCCTGAGGAATGACACTCAGGGCCGCCCTTTGATCTATGCATGTATGTTTGTACACATGTATACCCACATACATGAAAACACACACAAAAATGTAATAACTTTTTAATGCAGACTCTCAGAGCCAGTTCCAGACCGAATGAGTCAGAGTGTGCGCTTCAGCAAGACTCCCAGGTGATTTCTGTGGCTCATTAAATATTCATTGATAGGAATCTCGTTAAATGAGCTATAGTACATTCCTCAGAAGTTTACATATACCTATTAAAAAATAAAAGACCTCTCAATGTGCCAAAATAGAACCGTTTATATTACCAATTATGCTGTACAAGGGGGAGAAGGTCAGAACAACATTGGCATGTGTCATCATTTGTACGAAAGAAACAAGAAGGGTTTGCATTACGCTTCTGTGGTCTAATTGGTGACCTAATTGGTTCCACTCTTGCCCCAGTTAAGTCCCCGCTTTCCTCTTCCTCTTTCCCTGGGATCACAGTCAGCAACACATTCAGTTTCATCCCACTGAACTCCTGGAGGAGGTCGTTAAAGCCCTCTCTGGGTCTTCCAGAGTAAGTCACTGCATCAGCCCTGAGGTCCTTTAAGACAATTCAATAGTTTATAATCTCAATGCTTGGGAGGCAGTGGCTAGAAGCTTGTCACAGTTTGAGGCCAGCCTGGTCTACAGAGCAAGTTCCAGGCCAGCCAGGGCTTCACTGCAAGACACTGTCTCAAACAAACAAACAAACAAACAAACAAAATGCAGCCCAGAGCAACTGATTCTGTCCACTCTTCACAGCTTTGTCTGATGCCCATGTAGGACCCAAAGACAGAATTTAAAAGTCCTCCCCCTCCCTCTCTCTCTTACACACACACACACACACACACACACACACACACACACGCACGCACACACATGCACACACAATCACAAACACACAAACACGTCTTTGACATTTCCCTCCCTTCCACCTCACCCCCATTTAATTCTCCACCGGTGTGTGCCAGCTCCTCCCCAGACCAAGACAAAACATATGCACAGAAACTTTAAAGGACCCAGAGAGCTAGGTGTCAAGTGGTCATTTGTCACTTGCAATTTTCTTCTCCTGTGGTCAATAGTCATTTTGTAAATGACGTAATAATAGCCCCTAAGAGCTGGCTCAGAGGCAAGTATTGATCAGGCCTGAGGGAGCACCGCCGTCCCAACTGGCTCCTGGCTGAGCCCTGAGACCTGGAGAAAGAAAGGAGAGTAATGGGTGATTAAAGGCACCATTTACTTTCCCTTTTAGCCAAGTGATTGGCAAGAAGGAAAACTAAAGCGGCCCCGCTCTCATGTCCAAGCTTGGCAATCAGCCCCACCAGCCAGTCTGAGCGTGCACTCTAGCAGCCCATACCTTGCTGTAAGCGGTAAGAAGTTTAATATGGAAAGCCTAAGATAGCCAGTTGCAGATCATTTGGGGCTGATATGATGTTCCAGTCATCTGCTCTGGGAGCAAACCGTTCCAAAGTACATGTCACGTGATAAACATGATTTCATCATGTTCACAGATTTTATGAGTCAGCAATTGGTGTGAAGAACAATAAGAATGACTTATTTTGGCTTTATAAGTCTAAGATCTTATCTGAGAACCTTCAGAAGTAGGGTGGGGCTTGGGGGCCAAGGGCATACATGGCTGGAGGCTGAATTATCTGGAGATTCTTCCCTTTCAGGGACAGCACCTGGGACCAGTGTGACTTGAAGGCTGGGCTCAGCTGAGACCCCATTCCTATATGTGGCTTCTATAGTTAACCTGGGCTTCCCACAAGGGAGTAGTAGGTTCCAAGAGAGACTGTCTGTCCCCAGAGGAAGCATCTCAAGAGTCAACGTCTCAAATGTCCCAAGACACCAGGCAGAAGCTGCCTGTCCTCTTATAGGCTCCTCTCAGGGCGGCATGTCCTCTGTATTTGATTGGCTACAGCCATCACAAGCCTGCGCAGGTTCGAGAGAAGGGATTTAGACTCCTCCACAGGTAAGGCGAGGGTCTAAGAATCGAAGGCCTCCTTTTTAAAAAAAGTCGCTGGATTTGTTATTTCTGATGTTGCTGTGAATTAAAGGAGGAAAGGATGATTTGAGCTCACTGAGGGTATAGTCCATCCTGCCTGGGGAAGCATAGTGGCAGGAGGCTGAGGTGGCTGACCACACTGTGTCCACAGCCGGGAAGCTGAGAGAGAGGAATGCTGGTACTCTACACACTTTCTCTTTTTATGCAGCCCAGGAGCCCAGCCACAGAATGGTGGTACCCACGTTTAGGGTGGGTCTTGCCATCTAGACACCCTCTCACAGACACACCCAGATGTTTTTCTCTAGTTCCTGTCAAGTGGACAGTATTCACCATCATGGTCACTGAACATGGCCTTTTTTTTTTTTTTTTCCTGTGATGCTGAGGATCAAACATAGGGTCTTGCTCATGCTACATAAACAGTCTACTACTGAGTTACAACCCAAGGCCCAACACAGTATGTTAAAATTCATTTCAGTTTTAATTATGTGTGAAGTGTGTATACATGAATGCAGGTACCTATGGAGGCAAAAAGAGGAAGCTGAATGCCCTGGAATGGATTTAGAGGCGATTGTAAGCCTACTGACTGACATGGGTGCTAAGAACTAAGTCCTATTAATCACTGGACCATCTCTCCAGGCCCCTGCCTCTGATGTAGTAACTTTAAAGGGACCCTTCTAGAAATATATATATATATATATATATATATATATACATATGTATATGCATATATATGCATGTATGTGTATATGTGTATTGAAATGCTAAAAAAATATATCATAGAAAAAATATAAGTTTATAAAATGTTAAGGATTTTTTTATTTTATTTTATGTATAGGAGTATTTGCTTGCATGTATGTAGGTATACCAGGAGCATGCCTGGTGCCCATAGAAGCCAGAAATCATATCATATCATATCATATCATATCATATCATATCATATCACATCATATCATACCCCCTGGAACCACAGTTACAGGTGGTTACGAGTCACCACCCAGATGTTGAGAATAAGCTGAGCAAGTGTTCTAACCACTGAACCATCTCTCCAGCACCCAAATTGAAGACTTTAAAAGGCTGAGACATTCCAAACTTTCTTTGAAGTGTTTGGCTCAAAATCAGAGTCCCTATGAGACTTCAAAATCTGTGACCTCAAGGGGCCTCAGTTTACTCATCTGTAAAAGAAAGTAACCGTCTCTTCCCTCCCACGCTGGGGTTGCTAAGGTAACTGGGAAAAGGCGCTCGCAAGCATAGTAACTATATAGTGTGAGGAGTGGACTGTGGTGCTTGCAAGCTGATTTTTATCAGTCTCAGCAAATATTGAGTTGATATCAATGGGATGTTAGCCAAATGAGGTCAAGGAGCTGACAGATCTGAGTGGACACATGCAGTCAGTGCAGGAGTTGGGGCAGAGCAGGCATGAGGAGGGCAAGGCAGGTATGCCGAAGCATGCGCTGTCTTGTCTCGAAGGCTTCTTCCAGGCTTTGACACCCAGAAGGCAAGAGCACCTTTTCCTCTGAAATCCACCCTCCTAGAGGGTATGTCAGCTCCCAGTGGCAAATCATGCCCCGCCCTTGCCCCAATCCCGAGAGAAGGCCAATGGTGGCCAATGTGGAGAGCAAGGTCCTACCGCTCTCCCACACTCCAGCCAGGCACAACATAGGAGCTTAAGAACGGAGAGACCACTCACTTATCCCGCTGCCAACCCGAGGAGCAGGTATATGGTTGTCTGGAGATGGGGAAAGGGTGAAGCAGGGGTGCCATGGCCTCATCTCGGCTTGCTCCTTTGGAGTTCTCACCACTGTTCTGGAACACTTCCCGCGGTGAGAGCTCTGCCCCTGAGGCTTGCGTTCATTCTTCTTTGGTGCTGGCTTCTTTGACTGAGATGGGGAAACTCCACCCTGGAGGGGGCCTCATTTTGTCTTTTGACCCAGTCACTTTCTCCTATCTGGTTTTATTAGTAATAAAACCAACACGGTGGTCCCGTCCGACACATGTGCTTGTTGCCCAATTGAACACGCACAGCTAGGTGACATGTTTAATGTCATTCTCCAGCTCCAGCTCCAGCTCCAGCTCCAAAGCCCTCCCTGCTCAGTCCCATGGTAATGTGCCTCCTAGACCTAGCCCTCAGGCTGCAGAACACAAGCCTGACCCAGCAGCTCAGAGAAGCCCGCCAGGGAAAAGGACACCTCCACACACTAGAAGGGGAACTTGAGCTTGGCAGGCGACTAAAAGACCTTAAATACAGCATGGGTGGCTGGATGCTGCCCACCGAGGAGGGCTGTTCAAGAGAAACGCAGTGTGTGCTCCTGGAGATGGAGAAAGGATGTGGCAAGGGTTGGTGTCTAGGCAGGAAGACCAGCAAGGAGACCATCACGGCTGTCTCTGGCAGCTCACTGTGGTGTGGATTGGAGCAGCAGCGGAGGAGGACACCCAATAGAATGAGGAGGACACCCAATAGAATGACCTGGGGCATATTCAGGTGTTTAATTTTTAAAAATACAACGTTTTTATTAATTCTCTGAGAATTTCATACATACATACCTATAGTGTATTTTGATAATATTCACCCTTCATTCCTCCTAGACCAACCCTCTTTGTACATTTATTTTTATGGCCTAGTGAATCCAATTTGTGCTGCCCATAGGGTCACGTGTATGTGGCCATCCAGGATTTGATTCGTGACCAGGCATCTCTGAGGGCAGCCTTACAGGACCCAGTGACCGATCCCCTACTTCCTAGCCACCCCTAGGTTGGGTTTCAGTATGCTCCTCCAGATCTGACTGGGGCTGAGGAGGGAAAGGGGAAGTGTAGGAGGAGAGAGGAAGGCACAGCACCCTGATACTGAGGTGTGTTTTTATTACGACGCTAATGCTCCCCTAATTAATACCAGGAGGCTGTGACTGCCATTTCACTATTTTCACTCTGCTGATTTGCCCCTTGGGACAAAAGGAAATTGGAATTAAGAGGAGACAATGGAATTGCTGGCAGGATTATTAGCTTCAGTGAAGCTAATGAAAAGAGTGGGAGGGAGGAGGAGAGGAGAGCCTCAGGGGGGCCCTGTGACTCAGGTGGGAAGCTGCCTGAGGAGCTGGATGGGACAAGACCATGATGGAAGGCCTGTACCCTCTGGGTTCCAAATTCCTGTCAGACACCAAGGTCAGAGGCTGTGGAAGCCTGTTCAACAGAGGAGGACAGCATTGAGGGTTGCTTTCTCCAGCAAAAGGAGCACAGAGCATAACAGAGAAGCCCTGAACCCTGAACCCTGAACCCCGAAGAGGAAGCCAGCCCAGGCATTGGGCAGTACCAGTTGTCCTCTTGGCAGAGGTGGAGTCCGGTTACCTGACCCAATAGGGATAATAGATAAAGGGCTTGTGTGTTTCCAACATGGGCCCAACTGATATGCCCACTGCTCTCCAGGAGACAGCAAAGCCCTGATCAGAACCCTATCTCTAGCTACTCAACCACAGCTCCGGTCCCTAAAGCCCAGAGGATTCAAACTGGATGAGAATCCAGAATATTTAGAGCCCAAGACAAAAGAGAAGCAATAGTCGGGCCAAGACACATCTGCAAGTATACACACCACTCACATTCATACACAGGAGCTTACGTGCTCCTTAAGCAGGCACAGCCAACCCACCCACATGTACACACGCACCCAAACTTGAAAGCACACGGGTGCCCACACACCGGCACACTCACCCATCATGCCTTGGGTGGTGGTCACTAAGGTGATCATAACTGTCCTCTTTGCAAATCCATCCATAAGCCAGCCCTCTTCTACTGGCTTAGGCCAGTTTACTGTCCCAGCACTCCAGCTTGTGTCCACCTGTCCCTCCTCCCTGCATCACTGGACCACTTCCAGGGTAGGTAAGGGTTAAAGATCCGTCCCGTGGGATTGCCAGGACAATGGGTTCTGCTCTGTTCAGCTATGCTCCCGTTTACCCCCTACAATCGATGCAAGATGAGGAGTTCAGAAAACACAATGCAGTTTCATTTCCAGGCTGCATTTTTTCCCTTCTATGTAGCTCATGAGTCACCAGATTAGCACCTTTCCAATTACTGGGAGGCAGAAACCCTATTATCATAGAAACCCTCCTGCAGAATGACGGCTCTGTTCTTTTTGACGGCAGCAACCAATCCCACAGAGCTGCAGAGCTTAGCAAGCTGGGAGCCTAGTGTTCTAAGGAGCTTTGTGTCCTTGTTGCAAAAGTGAACTTTAAAGAACTCTCCTCACAGCCTCAGCAGCACCTCACATGCTCAGTGAGACATGCCAGGGCAGCCTAAATGGAGTCTCTGAGGAACCAAGGAAGCACATCCTGGTGCCTGGTGCCCGGTGCTTTGGACTCCCCTTATAGGAACCATGGTGTGGAATGCTCTGCCTGAGATAGAAGAGAACTGTGTTCAAGGAAGAGTCACTGGAGGTCCCTTCAAAGGACCTTTGAGATCAAGCTCATTGGGCAGGGTCTCTCTGAACCTAGAACCTATTTGGCTAGACTAGCTGGCCAGCGGGCCCTATAAATCCTCCTGTCTTGGTCTCCCCATTGCTATGATTACAAAAGCTCACCAGTGTGCCCCACTTTTCTACATAGGTTCTGGGTCCTCATGACTGCATAGCAATATTTTACTGCATGAATCGTCCTCCCAGTCTGTGGGAGCCCAAGTGACTCCAGTTTATGGCTTGATTCCATCTTGACTCAAGGTCAGAGAGCTCAAGCTTGTCTTTGCTCCTTAAGGCTCGAGAGCAGGATGTTTGGCCAAAGGCATAGCTACTAGATGTTTTGCTCTTCAAGGCTGGGTAAGAGGATGTATAGCCAAAGTTGTGGTTGCCAGATATCTTGAAACTTAAGGAAGTGTCCTTGGTGAACCATGGTGTCCTTGAGAGGGGGAGGTCTTTTGCCCCCTCCCTTGCTTTAGGTATAAAAAAGGCTGTGAGAAATAAACTTGGGGCTGCTGTGGTATTGACTGAGAGCCCTCCTGAACCTACTCTGTGTCTCTGTCTTTCTTTGATGTCTGTTTTTCCTATTTGTTTTTTCTCAGTCCTCACTCCTCTATTCAGGACTGTTTGACAGGTCGGTCAGGACCTGACATGAGTCCCCAAAGAATTAATTTTAAAATGTGTGTGTGTGTGTGTGTGTGTGTGTGTGCGCGCACACGTGCGCGCACACGCACACGCTAGTCACAGACAGGACATGAAGGAATCAAGCTGGTACTGATTAGGAAGCATGCTCCCTACTGGCTAGCTTTTGTAGTACCAAAAAGTCATCAACAGTTTTATCTAGCTGTGAACCCTGTGAACTACAATAATGACTAGCTCAACGAGATATGCCCATGATGCACCAATGTTAGAGGTGCAACCAACCACTTTCCATTTGGTCCACTCCCCAGGAGGAAACACATGCTTGGTACTGTAAATCTAGGCACAAAACCATGGCTGGAGAGCTCACAGACCCCAGGGGTGAACCTACTGTTATTATTCTGCTAAATGGTCGTAGTACAAACTGCCCTCTCAATTCATCTATATTTACAAATTAGTGCAACTCTTCAGACCTTATCAGAGAAGTTTCTTTATGCAATGGATGGTGGCTAACACAAAAACTTTTAACTGATCAAAGCATAGAAAAATAAACGTCTGATGGAGTGATCTGCCACAAATGGGACATCTGTATCATACCTCCTCCTTAAGAAGCAAGGATCATTTTGGAAGAGGGAGTGGAAAGACTAAGGTCTGGGAAGACCAGAGTGAAAGTGTCTTCTGAACATAACAGAACTCTTGCACTCCTGAACTCACAGGAGCTGTGTCTAACTGCACAAATCCCGCACAGTCAAGCCAATCAATAGTCTACCATACAGTATGAAGGGGTTTATAAGCACCTCCCCTAGCTGAGGAGCCATTGACAGTTGATGGCTTCTGGGAGAAATAGAATCAATTTTCTAAGGGTGTGGCTCCTAGCAGGGTTGACCATACTCAGTGGGTGGCCCACACCCGGAAGTATATGGATATCACAAATCAGAGTCAATGGGTTATTTTTCTTTCAAGGGACAAAGTTGGGGAGCAGAGGGAAATGGAGGTGGACCTGGGAGGAGTCAGGGGAAGGAGTGGAAGGATGAATGTAAACAAATACATTGTGTGAAATTCTCAAAGAACTAATACAATTTTTTAGTGTGTGTGTGTGTGTGTGTGTGTGTGTGTGTGTGTGTGTGTGTGTATGCTTACTGTACTGAGGGTAGAGCCCAGGGCCTCACTAATGCTGGAAAGCATGCTTTACCACTGAACTACACATACTAGCTCTGACTTTTAAATTCTTTATGTCATACCTAAACACTGAAACTCCCCCTCTTAACAGAAACAAAACAATAGCTTCAGGACCACAGCTTTCAATAATTTTTTTAGACCCAGCTTTCTCTCAAGCAAGAAGGCCATTTGTCAGCAGTGGTCATCACATCTTCTTTATGCTTAGTTCAAGTCTGAAATGGCAACAGAGCCTACCACATCGATTGTTTGGGTTTCACACCTATAAGCTCCATCTTCTCCAGCTCAGTGGATGACAATGGCATAATCAGAATCCGTCGCATTATTTAATTAGTTGGAACATTTAATACTCCCCCAACTGTTCCTTTGAAGTCATTTGCACATAAGTGCAACTCTACCAAGGAATAAAAGATCTCTATAAATATTGCAGTAAAATTTTAATTACACTTCAATTGCTCAGCAGATTTATTTGCATTAATCAGGGAGGTCTCTTATCCTCATATGCCTATCTCAACTTCTCAGCTCCTTCTTAAACCATTAATTAGCCAAATAACCATCTCACTTCTTGACAGGCCTTGGAACTGCTGGGGAAGCTGATGACGTCCAGGGACAGGCCTAGAGAGGGAGGGTTTCAAAGTCCGTTTCTGCTAAATTGAGTTGCCTTGTCTTCCCATCACACTTGCTGTGAACTACTACAATATCAACTAACAGCCCCAAATCAGTATGTCCTGAGAATGTGCAGCTGAACAGGAATTCCCCTCCATGCTCTCTATGCATTATCTAATTGACTTCTTGCATCAACATAGTACAAATGAATAATTAATAAATGACAGATCTGGGATTCAAATCCAGGTTTATCTTGTCCCACCATTTGTTTACTTCACCAGTGACCTTCTGTACTGTCTGCTCATCTTTGCCACCAAGTAGCCCCATAAAGGATGAATTTTTTTGTCCAAATGTGATCCTTTCTGAAGTTTCAGTCCCTAATAATTGCTGCAGTGATTGTCATCTGTAAAAGATGTTCTCTTGGGGGAGCATCACTGAGCAAGATGCAGGGCTCTGCTTCTGAGCCCGATCTCTCTTCCCAGCCATCTTTGTCACTCTGACTCTATTTCCCTCCTTGAGGACCACAGAGCGCCATGTTAAAGATGGAAGAGACCTTAAGCATTGTGTAAGTCTAGCATCTTCTTTTTACACAGGCAGAGAGCTGTACTTTGGCTCATGGTTGCAGACTCCCCTTGTGTGGCCCTATTCCTTTTGGGTGTGTGGTGGGACAGTCCATTTTGACAGGAAGCACATGACAAAGAAGCTGTGCCCTTGTTGCATACAGGAAGATAGGAAGGACTATAGTCTCAACAGCTCCATCAAAGGCACACCCACAATGACCTTACTTCCTATCATGAGGCCCCACCTGCTGAAGGTTCTTCCACCTTCCAACAACTCCACAGGCTGGTGACCAGGCCTTTAGTTCACAGCCTTGAGATGTTGGACCAGTTGTAATGTTATACAGCTAGCCAAGGTCAGAGTGCAAGCTACCAACTGGAGTGATCGCTCTGTTGAATATTGAACTCCCTAGCTCCCCAGTCAGGGCACCTTTGTTTCTACTGTATCCTCTCCAATGAGTAACTCATGCAACCTCTCATTATGTCCAGAAGAATCACCCAAGTCTAAGATTCCATGCCTTTGACTATATTTTTTGGTTCCTATTCATTTTGAGCCTCTATGTAAAACAGCATTTTCCCTGGTGTCCAGTGGAGATTTGAAGGGTTCTCCTCTCAAAATCAAATCTTTACCCACTACATACACACTTCCCCCGCCCCCAACCTTCCCCTCTCATCCACAAACACACTTTCCAGATAGATGCTGTTCTAAAGCAGGACCCTCCTCATCTAGAATCATCTTGTGACTCTCCACAGCTTTTCTGTTTTTATGGTGTCTTTTTAGGGTATAGTATCCTGAATTACAAATAGCCTCCCCATCTGGAAGAAAACTTGCTTTTAATTTCACACATTCTCTCTGCCCCTCAGATTCCCAAGCCCAGACCTAGCCTCCCCTGTAAAGCTTACACAGCACACTAAGAAGCCATAGAACTTGGCAGGGGCAATTCCCAAGAATAACCAGGCTTCTCCAGCCCCACCCACCTGTGAAGTCTCTTCATACCCAACTACCTCAGTCAAAACCCAGGACTCGTGTTGCTAAGCTAAGGCCTAGTCATTTTTACACAATTCCTTTGGACCCCAAATGTTCTCGTCTGTATAGGTAAGAAAATGTCCCCCCACCCTCCCCACCTCCTAACCAACTTTGTAGCTTTGATCAAGTGACTCTCCGAGTCTCGGCTTCTTCATGGACATCTGGATTGTTTCCACTTTTGCTTATCAGGGATAGCGCTGCTGTAAACACTGAAGTGTTGGTATGCACAGGAGAACACGATGATGGAGACCATATCCAAAGCCTGCTGCACAACTCTGAGACAGGCAGAGCGGACTGGACGGTGGCTAAGGGCTCTGGAGAGGTTGCTGGGCTCTGAGTGGGGAGACTAGAGGAGGCAACTTTTGAGCTGGTTTCAAAGTCTTGTTTGGATAGAGGGGAGGAGTGAGGCAGGGAAGTAGGAGGCGAGTGGCAAGAAGATATTCCAAGCAGCCTCCCTGCACAGCTTGACAATGACCTGGACCATCAAAGAAACCATGGCAGAAGAACAGGAATATATCTCTGGTGAGGAGATAATGTACTTCATACAAGCTCATTAGGCTTATTCCAAAATGGAGCTTCCTAAGGAAAGCACTCAGGACCGCAAGTTAAATAGCCATAACTCCTCTATTAACTGTTTACATGAACCCCAACTTCCTCTATCTAAAATGCAGCTTATAATAGAGACCACCCCAGTAGTTGTTTACTGCTTAACAAGGTATATCTACTCTGAGATGATAAAACACGGGGTACTCAGGTGTGTGTGTGTGTGTGTGTGTGTGTGTGTGTGTGTGTGTGTGTGTAAATGTGTGTCGAGGGGGCAGGGGACAAGTAGCCCAGGCTGACCTCAAACTTGCTGTGTAGCTGAAGCTGGACTGAATTCCTGATCTGGCTCTGTTTAGCAAGTGTTTGGATTTTAGTTATGTGCTACCATGTCCAACATGAGGGTGTATTTTAAAAAGTGATTGGCTCATACCTGCAATCTCAGCACTCAGGAGACTGAGGCAGAAGGATTGCCAAAAGTTTGAATCCAGCCTGGGTTACACAGAGAGTTATAAACAGGCCTGGACTACAGTGCAAGTCCCTTTCTAATACAAAACAACACAGGCAAAAGCCCTCCAGCACCCATTCATGGCTGTCTCCCATGCTCCACTTCCTCATGCTCTGATCTGCTCTTCCTGAAATCTTCAAGAAAAATCCATCCTTACAATCCTGCTAAAAACACGGGCTTGGATGTGCATATTGCTAAAATATAATCAGGATCTTTTACATAGGTACGGTCTATATAAGGATACAATCATGGGCAAAAATAGAGCATTGAGGAATGATATTAATGAAGAAATGGACAAGTGTCACAGAAATGCCTACTGTATATAAATGTACACTTCTCAAGTTTGGGTGCTTGACTTCAAGAATCCACATGAGTAATGGGTGCACCTTTATAAAATGATTTTGGTCTAGTTATGTAGAAATTAAAACAATGGCATATAATAAATACTAAATGCAGAAAAAGAAAGAAAGAGGAAGGAAGGAAGGAAGGAAGGAAGGAAGGAAGGAAGGAAGGAAGGAAGGAAGGAAGGAAGGAAGGAAGGAAGGAAAGAACCCACACAGGTCTGCCATAGGAAACACACTCCATTCAACAGTCCACAGGAGAAGGCCACAGAACTTTCAGAGGTACCCAGGCCCAGGCAGAGGGAAGTGACCCCTTTCTCTGCAGCATCACTGTCTTCTCACTACAGACAGAGCTTAGGGAAAGGCTCCCACCCACACCCAGAGCTCCAGACTCTGATTTCTGTGTAGCTGGAGCTATCTCCAGTCCCGGGCCAGGCAGCCACTCAGACTCGAATAAACACACAGACGTTTATATTATTTAAACTGTTTGGCCTAATTATGGTGATATTTTATTTGTATTAAAATGTTATTTGTATGTTAATAAATAAAGTTGCCCGGGGGTCAGAGCTATTAGCAAGCCATAGGAAAGCCAGGCAGTGGTGGCGTATGCTTGTAATCCCAGCACTTGGTAGGCAGAGCTAGGTAAGTCTCTGTGTGTTCAGGGATACAGCCAGCAATGGAGACACATGCCTTTAATCTCAATACCAACCATAGAAGACCTGGAGGTCTGTACAGACAGGCAGTGACGAGGCGGTCATGTGGTTGGGTTTACAACCAATGAGAAGGCAGAACTGAAAGTCTTTATAAAGACTTTAACACAGGAATTAGTTCTCTTTCAGAGAGGTAGGACCACCACAGGAGGAAGGGTAAGGTTTTCGCTCTTAGCTCTGACCTCTTGGCTTTCTTATTTGCATTGGCTCTATGTTTCTTATTTAATAAGACGGTTGGTTACATCTACACCTAATGGCTCAGGCTTTTTGTTATCTAGATCTTACATCTGAAATTAACTCATTTCTATTAATCTAAAAGTTGCCACATGGCTTGTGGCTTACCAGCACTTTACAGCTTCTTATGGCAGTGGCGGCTGGCAGCGTCTCCTGACTCAGCCTTGTCTTCCTAGAATTCTCCTCTCTCCTTATCCTGCCTACACTATACTTCCTGTATGGCTACTGGCCAATCAGCATTTTATTTATCAATCAATCAGAGCAACACCTTCACAGCAAACAGAAAAACATCCCACAGCACCTCTGACCTGTGTGCTGGGGATAGAGGAGCCTGGAAACAGAGTATCTCCTGTCACTGGCTGTAATCACAGCTAACTGAATCTTGGCTGATGCCAAAATTGACTCCTGATTGAATTTAGAACTTTTGTTTAATTAATTATCATTCACCTGAGCACTGATGCTTCCCTCAGACCAAGGTTAACTGTTTCCTCCCTCCCGAGATTCCTGTCTTCCTCCGAACCTTGAAATCTACTAAAAGGAGATCTGCTTCTGGAGGGGTGCCTATCTCAGGTTCCAAAGATGACGCAAAATGCCAAAGGCTCGAGAAAGTAAAAAGGAATTGCAGGTTGGAAGACTATATATCCTGACTACGTAAAGAATCCCGGGCTGTGGAGATGGAGAAACGTGTGGAACACTAGCTGTGCAAGTGTGAAGAAGTCAGTTTGAAACTCCAGACCCACCTAAAAGACAGACCTGCAGGCACGAATGTCTGTAATCCCAACTCTCTCCAGGAATAATCACCAGAAGCGTGCAGGCCAGCTAGCCTGGCGTCTGCACCAGCAAGAGACTGTCTCAAATAAGGTGGAAGGCAGTGGCTGACACCTGGGGTTGTTCTCTGACCTGCCAATGTGTACACACATACACAAGTAGAAGCTAAAAAGAAAGGAATTTTTACAATACAATTAGAAAAACCAAAATAACCTAAGTAAAGAAAATAAGCAAAGTGTGATATAGTTGTATGTGTTCATATTTGTATGTGTTATCATATTTCAAAATGTTTGGGGTTTTTTTTATTTATAACTTTCTAAGAAGATTGTAATCTTAAGTGTAATTTGGGAACAGTTTAAATTTTCACTTACTTTGGGAAGTCTCATTTATAATGACGTGGTGGTGAACTTCGTAATTTAGTCCACAGGCAATAGTGTGCAGGCCAATTTATAACAAATAGCGTTCCAGGAAACAAAATGCAAACATGCGTAAGTTTATTGTAATTTTTACTGATAAAAATGTGTTATGCATGATTTCCCATTAATCCTAAACCATATTCTATTAAAATTTCAGCATAGCCTGCTTTTATTGATATTTGTTACATTTTTGTGTCCCTAGCCAATCTGTGGCTGCCCGTGATGAAGTCAAGTAGTTTCAACACATTTGTAGCTATTTCCATTTTTGTTAACAATAAGATGGAAGCAAACCTATAAAGCTAGGAAATATGACATCACTTGTCTGCTGACTGCATGAGAGATCACATTGATGAATCAGATAGCAGTTTTGAACAGCAACTGTGTCCTCAACTTTCGTGCTATAGAAAATGTAACAGGGGCTGGAAGATAGTGCAGCCAGTGAAATAAATGCTTTCCTTGAAAGCTCTAGGATCTGAGCTTGATCCCCAGGACCCATGTCTAAAAAAATAAAAAAGCAGAGCATGGATGCACATCCTTGTGATCCCTGCACTGGGGAGGAAGGGATGGACATATTCTTGGAACTTGTTCCAGCCAACCTAGACAGCCTGAAAAGTTCTAGGTCACCTGTCCCCCCCCCCAAAAAAAGGCAGATTCCACTTGAGGAATGACACCTGAGGGTGTCTCCTGACCAGCAGAAGCACGCAAGAGTGTGCACACAATGGGACAGCTATAGAGATGATGTACTTTTACATCTAACCATCACTACTAACATTTCCTCTGTCACTTTCTTAACTCTAAATACCATTCAGAAAGAAGTTAAAGAAAGAAAGAAACCAGCCTTGATTTGAACCATTTGCCCAATTTTGTAGATGCACCCCCACTTTGACTCTTTTTTTTTTTTAAGACAGAATCTCACTGTGTATCCTTGTCTAGCTTAGAGCTTACTATGTAGACTAGGCTGGCTTAGAACTTACAAAGATCTGCTGGGAGTAAAGGCAAGTACCACCATGTCTGACCTCCATTGTGACCAATTTTTATGCTACTAACCTAATAACTGGTGGTTGTCAGAGCTGAGACGTAGTATTTCCTCCACTGATCCCATAGGTGTGGCCAAAAGCAAGAACACAGACAACAGAAAAGTCAAAAATAATGAGGCAATTTGATGGCCAACATTGACTGTCAATTTAAGCAGACTGAGAAACATTAGACTAGAAGATTGATAAAGGGCGTCTGGCTGTGTCTGGGAGGTGTTTCCATGGATAATCAGAAGGAGACTCCTCTCACATAATCAGAAATGTAAGCCACTGATGAAATAAAAACCTGAGACACAGCTGGGCAGGGGTGAAGTCTTGCCTTCCCAGGATAGATCCTGGGAAAAAGCTGAGGAGGGGTGAGGTCATACCTTCAGAGGACAGATCCTGGAAGACAGCTGGGCAGGAGTGAAGCTATGCCTTCCCATGATAGATCCTGGAACACAGCTGGACAGGGGTGAAGTCATGCCTTCCTACAATAGATCCTAGGAGACAGTGAGGGGGTGGGGTTTAAGCCATGCTTTCAGAGGACATATCCTGAAGACAGCTGGGGAGGGGTGAAGCCATGCCTTCAGGGGATAGATCCTGGGAGACAGCTGGGGAGGGGTGAAGCCATGCCTTCAGGGGATAGATCCTGGGAGACAGCTGGGGAGGGGTGAAGCCATGCCTTCAGGGGATAGATCCTGGGAGACAGCTGGGGAGGGGTGAAGCCATGCCTTCAGGGGATAGATCCTGGGAGACAGCTGGGGAGGGGTGAAGCCATGCCTTCAGGGGATAGATCCTGGGAGACAGCTGGGGAGGGGTGAAGCCATGCCTTCAGGGGATAGATCCTGAAGACAGCTGGGGAGGGGTGAAGCCATGCCTTCAGGGGATAGATCCTGGGAGACAGCTGGGGAGGGGTGAAGCCATGCCTTCAGGGGATAGATCCTGGGAGACAGCTGGGGAGGGGTGAAGCCATGCCTTCAGGGGATAGATCCTGGGAGACAGCTGGGGAGGGGTGAAGCCATGCCTTCAGGGGATAGATCCTGGGAGACAGTTGGGGAGGGGTGAAGCCATGCCTTCAGGGGATAGATCCTGGGAGACAGTTGGGGAGGGGTGAAGCCATGCCTTCAGAGGATAGATCCTGGGAGACAGCTAGGCAGGGGTGAGGCCGGACCTTTAGTGAGTAGACCCTGGTCCTGGCCCCTTCCTGTGAGATCTCTTTGCTTCCTGGCTGATGTGAGGTGAGCAGTTTTTCTCCACCATGGCCTTCCTCCACAATATCCCTGCCCTGCCATGGGTCTGAAAGCAATGAAGCCAGCTGACTGTGGACTGAAAAAATGGTCCAAGTAGATATTTACTCCTTTAAGGAAACTTATAGCAAGTATTTTGTCCTAGTAATACAAAATTAACCAACATAAAAAGTGATTAAGTTTTGAGTAGTTAAACTTTCTCTTTTAATAGAATTTATCTCAGTCTAAGCATATATAATTTACATTTAATAGTGTCGACATTTAATAACCAGCTCAGAGAATTCTTTGTATGAAAGGAGTCTAGCACACCACTGTAGTCACAGAATCATCAGCTGGCCGAGTGAGAATTGGAAATAGGATATGTCTGAGTCAAGATTTGTGCATGGGGCCAGGGAGACAGATGTCAATCAAGTGCCTGCCCCATGGGCACGAAGACAGGTTTAGACACACAGCACCCATGTAAGATCAGTAAACATGAGGCAGTACACATCTAGTACCCAGTGCTAGGGCTAGGGTAGAGACCGTGGAATCTCTGGAGCTCCTTGCCCAACCAACCTAGCCAAATCAGTGAGCTCCGCATTCAGTGAAAGACCCTGTTTCAAAAAAAAAAAAAAAAAAAACCAGAATGGAAAGCAGTCCAAAAAGACCCTGGCACCAGCCTCTGCTGTCCACCCACATGAACACACAAGTGCATGCACAGCCACAAGTATACATGCACACAGCCAGAAGAACATACACACTCACACATCTGGATGTAACACATTGATGAGACCCTGGCCTCTCCCCTTCTAGCTGCTTTGGTTTGTACGTAGAAGATGCATTGTGTGATAGCCAGATATTTTTGGAAGAGAAGGCCAGTAAAAACACAGGAGGAAGAACATAAACAAATCTTGGGTGGTCACAATAGAGAATCTATCAAGAATTTGCTGCAACCCCTTTGAAATGTAAGTCTACTTGGTTGGCAGGCCTCCACTTCAAAAGCTAAGAGGCACGGACATGCCCTAGGTTTAATTCCAATACCAATGTCAGATGATACAACGTGACCCAGGTTCGGCCCATCAGAATTCACCTGGGCTGTGAATCTGAAGAAAACGAAGCAACAGCTCAAGAGGTTGTTGATGGTGTCCGCATAGATCCAGCAGAAGGTGAGCCGTGGTGGCCACAAACTCCTGCGGTGACAGCACCAGTAGTCACAGAATGAGACTGCAGCTGAGGCCTGAGCTGTCCTGGTTGGTTCTCCAGCTCCCTAGTCTATATTACTAGCTTTTTGTGAATTAATTCTCTGTATAACTTAGCCAGAATCCACTTCTCCCTCTTGCAGTCACAAGCCCTAACTGACACAGACATCTAGTGTGATGTGTGGGGGTGGGAACTGGATTGAAAAGCATGTGATTTTATTTTATTTTATCCCATTTCATTATTCCACCTTACTTTGGCAATGCTGGCGGTTGAACCCAGGACCTCCAATGTGCTACATCATCACTCTACCACACAGCTACACTCCCCAGCTGCTGCATTTTTATTTTTATGTCTTTGCTGAAGTGAAACACCTCAAAGCTCCTGCCAAACTATACTGGTACCTATTGTGTGAGAGCATGAGGAGTCATGTGACTGTGCCAAATAAAAATTCAAAAGGTGACATGCTGTTGTGATGTGCATTTCTCTGATTATTAATGAACCTAAGCATCCTTTTCTGGGCTTATTGGCCATTGTGCCTATGTTCTCTTTCTCATTACTGTATGTCCTTTGTTGTGCGTCTTAAGCTGTTTGATTTTGCTCCTTCAATTTATAACAGCTCTTCCCTTTGTCTAGGAGATATTTTGACAACATTTTCTCTCATTGTTACCTTTGTGATAGAATGAGTTGTTGAGTTTTCCTGTAGTTAAACTGTCAGATTTTTTGATTTTGTATCATTTCTAGCAAACCCTTCTACTTGCAAACTCTCGCTCTGTTATAGATTTTGGATACGCACTTTGTGGGTTCAAATCCTGACTCTACTCCTTGCTGGCTCCGTGCCTGTTTTCTTAACTATGATTTTATATACATATACATATATGTTTTATATACATGCGTGTGTTTAATAAATGAATTATTATGTGTGGTCTCGTGTAAGGAGGTGCATTAGTTTCCCAGGACTGCTGTAACAAAGTAAAACAAACTGTGTGCCTTGAAACAATAACTCTCAAGGATAGAGGTTCAAAGTCAAGCTGTTGGCAGCACTGGCCATTCTCCCTCTCACACTCTGTGTAGACTCTATCCTTGCGTCTTCCTGGTGGTGGCAGGCATTCCTCATTCACTGCTCCATCACTCTAATCTCTGCCTTTGACAAAATGTTTCCCCTGCACATTTCTGCCTTCATACAGTGGCTTGTCTTTATAGGTCACCAGCTATCTGGACTAACACCTGGTCTCTGTATTGTCAGAATTTCCCAGGAATAGAATGAATAATATGTTGTTATATAGAAGTACAGATAGATAGATAATAGTCCTATAGGTACATGGAAGGTAGATAAACAGATGCTGAAGATAGATAAATAGATAGATAGATAGATAGATAGATAGATAGATAGATAGATAGATATCTGTACACACATAGAGGATAGATGGATAGTTAAATAGATGATGAATGAATACAGAGATAGATCTGCTGCTGCTGCTTGAAACAGGGTCTCACTATGCAATCCCAGCTAGCCTAGAGCTCACCATGTAGACTAGGCTGGCCTCAAACCCACAGAGAGCCACATGCTTCTGCCTCCTGAGTGCTGCTTCTACACACCAGCATGTATTTTTTCTAATCTAACTAATGACAGCAGTACATTTTAATTTTGTTTTTTAACAGATGGTTGGTTGCCAAGATGTTTTTCCTTTCCCTTCATATTTGAAATGCTCATTTATAATAGAGCAGAATAAAATAGAAATGTAAATACTATATATTATATTTCTATGTTATAATATATAGAAATATATTATAATATATGAATAATATACTATTTATATAGATAAATACATATATAGACATATTTATATAAATATGATATATAAATATAACATACATATATGTGTATATAACATGTGTGTATATATCATACATGTTTTATATTTATATATTATATATTATATCATAGTTATATCTTATATAATATATATTTACAAATATGATATATAAATTTTAATATAATTTTAAATGATATTAATATGTATTTTATATATTATAAATATATTCTTATCTATTTATAAATAATATAGGGTAAATATAGTCAGTGTTCACTTGCTTTCTAAGGCATTGGTTCTAGGACCAACTGAAGATACCAACATTTGTATATTTCCAGTCTCTTATACAAAGGCACAATATGAGCACACAAGCTGCATACATCTTCCCACATATTATACATATATATATAGATATAGAATATATATTTTATATATATATTCATGTCTCTCTTAAAGATGAGACTCCATCCTTAGAAATTCGTCACTGGATGATCTCATCATTTTGCAAACACCAGAATGATTATTCATGTGAAAACAGAATTCACATTGTCTAAAACTGGGATGATGTCATTAGATGATCTAATCCTGTGAGATCATTTTCATATGTGTAGTTTGTCATTATCATAAATGCTACCATGTAGTACACAACTATACCTTAAATTGTGCCTAGATCACTTAAAATATCTAATGTAAATGCTATAGAAATGGTTTTAAAGTATATTGTTCAATGTATAATGCTAAGAAATAGATGACTTTTCTGAATCTTTTTAGATTTGTTTTAAGGTGTCTGAGTGTTTCTCCATCTATGTATGTGCACCACAGGTAGGCTAGTGCCTGCAGAGTTCAGAAGAAGGTGCCAGATCCCTTGGAGTTTGAGTGACAGATGGTTGAGAGCTACCATGTGGGTGCTGGGAAATAAAACCAGGTCCCCTGAGAAAGCAACAAGTACTCTTAACCACTGAGCCATCTCTCCAGCCCCAACCTTTTCTGAACATTGCTTATATGTTGGTTTGCTCCATGAGCACAGGATCATAAAGGGCCAACTGGCAGGTCTGTGTCTTATTACAACACTTTTTTTTTTCACTTTGTTGTGCCAATACTATGCTGTTGTATTTCCTAGGACTCCAGGGCATTTTGTGAGCAGACTGACAGAACACATGGCTTCATCCTTGGACATCCACACTCCTGTCTCCCATTCTAGTTCTAACCAAGCGAACCCTGCTCAGTCAGCTTCCAAAATCAGACAAGATGAGGCTTGTCAGGGTGATGTGGCCGGACATAATTTTCTGATAGACCAGTCCATTATCTTTCTCAAAAATAGTTTTAATTCTTCTTCCATGTTTTTTCCAGATGAACTGAAAGTTGTCTAAATATTTCTCATTAGCAGCCTTCTATTCAAACGTGATGGAAAGCCTAAATGCCATCATGTCTCTACTTCCTTGGGTCCCATAAAATGGGGGAAAAAAGAAGAAGTGTGAACACAGCTACAGAACACAAACAGCAGAGGAGACAAGGAGTTCTGCAACCCAGCTGAGTTTGGGATGTAGATGAAGAAGAGGTAACCAGTATGACAGGGCAAGCGAAGATGCACCTCTGTAAGATACGCCTTATCCCACAGGTGAGCTGGGGGAGGGACAGAGGTGGAGACAGGAGCCTGCAAATACCCCCCCCCATCCCAACCCTGGGCCCAACTGGGAAGTAATGGAAAAGCACAGACATCATTACAGCTAACACCATGAGGAGCCTTAGAGAGGGAAAAGGTGGTTAGAAGTCACATGAGGAAGAACAGCTCATAGCAGACTCAGGTACCAACCTTGGACGGGCCTTTTGAGTGGGACTCTGTAGTTCTAGCATACCACTCTGGGGGATTATGGACCTAATACAAGTCACAATTGAGCCTGAAGCCAGAAAAGAGGCGACAGCAGATCCAGGAGATCAGCAAGCCCCCGAGAGTCCTCTCCTCTCTACTGTCGTCTACTCTGGGACAGCTTGCCAGGTACAGACAAAGGAAACATGGTGCTTGGAAAACTAGATTGTTCAGGTCTGTGCCCTTCAGCACATCAAACCACACATGCTGGTGAGAGGTTGGCTAAGGGATGAGGGCAGGCCCATCCCCTCTCCTGCCACACTCTTTTCTTACCCTAACAGGACCAGCTTGGAGTGTACTGACGAGGTTCAGGTCTCTGCCTCAGTAAGAATTCAAGCCAAGAAAGCATGCACCCTCAGAGGGAACTGAACTGCCAGGTACTTCAGAAGAATCTCATCATAATAGTAAGACAACGAATTGTACAATCTATTTGAGATACATTAGATAAATCCAACAATTGGAATGAAGCAGATTAATAATTTAAAATAGCCATCATAAGTAAAGAAAAGGAAGTTAAAATAACATGAAATAAAAAAGGGAGGACCAAATCAGAACATTGGTTGTGAAAGTTTGAATCACTGAAATAACTCGGTGAATGACACACACACTCCAAATGTGTTCTGCTAGGAGATGAGCTACAAGCTCTCCTAGCCAGTGTCGAGAAGGAATAAGGAGTCGAAAGATGCAGCAGAATGGAAGCTCCGAAAGATAAAGCACACGTGTCATCATCTGAATAATAGGAGGCCTTGAAGAAAAGAGAAATGAAGACAGGCAAGTGTCAGAAAAATTGTGAGGGATTAAAGAAAGATGAAAGGCCTTGGACTGAAAGAGCCCGTGGAGTGCCTAATAAGATAAATGTAATAAACCTACATCTAGAGACATTGTGGGGAAATTTAAAACCACAAAGCAAAAGGCAAAACTCTCAAAGCTGCTGAAGAAAAAGACGATCACTCACGAGGAAGCAAGCATCTATCTGATTGACATCCAACTTGTGTGTAACAAAGACAAGAGAGACAGAGAGGCAGGAATGCACTGTTCCCAAAGTGCTAGAGGACTTCAAACCAGATCCATGTTCAGAGAACAATGGGATAAGCACAGGCCATGAAAAGCATCCCAGGCACAAAGAGCCAAGCTAATGTGCAAAATTCTCCTTGAGAGCAGAGACATCACTCCAGTGAGAAGGGAAACCAACCCGTGGTATTCCTATGCAATCACAAGGGGATGGGGGAGTGTGGGTAAAAAAAGAAAGAAAAGCTAACTTAGGTGCTGCGTGGAAAAGGAGGGAAAGACGCAGAGACAGTGAGACAGAGGCAAAAAATTCACAACCACCTGGAAATGAAACTTTGTCTAACTCATACAGTGGTGGCTCAATGAAAGACATCTGCAAGGAGAGGCCAGGAGCCCCATGGGAGTTTTCTTCCCTCGTTATAGAGAAAGACTTAAACGCTGACTCGGCCTCTTGGGCATATCAGACCCCTGAAAGAATGGAGCCCAAGAAATTAGAATTTCCTCCCAAATCTCCTGCTAGGAAAGGAAATGAGTGAAACCCTCAAGCATCCAGAACCTGGCTACTGGAGAAAGATTTACAGCTTCTCAGATGGCCTTGAAGGAGAGACAGGGAATAAGTGATGGGCAATGGACCACACTTGACTGTTCAGTCACGGACATCTTCTCTTTTACTTTTCTAAATACATTTTTAAATTAAAACAGAACGACATCACTTTCCTCCTTCTCTTTCCTCCTTCCAAGCTCTCCCATGGCCCCCCATCAGACTGATAGTCTCTTTTTCTTTAATTATTATTGTTACATGTAACATACACACACATATGTATGCACAAATATATAAATACAACCTGCTGCGTCCATCTGCAGTGTTTGTGTGTATACGGTTTTAGGGCCAACCATGGTACTGGATAACCAACCAGGAACGTCATCTATTTCAAACCTACTCCACATTAGGACCCCAGAAGAACTTGGGGGATATCACTGTGTTTCTTTGTCCCTCTTCCCAATGTGGCCACATTGACTAAATCTCCCTTTTCTGCTTTTTACTATTTAAATAAGTACATACATATACATACATACATACATACATACATACATACATACATACATACTGACTTGGGATTGGTGAGATAAATATGTTTTTGTAATGTTAAGTTTATGAGTAGCGTAGACAGTAAAACTCAAATGAGGAGAGAGAGAGAAATATACAAACTAGAAATAAGTAGTGAAGTTTAAATATAGTGTGAACTACACACTTTGTGTTTGGGGTTGAGTTGTGTTCTGCTCCCGAACATAATACATAGTACTCTACAAACTTGACATCCTAACCCCTGGTCCCTTGGGTTATAATCTGACTTGGCATAGAGCTGCCGCAGGGGTAGTGGGGATGAAGGAATTCCTGCTGAAGTGTCAGGGGAGGACGCCCAGTGATATATAAGAAGTAAAAAGAGTGCCACATTAAAGCACAGATAAGAAGCTGTTCATGGCAAGGCAGGCAGACATTTGAGCTGCAGAGCTACACGCTGTGGGAGACCAGAGAGTTCTTGTAAACAACCAGAACCTTAGGAAAGGGCAAGGATGAACTCCCCAAGGATCTGAAGCAAGCATACCTTGCTGCCCTTACTTCAGACTTCCAGCTATCACAGCTATAAGACTATGGAGTTCTGGTGTGTGGTGTCTGTGTGGTGTGTGTGTATGTGTGTGGTGTGTTTGTGTATGTGTGTGTGGTGTGTGTGGTGTGTGTGTGGTGTCTGTGTGGTGTGTGTGTGTGGGTGTGTGTGTTTGTGTGTGTTTGTGTGTGTGTGGTGTGTGTGTGGTGTGTGTGTGGGTGTGTGTGGTGTGTGTGTGTGGTGTGTATGTGGTGTGTGTGTGTTTGTGTGTGTGTGTGTGTGTGGTGTTTGTGTGTGTGTGTGTGGTGTGTGTGGTGTGTGTGTGTATGGTGTGTGTGTGTGTGTGTGGTGTATGTGCGTTTCTGGGAAATATTTAATATTTTCTTTTTAAAAAAATATTTTTACTAATGTTTTTGAGAATTCCATACGTGTGTACACTGTATTTTGATCACATTCATCTCCCTTCCTCCCTCCAACTCCTCCTGGGTCCACCCCACCCTCATTGCCCTCCCGCGTTTGTGTCCTCTTCTGCTTTGTTTTGTTTTGTTGTTTCACAACCCCCCAGGTCCCACTTGTGCTGCCAATACGCTCGTGGACGTGAGATCATCCACTGGACTGTGGTGTCCACACCCTTAAAGAAAACTGACTCTCCCTCCCCTAGAAGCAGTCAACTGTCATTAGCGCCTCAGCTCAACGTGCAGGCTCAGTGAGCCCCCTCCCCCCACTCTGTACTAGAATGCTGTCTAGCTTGAATTTGTGCAGGCAACAACAGCTGCTGTGAGTTCAAGAGCACAACAGCCCAGTCATGTTCAGAAGACACCCTTTGACGCTGGTCCTCCAAGAACTCTGGGTCTTACAGTTCTTCCCACCCCCTCTTCCTAAACGATCCCTGAGACTTGTGTCAAGGGAGAATGTGATATAGATATCCCATTTGCAGCTTAACACTCCACAGACACTTTTTCTATGCTCTCTGACCAGTTGGGGGTTTCTGCATTTGGGAAGCTGAGGCAGGAGGATACTAGTTTGAGGCCAGTCTGGTCTATAGAGCCAGACTTGATCTAAAAGAAGAGCAATCAATCTGAAATCTGGCATGCCAGAAAAATGTATGTTCTGCTAGAAATGATTATGGAACATTGTAAACTTTCAGAACTATGTCAGCTTACAAATCCCCTATCTTCTTGTATAAGCTTTATAATATACATCAATACAAATGTACTTACATAGAATGTATGAATAATTATACAAGCCAAAACTGGAGTGGTGTTCAAAACAGTTTTACTGATAAGAAAGCATGGTAAAAAAAAATTCTGGAGGCATCAATATTGATTTAAAAAAAAGCAGACCTCAGTACCCAAGAGTCTAGTTTGCTATGCCCCAAAATCATGCTTGGTAGCCACGGTGTTGGCAGGGAAATGAGTTGTCAGGGTCTGTGTTCCCCAACCGTGGTCCCTTCTTCATTACCTCTGGATCATTCCATGCCCCACACCCACACCCCTAGACCTTCTGGTAAACAGTGAAAGATAATGATGGACTCAGAACCAACAATGTCTTTTCCAGGTCACTGGCTCATTCATGGACAGCATCCCTGAACTAAAAATAGAAGAACCATCTGCACTTTGGCTCCTGGAGCTGGGGCTTGGATGAGCCTCAGGACAGGCCTTGGCAGAATGGTGGCCACAGTGGCAGCACTGACCTCTTCAGGTGACCTCAACAGGTAATGGCCAGCCGCCAAAGCAGAAATGCTTTCTCAGCTAGAATCCTAGGGATGAAATGAGAGAATAAGGAATGAGCAGGGATCTCGTCTCCTCAATGAGGGAGATGATTCTTGGTGCAAAGACTAGCAACAGTGTTGGGGAGGGGAGGAGGCTGCAAGGCAGTTCAGAGGGATTCTCCATCACTCAGGGTGACTGGTCAGTGGTATCATTTCTTTAGCTATAGATTTTCCTTTAGGATGTCTGAGCTTGGCACACAGCACACCATATGACAGAAGGAGTGTTAGTATAAGTTGCTTGAACTAGGCAGTAAGGAGAAGTTGGTTTCTGATTGGTCCCCTGACCACACCGAGCAAAGGAAACTGAATCCCAGGAGCATCTTCTGGCCTTTGCTTTGTGGGCATTCCTAATGAAAGGAGATCAAAGAGATCTGTCATCTACTGCCTTTGTGAGGAGAAAGAGAGGACTGAATGAGGCAGTGGACCAGCGGGGTGGAAAGCAAAGACTCTTACTCACACTGAAGAGAAAGGACAGAACTCAGGATGCCCAAAGAGGGGCAGGAATCCTCCTTCATTCCTTGCCTCCTTCCCAGCTCCGAATCTCCCAAATCTTCCATTTCTTCAACCCTTTAATACTCTCTATACTTTCATCTAGCCCATTTCCCAAACAATTTCGAAAATGGATGTTTACATAAATTGATGTTCTTAGTAGCATTCAGATGAACAGAGAATTTTTTCTCATCCTCTGTGTCTCTTTGTTCTCCAAGAAAAGATTTATCAAGTGTCTCTGGTCAACATGTGAGCTGAGACTTGATGAATCCTCCTGCTCCAAACACAGTATAATGAAAACTGCAAATAAGATACAATGAAAATACACAATCAGGCTCAAATGTGAGATAAACTGCATTGATTAAAAACATAATAAAACACTTAAAATATTGATCCTGAGTAGAGTTAGGAGCTTGCTGGACTCCAAGTCTGGGAATAAAGAAAGGCATCTGGGAACTTACTGATTATGGAACAAGGAGGTTAAACTATGCCACATCATTCTCCAGGGATGAGACCCAGGATAAGGTACCAATCCCAGAGGGTCATCCATAAACACATGGGTAACACAAACTGACCTCAGCAGGTTGTATTTATAAATCTATGTACATGTATATGTAACAATTATAATTAGGGAATAAAAGACCATGAATTTGAGAAAGGGTGGGAGGTCACAGGGAGACGTGGAAAGAGGATAGGGAGTGGGGTATAATGCAAATATGGTACTCATATATGAAATATTCAAAAAGCAAATTACAAAAAAATTCACAATATTTCACATGAAACAAGGGACCAAGCCAGTTTTTACCACCTCATTCCTCTTCTTGATAGGAAAAAAAAGAGATCAAAAAATTATTATGGACAAGTGCTGTTCAAAGGTATCTCTCTTTGCAAACTGCAGGCCAGGAATATGGAAGTACAGAGACACTTTATGTGTCAGCTCCTGGGGTGTGTGACAGCATCCCATCACCTCAGGGGTCACACTGGATATCAGACTAGATTCTGGGATGGGTACAAAGAAATCTGGGATGATATGATGCAAACCATGAGGCAAGAAGGGACAGGAATCAAGAAGAAAGGTCAAGATGAAACGAGATTAAGCCTTTAGTATTATATTTACAGGAAACTCCACCTCTTTTTGACAGTCTGGTGCATAGATGTCTTACTCGGTTGTTCAGAATAAGATCTTTTAAGTTATATTTATGATTTGCTCTTGCTTTGAACAGTAATGTCAGGGCCTTTATGTATTCAGAGAAATGTGCTGTTTTGTTTTCTTTACTAATTCTTAGTTTGTAGATTCTCTTGGAATTTTAAATGCACAGAATCATTATCTACAGATAATGATTTCTCCAGTACTTTCTTTTTCTTGTTTTATTGCATTGGCTACAGAATCTTACTCCTGTCTGTAATAGAAATGTACTATTTTGCCACTAAGTATGCTTTTGTCTAGGAATATTTTAGAAGCATCTTGGCTCATGTCAATGAAATGTCACCTAATGATTTGCTAAGAATTCCATGGTTTTGAATCTTGAAAGAGTGCTGTCTGTTACTAGATGCTGTTTTGCACCTATTTGGATCACCAAAATCTTCCTTTCACATACTAACACGAATTGTAACCTAAATATGTGTTCTAAGCAAACCCAGCTTATGAGCTATCTTTCAGAAAGCTGAATGGTAGATGGAGGAGTGCTTGTTTTCTTACTTTTTACTCTTGATTATATATTTAAAATACTTCATAGTACAAAAGAGAAGTTATTCAATCACTAAGAAATGAGACTAATGATGCTCTTATATTTAGTTCCATCAATTATCTTCATAACAAATACACAACTTTTTAAAAAAGCTATTCAGTCAGGAGTGATAATAGTGCATGCCTTTAAACCCAGCACTTGGGAGGCAGAGAGACGTGGGTCTGTGTAGGTTTTAGAACAGCCCCAGTCTATACACTAGGTTCTAGGCCAGCCAGGGCTTCATACTGAGACCTCATCTATCTGTTTGTCTGTCTGTCTGTCTCTGTCTCTCTGTCTCTTTCTCTCTCTGTCTCTCTCTGTCTCTCTCTGTCTCTGTCTCTCTGTATCTGTCTCTGTCTGTCTGTCTCTCTCTCTCTCTCTCTCTCTCTCTCTATCTCTCTCTCTCTCTCTCTCTCACACACACACACACACACACACACACACACTCACGATTATTCAATACCTGTTCGCATTCTTCTAGTAACAATACCCTGATTTTAACCTACAGCATAAAACCCTGTCAGCTTTTGGACCAGAGGGCTTTGATTTAACCATCTCAAGGCCTAGAGCATGAGACTCAACTTTGACTCAGCATTGACATCTCATGGCCAGGGTGATTGGTTCAGGGAATTACTTAGGATTAGCAAACCGTTTACGTTGGCTCATCTTTCTACTGACTTTGAACCTGAGAGGATGTGTTCAGTGACTGATAGTTATCTTGCCACCACTAAGGACCCAGTAATGAAGCCAAAAATAAACAGGGAAGAGAGAAATAAATGGGTCTTGGCGGGGTGGGGGTGGGGACGTCTCTGCTGAACTTCCTTCTTTAAAGCTTTTTGCCTCATGATCTAATGTGCTCACCCCTCGGCTTATGCAAGAGTTGAAACCAAACTAACCTTTGCCTCTCTCCCCTCTCTCTCCTCCTTCCTCCTCCTCTTCATCAGTTTCTCTCTCTTTCTCTCTCTCTCTTTCTCTCTCTCTCTCTCTCTCTCTCTCTCTCTCTCTCTCTCTCTCTCTCTCTCTCCCCTCCAAACAAGCTCAGAGTTCCAGTGTTGTAAACTCCTGCACCAACTCTGCCATTTCCCCCAAACTCTTGCTTATCTTTTCTTCTTTATTTCACTGTCAGAATGTCCAAACAGGACATGCTTTGTATACCTTCTCACTAACCACTCATGTTAGTGACTTTGCCACTACCACCCAAAGCCATCTCCATGGTAGTGTCTTTCACAGTATGATTCCCGTCCTTGAGAACTGCCTGAGAAATGGGTTTTAAATGCCCAGCACTGAACACTATGTTGGCCCCAAATCAGAATTTCTAAGGATGATGCAAAAAAAAATGTGAAACTTTTAAAATTTCAGATCATTCTTAAACACACTAAAATTTAAGAATGATTATATTACATGGGCTGGGGTGGTAACTTGGCCAGTAAAATGCTTCCCTTGCAAGCAGAAAGACCTGGACTTGACTCCCAGAATTAATTTAAAAAAACAAAAAAAGCTGAACTTGGAGGTGCCTGCTTGTAATCCCAGCACTGGGGAGGCAGAGACAGGTAGATCCTGGAACTCACTGGCCAACCAGCCTACTTTACTTGGTGAATTCTAGACCATTGAGAGATCCTTAATGTTAAAAAGAAGCATTAAAGATTTTTCTCTGGCCTCTAGACACACACACACACACACACACACACACACACACACACACTCATGTGTCCACACACACTTGAAGAAGTATTGCATTGTAGAAATTGTTTCCCAAAGCTTATTTTTGTTTTCATCGTCTTAGGCGATGCAGCCCCCCTGACCTGCACACAGCACTCAGCACTTTCGACATTGCCCATTTGCACCTGTTCTCTGCAAGCCTTTTGTGTGCAGTGAACTGAAGCCTTTAACTAGAAACTCAACTTGTCAGATAAGCTTAAGAATTGGAAGTACGTCTTATCTGATATGTATCTGCCTAATCCGGGGACTGTGTCTTGTCTCTAGCTGCCTGGATACTGCTACCCTCCAGGCTTAATGGTGTGAGTTTCTAACTGTCTGGTATCTGTAAGAGCTGAGTTTGTCATCAGACATGGCCCAATACCACCAACTGGATTAGGGTCGGCTGCCTTGTAAGCCTCTTCTTTTAAGGGTCCCTCCATGTGCAAGTTTCAGGGTGTAAGTGGATTAAAGCAACCTGGAGAGGACTCAGCCATGAAAAAGGTAGAGCTATTGCTCCCCAGAATGTATCACAATTTTCATATTTGGGACCTATTCTTTTACCCTGTGTGTGAGGGCAGTGTACATGTGTAAGTGCATGTGTGTGAAGGTGTGCTCACCCATGCATATGTGTATGGAGGTCAGAATTGAACCCTGAATTTCTTCTCTATTATTTACCACCCTATTTTTTGAGACAGTATCTCTCACTGAGCCTGGGATTCGCCGTTTTAGCTAGACTAGCTGGCCATTGAGCCCCCAGGATCTACCTGTCTCCATCCCCCTGCCTTCACCAGAGCTGGGGTACCAGGTGTGCATTGCCACCCACAGCTTATACATGGGTGCTGAGGGTCACACATTCAGGTCCTCAAGAGCTTCACCCATGTATCCACTTCCACAGCCCGCTGGTGCCTAGTATTTTATATTTAAGATCATCTTTTTTTATATACAGAAAATGTATTAAGCTGGGTATAGTGATACTCTCCTGCAAACCTAGCACTTGACAACAGAGACAAGAGCATCAGGAGTGCAAGCCAGCCAGCCCCTGCTACATAGCAAGTTTGAGACCAGCCCGGGTTACATAAGACCTTGACTCAAAATTTCAAGCATTAGGTTTCTTTGTAAAAAGAAAATGGTAGTCCACCTTATCATACACTTTCTATAAACGTTATGGCTATCCTACATGTCCTGAACTTTCTAGTGCACTCTGGTGAGACGCCACTCCTGCCATCAGAGGTGAATACTGCCTTTTGTACATCATGAAGAGTGAACTGACTTTGCTGATATGGATTCAGACGACAGAACAATGATATTCCAGATCATTAACATAATCCTAGTGTGGTGTCAGGTAAGACATAGAGTTCCCTTCTAAATCTTAAGTCCAACTGGTACCTCATCACACTTGAAATCAGTAAGTTCTACTTCTCACAGGCCTATGTTAATTCTGTCTAAGGACACATCATATATACTGACATTTTCTTGAGTTGGGGAAGATACACACACCCATGTGCACACAGGGAAGCCAGAAATCAACATGGACTGTCTTTCTTTCTTTTTTTCTTTTTTAAAGAACCAAATCTTTTTTTTAAATTTATTTTTATTTTATTTGCATTGGTGTTTTGCCTGTATGTATGTCTGTGTAAGGGTGTCAGATCTTGGCATTATAGACAGTTGTGAGCTTCCATATGAGTGCTGGGAATTGAACCTGGGTCCTCTGGAAGAGCAGTCAGTGCTCTTAACCACTGAGCCATCTCTCCGGCCCCCAGACTGTCTTTCTTTATCACTCCCCTCTTTATTGTTAGAGACAGTCTCTCACTGAACCTGGACCTCATATTTTAGCTAACCAGTGAGTCCTCAGGATCTGCCTATCTTTGTGCCCCACCCCCCGGAGGTGCTGGGTTACAGGCATGTATCACCACACCTGGGTTTTTTACATGGGTGCTGGGGATTCAAACTCAGGTCCTCACATTTGCACAAGCACTTTCCCCACTAAGCCAACTTCCAGTGTCAACATTTTAATGTTACACATTCTTTGTTATTGATGATATGGGTCTAAATTCTGGAAATAGCTAATTTTCAAATCTCTGGAAATTTTTGTCATCATTTTGAGATTCATATTACCACCTTAAAGTAAAGCATTTGAAATTAATGGTAGAGTATGCTTATAATCCCAGTATTCAGGAGAAAGAGGCAGGAGGATTAGTATATGCAAGGCTAGCCTCTCGAATTCCCCACCAGTACCTGCCTGGTGGAGATTCCTCCCATGGTCCAGAAAAGATGCTACCAGAGGTGGAGAATTACTCTGAGGGATATCAAGTGAATCTAAGCACACCGAGCTCTTTAGTCCATTCACTGTATTCTTCTAAGTCAATTTTCTCTACATGACTTCTTTTCTGATCTCATACTTAAGCTCCTCACTTGTCTGATTCTCTGTACCTTCTTCTGCTCTTCTCTCATTGTTCTATCTTAGTTCTTTTCCCTCTCATTGCTCTAGCTTAATTCTCTCTTGCTTTATTCCCCCCCCCCAAGTCTCTGAAGTTTCCAGTTGTATACGCATACAATCAGCAATTCTTTGGCCAAAGCAAGGTCACAAGGCTTGAATCCATACAGGGTCATAAAGGCAGATAAGAGTTTACACCAGGCAGTGACTGTCAGGCTTTGACTCAAGGATGAACTCTTAAAGGGAAAAGATCAAATGAGAGGGAGAGGGACCTACAACCAATTAGGGAAAATGCAAGAAGGGAAAAGGGGGGATCCATATGTAATGCTGCATTCCTAACTGTGGCTAGATAACAAGCTGATTAGTCAACCAAGGTGAAAGTAAAAGGAGTTAAGAATTTGTTAGTTCCAGCGAGGTTAGCTTATGGCAGCACTTTCCTATCTGCTGGCAGGGGAAGTGTTCTGGGTTGCTAGGCAACTTGCATCACAGCATGATGTACCTGGTTTGTAAAAGCCCTTTTGTTCTGAGTTAATGCTAAAGGAGGAGTATTTAGAACTTAAGGGTAACATTTGGGCTATGGGAAAGAGGAGGAAATTCAGCTTAATTTGTACAAGAAACAAAACTTTGTATCTAACATCCACCTGGCCTTGTCTCAGTGTAAACATTTACCTTATCTCAGGAACTAGCAGATAGTTTGAATACTTATCTATCTGCAGTCTGTCCTTGGATGTTTGAGAAGTATCCCAGATAAAGTACTTTTGTCCAGAGATGGCCCTGGCCAGATGTTTGCTAATGAAGGTGATTACAGAAAGTCAGACTTCTGAGTCTAAAGCTAAGAGGAGGGAACAAAAGTCTGAAAAAAGGGGTCTTGACTGTGTGACTGTTGTAAATGCAGTTGGAGGATGTTATCCAAATACCCCAATTGTATAGGGAAAATTGTGCCCAATGATCAGCACACTGTTAGAAGTTCTTGGGAAAATAATAAAATAGGAAAGCTACAATAGCACACAAGAGATTCACTGCAGGAAACAGCTAATACATTCAAAAGCCAATATCACCAATGCTCCTTGAGTTTTGGCTTCCCTCTGGAAAAGTTCTTGACTCTTCCAGGTAATAGCTTTTGCCATTGTCAGCTGAATTGCTATTTCATATTTCTGTGGCTCCCAGCACTAGCCTGGACTACATGAAACACTGTCAAGAAAGGAAGGAAAGAAGTAAGAAAAATAGTGTGGCTTGAACTAGATATTTAAGCTCCCTTCTGGCCCTAATATCCTATAGGTCTACCAACACTGTGAACAAGTGTCTATAGAGGAAAAAGCTAAAACAGGTCAAACTCTAGGTCTGAGCTAAGTGAACTGGCTACTGCCCATTTTATCACAGAGGGATGCCCTGGGCCCAAAGAGTGGCCAGGTAAGCTTTAGACTCTTCTCATGTGAGTTGACAGTCAATTCTCTTAACCTATTTACTCTTTTCTAGAATTTCAGTAACTGGACACTTCTCATGTTGAGCTTTCTCATTAGTGATAAAAACTGGAAACTTTAGATTATTTCTATTTGAAAAAAATACTAAAATTCAATAATGAATCCTTCTTTTATACTGCATGAACCAAAAAGAAAGAAAGAAAGAAAGAAAGAAAGAAAGAAAGAAAGAAAGAAAGAAAGAAAGAAAGAAAGAAAAGAAAGAAAGAAAGAAAAATGAGATGATAAAAGTAACTGGTAGAAATATCTTTTGGGTTACTTGAAATGACTTGGGGTAATCTACAAAGAAATTCATTCTAGATTTAAATTTCTTTCACTTAAATTTGCCTTCAAATTAATGAGTCAGATTTCACCAGGCTGTGCAAAGTCCTAGATATTTGAACTAAACTATCAACCACAAGAAAGGTGAAGATGTCCAAACCAGTAAATGTTTTCAGTTAAAGAATGACTCTCATTCTTTAGTCACAGAGCCTACACCATTAGTATGGCTACTCCTTACAATCTAGACTAATAAAATAACCCTGTGTTTATACAGGCACATACCTCCCCTCTGAACCCTCCACCCCAGAAATGTACACACATCACTTTACTGAATAGTCACATTAACATTTCTGTTTATTTTAAAAATTAAAGACATACTAACAAATTATTCCTTTGCTCTTTTTTGAAATAATGTTTCCTATGTAGTCCAGGATGGCTTGAACTCATGACCTTCCTATCTCAGCCTGCTGAGTCCTGGAACTATAGGCATGTTCCACCAACCATGGTCCCTGCATATTCTTTTCATTATTATTTTCTGACTTGGATGACAAAATGCTTTTGGAACATTTTTTTAGCAACTTACGTTGTAAACTTAGATCTTACAAGGTATTTGCATTTCCAGTCTTTTGCATTAATAGCTTCATGAGTAACAAAAATTCATTTCCAACCTACCTTAAACTGGGCTTACCTTTATGGCAAGGGCTGAAAATTCAGGGGGAAGAAAATCTCCGAAATTTGCTGCAGTATCAGCTCTTTTTTAAATTTTAGCTTTAAGCACAGCATGGAGTACAAGTGAGAATAAGAATACACCCTGAGGAGCTGTGGTGCTGGTCATGGGCCAGGACTGCCATAATGAGACACCACAAGCTGAGTGGCTCAGACAACAGAAAGGTATTGTCTCAGCTGTCAGTCCAAGGCCAAGGTCTAGTAGGGTTAAGGTTCTGACAGAGTGGCTCTTCCCATTAGAGAACATCCTTCATCGTGTACTGTCTGTCATATGGGGAACGGAGAAAAGGAAAAGCTGCTTGGTGTCTCTTCCTGCAGCAGCACCAATCCCACAGTGAGGGTCCTAGCCTTGAACCTCACCCACTACCTACTTCCCAAGGATGCTGTTGCAGTGGTGGTCAAGGCTTCGACATAACAAAGGTTTAGTCCATGATGCATCTTCACAGTTAGTTTAAAGACAAAACAAAGTCTTAAATGTTTTGATGATGGCTGTTCTTGGTTGTTAACTTGACTATGTCTGGAATTAACTAAAACCCAGGTGGCTGGGTACACCTGTGGGGAATTTTTTTTCTCAATTAAATCATTTGAAGTGGGAAGAACTACCTCCATTGCAAATCTTTTGAGATAGGAAGATCCACCTATCATCTGGGCCACATCTTCTGCTGGCAGCCTATACAAAGGACACGAAAGAAGAAACCTTGCTCTCTTTGCCAACTTTCTCTCACTCTTGCTGGCAAGTCCATTCCTTCACTGGCATTAGAGTCTATTTCTTCAGGATTCTGGCATATACTGAAGACCAGTTGAGACATCCAGCCTCATAGACTGAACAACTACTGGATTTTTGAAACTTCTGTTGGTAGACAGCTATTGTTGGTCTAGATGGACCATAGCCTATAAGCCATTCTAATAAATCCCGCTCTCTTTCTTTCCATATATATATATGCTCCTCTAGAGAGCCCTGGCTAATACGGTTTCTAATAATGATCCTGTTGGTAAAAGTGCTAGAATGTTCTGAGGATGTGTGGAATATAGCAAATGATTGATTTCTGTTAATATAATTCAGAGCCTGTTTATTTAGCATGAGAAAAAAAGAAGTCAAAATAAAAATATTTAATAAGATGGGCATGGTGGTATATGCCTGTAATCCAAACACTTGGGAGATGGAGCTGTGTTGTAGAATATTAGTTAAAGATGTGTTACATTTGTTTATGCTGTATGATATTTGTTTAATGATGCAAAGATGTGTTGCATTCTTTTAAGTTGCATTTGTTTAAGTCTGTGAAGCTGTGTTGCTTTGCCTGTCTAAAACACCTGATTGGTCTAATAAAGAGCTGAACTATCAATAGCAAAGCAGGAGAAAGGATAGGTGGGGCTGGCAGGGAGAGAGAATAAATAGAAGGAGAAATCTGGGAAGAAAGATGGGTGTACAAGAAAAGAAGGAGAGGGGACACCAAGGGCCAGCCACCCAGCTACACAACAAGCCTTGGAGTAAGAAGGAAAGAAAAGATATACAGAAATAGAGAAAGGTAAAAGCCCAGAGGCAAAGATAGATGGAATAATTTAAGTTAAGAAAATCTGGCTAGAAATAAGCCAAGGTAAAAACCAATGGGCCAAAGGTAGGAAACTTGAGTATTAGTAAGAAAAACTGCAATGATTTAAACTCATCCAACATCTCTAAACCAGGTACTCAGAGTTTTCCTTTTTTTTTCCCCCCCTAAAGCTTAGACATCATCTTTGAAGGATGCTGAGAAACAAACTCAACATTTGGAAATGGGCAAGTAAGAAAGAGAATGCAAAGCTAGCTTGCCTCTCTGTGATGAGCTATACTGAAAAGCAAATTTATTGACAAAAGGATCTTGCTTTTCAACTTTTTACTTGTCAGTATACTTTTATTAATTTGCTGTGTGTATGTGTATGGGGGGTGCAGGACACATTTGCCACAACACATATATAAGAGGACAACTTAAGGGAGTCAGTTCTCTCCTTCTACCATGGGGTCCTTGTGGGTGGTTGTTTGGGCCATGCCCTGAAGCTCCGCCCCTAGTGAGGCAGCAGGTAGCTGCTAGGTACCTGCCCCTTGGGCGTGGCTTCCAGGGACTCCTAAGACCTGGGATGCCCTCTCCTCATTTCTCTACCTTGTGGATTTTGGATGCTGGTGAGGATCAAGGCAGAGCTTTCCAGAGAATCGTGTTGGACTTGCCCCACCCTCCAGGATTCCAAAACCAACTCCTTTATGCTGGTTGTGTGTTAACCCCCAAATAAATTCCTTTGATCATTAAGCTGATTTTGTGGATTGACAGTGATTAAATCACGTTATCTGGTGCCCAACGTACTTTTATTAATTTTCTGTATGTGTATGTGTATGGGGGGCGGTGGGGGGACACATTTGCCACAACACACATATAAGAGAACAACTTAAGGGAGTCAGTTCTCTTCTACTATGTGGATCCTGGGGATCAAACTCAAGTCATCAGGCTTAGTGGCCAGCTGCTTTACCCACTGAGCCATCTCACTGGCCCTAAATCTTCCTTTTTATAAATGTAAATCAGCTAAAAAGTGAAAAAGAAATGATGTGATTCCAGTATCACCATTTTGCAACCTCTAGTGACAGAAATGCTTTATTAAGACCCATTCTGGTCCTTACGAGCACCACTAAACACGAGCACTTTAGATGTGCCAAGTTTGAATGTAAAATGAGCATTGACTGTCAATGACTTTGAATATAAAGATGTAAATTATCTCAATAATATTTATATTGACTACATTTTAGACTATGTATCTATATGGCTAAATATATTGTTAATTTTACCTTTTTGTTTTTACATTTTGAAGTATATTATGATATAAAGGAAACTTTAAATGGAAGTCACTGTTTGGATATACCCACATCCCACACCAATGAAATGTAATCTACCCCGATTTCTCAGAAATGCTAGCTCTATCCATAAATGAAACATAAATCTCTTCTTTCACAACTCTGAGCTGTCAGCTATGGAAGAGCTTAGCTGTGCTTCTTATCCTAAAGAAGGTACATTTGGAACAGCCACTCACAACAAAGATGGGGTCTTTCTATATCTGTTTTATAAGCTGTACCCCTCTGCTGTGAGCTGAGCCTCCTATCATTTTTGGTTTGAAGTCTTCCAGATTAGAAGCTGGGGGTTTTTTTTGATGCACAATAAACTCTTACATTTCTAACTTAATATGATTTTACTTTTAATAATGGCTACTAGAATTTTTTTAATTACACAGTGGATTATATTTGTATTGGACAATCCTAATCTAGATAACAAACACAGTAGCTACTACCAATACACTCCAAACTGGAAACAAATGCCTCCCAGTGGGGTATACAGCACCATCTAGGAAGCATTCCTACCAAATAATTGGTGCCTGTATCCAATAATCCCTTTATAGCTAACTACTAAATCACAGTAAATATAGGCATCAGAGGAACGAGATAATGATGCCAAAGGCACACTATCAGCAAAATCTGGAAAACAGGAAACTCCCTGCATACAATAGATAAATGACAAGAAAGTAAGTTAGCAATAAAAAGATTTCAGAACATACCTACCAGGTGCAAGGTGCAAGTCAAGACAAGTGGTCTGGGTTTCTGGTCTGGCCTCCTACTTGATCGTCCAGGGAGACCGATCCCCTACATAAGATTTAGAAAGTGAAATCTCCCACCTTAGCTGCCAGGCCTTCCTAATTCTGTGAAACCCAACTCTCCTAACTTGGCCCAGAAGCAGATTTATCTAAACATTGCCCGTCCTTGTTGTTGTCTGGACTTGTAACGTCCCCTAAAGTTATGCACTGGGCTTTGTCACTATCCTATGGTGTTGACTGGGAAGTGGTACAGTCTGCAGGAAGCAGAGCCTAAAGGAAGGAAATGAGGCTGCTGGGAGCGAGCCCTTGAAGAAGATATTGGGAGCTAGCTTCTTCCTCTTCATATGTCTCCCCGCCCCGCTTCCTCCCCTTTCCGCTCCATCCACCCTGAAGTGGGAGCTTTGCTCTACTGTGAGCTCTCTCCACCATGATGTTCTGCTTTACCACAGACGCAAAGCCACAGACAGAAGTGAGCATGGCCTACCAGCTCGGAAACCAGGAGCCAAAGTAAATCTCTCATGTGAGTTGATGGTGTCAGGCAAACCAGGAGCCAAAGTAAATCTCTCCTGTGAGTCGATGGTGTCAGGTGAACCAGGAGCCAAAGTAAATCTCTCCTGTGAGTTGATGGTGTCAGGCGAACCGGGAGCCAAAGTAAATCTCTCCTGTGAGTCGATGGTGTCAGGCAAACCAGGAGCCAAAGTAAATCTCTCCTGTGAGTTGATGGTGTCAGGTGTATCCTTATACTGATAAAAAGCTGATGAGCACAGATGCCTTATGGTAGTGTATTAGTCATATACATATCTCTTATTGACCAAATTACCTAACACAGACTTAAAGGGGGAAAGATTGGGGTTCACAATTTTAGAGAGTTGCAGTTGGAGGGACTTGGCAAAGACTGCATCCATGGTGTTAGAACTTCACCCACAGCAGCAGGATCGTAAGGCAGAGGCAGTTCACATCATAGAAGACTTGGAAGCAGAGAGGGTGAAACCAGAACCAGAGGGTGAACTATTGCCTTCCAAAACCAACCTATATTGACCTAATTCTGTCCACTAGGCCTCACCTCCCAAAAGTTCTGCAGCTTCCCCCAAATTATGCCACAGCATGAAAATAAGCATGTAAACCATAAACCCATGGAGGATGCTTCAGATTCAGATGACAACAGGTAGGTTGGACAAGCATCAAGTTCTGCTTCACACAGGCATTTTATGTTATCCATGAGGGTTTGGTGCCAGGACCATCTCTAGATTACTGGTAATAGCTTAAGTCAAGGCAAAGGCTATGAAAATAGTCATTATTACTATATTTTTCAGAAATAATAACAAGAAAAAAATCTACCATTTCAGTGCAATAATCAGTTTTTTCAAATATTTTCAGCCTACTTTCTTGAATCTTCATTTATGGAACTCATGGATATGAGAAGGCCAACTATGGCACATGGGGAAAGTGCTGTGAGTCAGTTTAGGCCTGAATCACAGTGAGTATCACACCACATGTTCTCTGGGAGATCCTGACATAATTGCAAAGCAGAAGGTGACTGTCCTGGTTTACTCTCTGTCGCTGTGATAAGCATCATGACCAAAAGCATCTTGGGGAGGAAAGAGTATATTACACCTTACAGGTTACAATTTATCATTAAGAGAAGCAGGGCAAGAGCTCAAGGCAGGAACCTGGAGGCAGAAATTGAAGCAGAGGCCATGGAGGAATGCTGCTTATTGACTTGCTTCCTGAGTCATGCTTAAATAGCTTTTATATACAATCCAAGCCCACATGCCCAGAGATGGAATTGCCCATGGTGAGCTGAGCACTTCTACATGAATTAGGAATTTTTAAAAAATGCCTCACAGATATGGTCACCAGCCAGTCATATCTGGGTAGTTCTTCAGTGAGTTTCTCTCTTCTCAGGTGACTATATGTTTGTGTCAACAGCTAAAGCTGACTGTGGTGGAGACTGGCTGGGTTCTACCTGGAAGGTAGTTCACCATCAATATAACTTTTATATTGATAATCTACTGAGACTGAGAGTTGTTAAGAGAACCTGAGTTAGAGTATCGATACAATTCCAACATATACTCCTAGCTATATTTCATCCCAAGAAGCCAAAAAAAGAAAAAAAAGTGAGACTTTCTGGGCATCTGAGACAAAAGTGAGTGAAAGTTGTCTGTATATTACTCAGGATCACTCCAGCCCAGAGTAACATTTTGCCAGAAAATAACGTTTAAAGCCAACCTAGTTTTTCTGTTGCAGAATTTTACAGCTGATGTGTTTGTTGCTTTCTGTTGATTTGACAAAATACCACGACCAAATTTACTGATGGAAGGAAGAGTTTATTCGGGCTTACGGTTCTGGAGGGAGAGAGTCTGTAATGGTGGGGAATGACTGGCATCAGGCACTGGAGCAGGAACCTGGCTGATCATATTTCTTCACACAGAAAATGGAGAGGGGTCTGGGAGGGAGGCAAGGCTATAAACTCTCAAAGCCCACTCACAGTGATGTCATTCTACCAGTAAGGTTCCACCTCCTAAAGGTTCCATAATCTCCCCCAAACAGTGCCACCAACTGGGGACCAAGTGTTCAAATACATGAGTCTGTGAGGGACATTTCTCATTCAAACTGCCACAACTGGGAAAGAAAGAAAGAAAGAAAGAAAGAAAGAAAGAAAGAAAGAAAGAAAGAAAGAAAGAAAGAAAGAAAGAAAGAAATTAAAACAACAGAAATATCAAGCTAGCCGAATTCCCAGGACTCATGGAGTAACTGATCTGTGGGCCCTATGACTCCCCAAAGAGTTGTTAACAGCTGATAGTTACTGGAAGCAACAGAACTAGAGAAAGACAGAAGAAATTCATGTAATGGATAGGAAGGAGACAGGGAGTAATAACTGGAAAGAAGGAGAAAATCTATGACAGCTTTAAGTTTGGCTGCCAGGGAGAAGAGCAGAAACCCAGGGGTCAGGAGATGCTGCTGGGAGAGAGGCAGACACCGAAGAAACGCTGAGCTCACAAAGGCTGAGCCAGCAAGCAGCACACTGTTGATAGTGGAGAAGCTAAGTAGCCACTGCGTAGAGGCAGAAACATAGTCAGCTGTCAGTAAAACAGAAACCAAGAGATGCACAGATAATGGAGAGACGCTCCTAGTGGCTATTCTGCATCCTGTGGCATCTCTGTATCAAGCACAACACGTGGGGTCAGATGGATCTGCTTCCAAATCCTAGTTCTGCCTCTCAGAAATAATATGGCCTTGCACAACTTCCTTAAAAATGTACAGACCTCTGTGTTATCCACCACAAAATGAGATGAACTACGAGTCAGTGTCCATTAAACAGAAGTAATTATTTGAGAGTGATTCTTTGAAACTGTTACCCAAATCAATCTTAGATTTAGCCTTTCCTGGAATCACAGATGAAATCCTTTCATCCTTGGCTATCTTAAAACAAAGATACTAGTTACATCTGCAGTTCTTAAATGTAATCAGTGCATCAAAATCACCTATAAATTGATTTTTCCTTTTTAAGACAGGATCTCAAGTAGACCAGGTTGGCCTTGAACTTGATATGTAGATGAGGGTGACCTTGAACTTCCAATTCTACTGCCTTCACCTGCTAAATCCTGAGGTTATAGACATGTACCACCACACCTGGTTGATGCAGTGCCGAGAATCCAACCCAGGGCCTCATGAATGCTAAAAAAGCACTCTGCCAGTTGAGCATCATCCACGGCATTACTTGTGAAATATTTGTAAGGCATAGCTTTCTAAGCCCTAATTTGGGAATTTCTGAGTCTATTCTTCTGGGCAAGCATACTTGCCTCAGTGTTTTTCTAATTGAAAACCAGTACTTCACACCAAAAACTGCAAGGGAGACAAGAAAACAATCATAGCAAACCTTCACAGCACAGTTTGACATCAAAAGCTAATTCTTTTAAATCAGCCTTTTCAAATCAGTGGGTGGTCCTGATTTGAAGTGATGGGATAGGCATTGGGGTTGTGGACACGGGATAGGGTGGTAAATGATGGTGGCAGAGTCTGGGTCAGGGGGTGACAGATGAGAGAGACCAGGTCCTGGAAGACTGGGGCTTCTGGAGAAGTAGGAAGCCGCAAATTGGACATTCTCCAAGAGACCAAACATTCTTTCTTGCATCCACTGGGGATTTGTACAGGGGGGTTAAATTCTCCTATTCTCCACAGGAAAAATAAACAAACCTGAAATCACAAGCTGCAAAAATGTACTGTGGCTTGCAAAATGGACCAACTGTACCAAATCACATCTTGCATACAAAAGGAAAATTTAATAACTTTTTTAACACCAGCTCACACAGATGCAAATGGTCTCTGATAAGACCTTGGGGAAATGCCTTGGCAGTGACTGGCTCAACTCTGGCTGCAGAGACAAGATGGCTGACTATTCCAGCAGTTTATTTGGTTTGCACCTCCTGCTCAGACCTCACTTAACAAAATTTCTATCCAACAAGTACCCTATCACAGATATCCACCAACTTCCCCATTTCAATCATTACTGGGATGAGGTCTTACACAGTCCGCATATTTAACAAACCCAAATCTGCATAACCAATAGTCTTTGTCAGAGAGTTTGAACCACATGCCCCTTGCTCTTGGAAATACAGCTTGGGTTACCAGAAAGACCTACTGGACATCTGGACTAGCTGCATTTGGAAAATGACTCCCAGAGGATCAAGTACTTCAAAAAAGTCAGTAAGCCATCCCCACTCCGAAAGAAAATACTGGAGTGTTCAGACAGCCCTTAAAGTTAAACTATTTGGGTCTTCTTGTATTCATTTTGACCAAAAGTCAGGAACCTAAAGAGGAGACATCAGCTGGCCCCTTGCCTCTTCCACACTGGGAACTCTCTGGGCTCTTGCCAGAAAGGGGAAAGCCAGCAGGAAGGCAGAAGCACAGAAGTGGGGGACAGGCTTAGAAAAAAATAGCTAGGGCTGAAGCTAAGAGCACTTGCTGCTCTGGCAGAGGACTTGGATTGGATTCCCAGCACCCACACGGTGGCTCACAACCATCCATAACTCCACTTTCAGTGGATCTGATGCCTTTTCCTGATTTCCTCAGGTGTCAAGCACATATGTGGTACACACACATACATGTAGAAAAAAACACTCATACAAATACATTTCCTTAAAAAAATAAGATTATTTTATTCCTCTCAGTTCTGGAGCTGGAAAATTCATGATAAAAGTGCTGGAAGATTCCGTATCTAGCAAGGTTCCATTACCTGGCTCATAGACAGACTCTTCTCCTAGTCATAACATATAAATCATGCTACAGGGCTAGAGAGATGGCTCAGTGGGTAAAAGCACTTGCTGAAGAACTATTGGCAGTTGATGGCTACTGAAAGAGAGAAATTCATTTATCTTCCAGGGCATGGCCCTGGTAAGTTGCCTGTGTTTCAGTGGATGGTCCCACGTCTGTGCACATATGGGCAGCATTAACTGGACTCGGTGGATTATTAAGAAAAAAAAAAAGGAGGACATGAAGTTTGAAGGGGGGTGTTAGAGGTGGGTCAGGAAAAGAGTTGGAGGGGACAGTGGAGGGTAAATGTGATCAAAATACACTGTGCACATCTACAAAATTCTCAAAGAATAAATAAAAACAGTTTTAGAGTTAAGTTAAAACTCGGGTTATCTTGGGCCTAAGTATTTGGAGGGGAGACTGCAAGGCCACCACAGTCCTGTTTGTCAATCCTTGGTCTAGAGAGAGTTACGTGGGGCAGTCCAATTTCGGAGGGAGAGAGGCAGCTAGAAGGCCTGTGATCTAAAACTCACTGTGTCCTAATACAGTGGGAGGGACAAACACTTCTCTGAGATCCCTTTTTAAAGTGTACCAGTCATTGGATTCGTCGCCTCCCAAGGATGTCAGGTCCCAATGCCATCACCTTGGGGGATTAGAATTTCAGTATATGAATTTAGTGTGGGAACACAAATGTTCAAACTGTAACAATAGTACTAAGGTTATTAAAGGAAGGAGGGAAGGGAGGGAACAAAAGCAGGAGGGAGGGAGGAAGGGAGGGAGGGAGGGAGGAAGGGAGGGAGGGAGGCTATGATCTTGAAGTTCCACCTGGGGAGCCTCCATCATTCCTGTGACAACTCTACCCAGTCTTCACTCCCCTGCTTAGGCAATGTTTCTCCTTTTCCTCCTCTCAGTACAAGTCAGTGGCTCTATTCCCCTGCCTCCAAAACCCTCACCCATGACTGTTCTCACCCATCCTCTAGCCTGGGTCTTCATCTCCTCTTGACATTCTCTGCCTCCAGGCAGCACTGCTCACTTCTCAGTCCTAGGCTCAGAGCTCTTCGTCCTGTCCAGAGACAGCACAATCCTTACCTTACTCAACACTGATACTTCACTAGCAATTAACCTTATTATCATTTAGTAAAAGAATCATAGAGGATATGCTTATCAAAGGACCATGAATGCTTAGCCACAAATAGCAGCATTTGGCATCCAGTGTGTCCTATTACCAGCCAAAAAGCAATATGAGAAGAAAATAATTTGCTGTAGGGTGTCTCTGCTGTCCTCATTAGAGGTGACAGATAACTCCCAACAATAACACAAAAATAAACAGGAACACCTGGTGAAAAAAATGTGCACAGCAACCCAGATGACAGCTTCTGACAAGACCTCGTATTTGCACTGCAGGCACTGTGTATTGCTTCTCAGGCTTTGAGCTACAATCAAGTGTGAAGATATTACATGCATTTATACAAAACCCTTTATTTGGAAAAAAAAACCCCACAAATTGTCATATGTTCAACATTTTGCCCCCACTGGACACTGAACTCAAACACCAGAACAATCAGTTCAAAGCCAACCACCTAGTGACCCTGTCACCTGCCAGTGCCTGGCATCAAATTTGAGCAGTTGACATCCTGAGGACCAAGAGCGGTGGTGTGACTAGTACTGTGGGATATGACGGATCAGCTGCTTCGGCTCTCTGCCCTCTCTAGCTACCTTCCCCACTCCCGCACAGGCCAGCTTTGAACATGCGATAGCCTCTCATCTCATTTCTGCTAGGATATCATCAGTGTTTTGTTTCTGGAATTTTCTCAGAGAATTGGCAGTTTCTCCTCAGGCCTGCTACCACCCCCAGTGTGTGTAGAGCGGGGCTGCAGATGTAAAGCCAGCCCTGATGATCTCCAGCCCACCTTCTCTCATCCCAGAAGTTAGACTGGCTGAGAAACCTCAGGGAGCCCCAGGGCCACTCTCCCCTAAGATTTTGCAGGAACCAACTGCTAGAAAGTAGGGAGAAAGTAGGAAAATGGCAAGCCAGAAAAAAATAATCAAGTGAGTTGTTTTATTTCAAGCCTGCCCAAGGGACTCTGAGCAAACCATTATTCTGAAGCCCAGAAGCAAGGCCTTCCCCAGGGTATCTTACTTTCATAAATACTTAGAGACTAAATAAAAACACTCAATTCCCAAGCTTCCAAGAGTCCCTAAGGAAGCTTGAGTTTCTTCAGGCAGCATAATGGTCTGTGAGCAAAGCAAAGAGTCAAATGTCAGGGGGAAGAAGGTGAACTCTAAGAACTGACTGACTGCAAAGCAGAAATGTTAGTACTTACCACATCTTGATCTTCCCACCCCCAAGTTCTCCAATAGCTCCAAAGTGGACAATTTCCATTTACTTATTCTCTTATTCATTCCTGCAGCATTTAATATGCCACAGGAGTGTGAGCATTTGCCGTGATATAGAACTGCATTTGTGGGGGAATAAACAAGCTTGTGATCTTGAAACATCTGGTAAGATCCGAGGTGCTGATACCCCATCCCGCCCATCCCTGCTACCATGCCCAGGACTCAACCCTATATAGGCAGATATCTGCTGCTCAGGTACCGGCCATGCCAGTCAGAAAAACAGAGACCTCTGGCTGTACCAAAGGCCATGCTAGCTGCCAGAAGTCCAACCCCCAGGACTGATGGAGACTCCCTGCTGGACCAGAGGTCACACTGGCCACTAGAAATACAGACCACAAAGACCAGAAGACTAAAAAAGAAACAGAAACCAAAGAACAAAACACATCTAACATTTTAGAACTCAGAAATTGGCACCTAGACCTATATTCATCCCAAGCCCAGATGTGTAGATGCCAGTGTAAGAATACAATCAACAATAGCCAAGACAATATGTCACCACCAAAGCCCAGCTATTCTACTACAGCAAGCTTTGAATATTCCAACACAGCTGAAGCACAAGAAAATGACCTTAAAACCAACTCTATAAAGATAATAGAGGTCCTTAAAGAGGGAATGAATAAATAAATGCCTTAAAGAAATCCATGAAAACACAAACAATAGAAGGAAATTAATAAATCCCTTAAGGAAAGCCAAGAAAACCCAGAAAACACAAACAAACAGGCAAAGGAAATGAACAAAGCTGTTTAAGACCTGAAAATGGGTAGAAGCAATAAAGAAAACACAAACTGGGAATCCTGGAGATGGACAATCTAGGTAAGAGAACAGGAACTACAGACACCAACAGAATACAAGAGACAGAAGAGAGAATGTCAGGCATAGAAAACACAATAGAAGAAATAGATACATTGGTCATAGAAAATGTTAAATCTAGAAAATTCCTGACACAAAGCATCCAGGAAATCTGGGACACTATGAAAAGACCAAACCTAGGAATGGTAAGAATAGAAGGAGAAGAATTCCAGCTCATAGACCCAGAAAATATTTTTAACAAAATCATAGCAGAAAATTTTCCTAACCTTAAGAAGGACATGCCTATAAAGGTACAAGAAGCTTACAGAACACCAAATAGATTGGGTCAGAAAAGAAAGTGCCCCCAACATAATAATCAAAACACTAACCATACAGAACAAACAAAGAATATTAAAAGCTGCAAGTGAAAAAGGGCAAGTAACATATAAAGGTAAAAATATTAGAATTACACCTAACTTCTCAATGGAGACTCTAAAAGTGAGAAGGGCATGGACAGATGTGCTGCAGACTCTACAACATCTAGACACAGATGCCAGCCCAGACTACTATTCCCAGCAAAACTTTCAATCACCATAGATGGAGAAAACAAGAGACTTCATGACAAAGCCAAATTTAAACACAAATAAATCCCTTTTTAAAATCCAGGAAAACATAAACAATGGGAGTAAATAAGTAAATTCCTTAAAGAAATCCAAGAAAACACAAATAAGCAATGGGAGAAAATGAATAAACCCCCTAGGAAAGCCAAAAAAAAAAAAGCCAAGAAAAAACAAACAAACAGGTGAAGGAAATGGACAGAACTGTTCAAGACTGTTCTATCCACAAATCTGGCACTATAGAAAGTGCTAGAAAGAAAATTCTAACCCAAGGAGGTTAACTACACCCATGAAAACACAGGAAATAAATAACCTCATACCAGCAAAACCTAAAGAAGGGGAGCGTGCGCACATGCATTACCACCACCATCAAAATAACAACAAAATAACAGGATTTGACAATAATTGGTCATTAATATCTCTCAATATCAATGGACTCAATTCTCCAATAAAAAGACACAGGCTAACAGAATGGATGCAAAAAAGAGACCCACCCTTCTGCTGCATACAAGAAACACACCTCAACATCAAAGACAGGTATTACCTCAGAGTAAAGAGTTAGAAAAAGATTCTCCAAGCAAATAGATCCAAAAAAACAACCTGGTGTAGCTATTATAATATCTAACAAAATAGACTTTCAACCAAAATTAATCAAAAGAGATAGAGAAGGACTCTTCATACTCATCAAAGGAAAAATCCACAAAGACACAAAGATGACATCTTAATTCTTAACATCTATGCCCCAAACACAAGGGCACCCGTATTTGTAAAAGGGACATTACTAAAGCTTAAATCCCATATCAAACCTCACACATTAGTAGTGAGAGTCTTCAATACCCCATTCTCACCAATGGACAGGCCATCCAGACAAAAACTAAACAGAGAAAAAAAATGGAGCTAACAGATGTTATGAACCTAAGTGATATCTACAGAACATTTCACCCAAACACAAAAGAATATATCTTCTTTTCAGCACCTCACAGAACTTTCTCCAAAACTGACCAAATACTTCATCACAAAGCAAGTTTTAACAAACACAAGAAAATTAAATAAATACTCCCTGTATTCCTATCAGAACACCATGTATTAAAGCTAGATTTCAACAACAACAGAAACAACAGGAAGTCTACAAACTCATGGAAATTAAACAACTCTCTACTTAATGACTACTGGGTCAAGGTTGAAATAAGGAAAGAAATTAAAGACTTCCTAGTATTCAATGAAAATGAATGCACAAGCATACCCAAATTTATGAGACACTATGAAAGCAGTGCAAAGAGGAAAGTTCATATCACTAAGCGCCTACATAAAGAAATTGGAGAGATCTCATACTAGGAACTTAACAGCACAGATGAAAGCCATAGAACAAAAAAAAAAAAAAAAAGCAAACTCACCCAAGAGGAGTAGATGGCAGGAAATAATCAAACTGAAGGCTGAAATCAACAAAATAGAAACAAAGAGAACAATACAAAGAATCAATGAAACAAAGAATTGGTTCTTTGAAAAAATCAACAAGATAGACAAACCCTTATCCAAACTAACCAAAAGGCAGAGAGAGAATATCCAAATTAACAAAATCAGAAATGAAAAGGGAGATATAACAACAGATACTAAGGAAATCTAGAGATCATTAGGTCATACTTCAAAAACTTGTACTTCACAAAATTGGAAAATCTAAAAGAAATGGAAAATTTTCTTGATAGATATCACTTACCAAAGTTAAATCAAAATCAGATAAACAATTTAAATAGACCTATAACCCCTAAGGAAATAGAAGCAGTCATTAAAAGTCTCCCAACCAAAAAAGCCCAGGACCAGATGGTTTAGTGCAGAATTCTACTAGACTTTCAAAGAAAGGGCCATACCCAAACATACCCAAACAAGTAATATTCAATATAGTACTTGAAGTTCTAGATAGAGCAATAAGACAACTAAAGGAGATCAAGGGGATATAAATTGGAAAGAAGTCAGAGTATCAGTATTTGCAGATGATATGATGGTATATATAAGCAACCTCAAAAATTCTACCACGGAACTCCTACAGCTGATAAACACCTTCATTGAAGGGGTTGGATACAAGATTAACTCAAAAAAATCAGTAGCCCTCCTATATACAAGTGACAAACAGGCTGAGAAAGAAATCAGGAAAACAACACCCTTCACAAAAGCCACAAATAATATAAAACACCTTGGGGTGACACTAACCAAGCAAGTGAAAGACCTGTATGATAAAAACTTCAAGTCTTTGAAGAAGGAAATATTGAAGAAGATATCAGAAGATGGAAAGATCATGCATGCTCGTAGATCAGTAGGATTAAAACAGTAAAAAATAGCCATCTTACCAAAAGCAACCTACAGATTCAATGCAATCCCCATCAAAATCCCAACACAGTCCTTTATAGACTTTGAAAGAACAATATCAACTTCATATGGAAAAAAAACAGAATAACTAAAACAGTCTTATACAATAAAAGAACTTCCAAAGATATCACCATCCCTAATTTCAAGCTCTACCACAGATCTATAATAATAAAAACCACATGGTATTGGTATAAAAACAGACAGGTTGATCAATGGAATTGAATTGAACACTCAAATGGAAATCCACACACCTCTGGACATCTGTTTTTTTTTAATAAAGAAGCAAGAAATACACAATGTAAAAAAAGAAAGCATCTCCAACAAATGCTGCTAGGCTAACTGGATGTCAGCATGTGGAAGAATGCAAATAGATCCATATCTATCAGCCTGCACAAAACTCAAGTCTAAGTAGATCTAAGACTTCAACATAAAACCACATACTCTGAACCTAACAGAATAGAAAGTGGGGAATAGCCTTGAATACATTAGCACAGGAAACAAATTCCTGAACAGAATGCCAATAGCATGGCACTAAGGTCAATAATTAATAAATAAGACCTCATGAAACTGAAAAGCTTCTGTAAGGCAAAGAACACCATCAATAGGATAAAATAGCAGCCTACAGAATGGGAAAATATTTCACCAACTTCAAATCTGACAGAAGGCTAATACTCAAAATATATAAAGAACTCAAGGAACTAGATATCAACAAACCAAGTAACCCAATTTAAAAATGGGATACAGATCTAGACAGAATTCTCAACAAAGGAATCTTAAACAGCCAAGAAAGAAAGAAAGAAATATTCAACATCCTTAGCCATCAGGGAAATACCAAACAACTGTGAGATTCTATCTTACACCTGCCAGAATAGCTAAGATCAAAAACACAAGTGACAGCTCATGCAGGCAAGGATGTGGAGCAAGGGGAACACTCCTCCATTGCTATTGGGAATAAAAATTTATACAGCCACTTTGGAAATCAATATGACAGTTTCTTAGAAAACTGAGAATTGATCTACCTCAAGACATAGCTATACCATTCCTGGACAATATCCAAAGGACACTCCATCCTACCACAAGGACACTTGCTCAACTATGTTCATAGCAGCTTTATTCATAATAGTCAGAAACTGGAAATAACATAGATATCCCTCAACCAAAGAATGGATAAAGAAAATGTGTTACATTTACACAATGGAGTATTCCTCCACTGCTTAAAAAAAATAACATTGTGAAATTTGTAGGCAAATGGATGTAACTAGAAAAAAAAATCATCCTGAGTGAGTTAACCCAGACCCAGAAAGACAAACATGGTATGTACTCACTTATAAGTGGATATTAACTGTAAAGTGAAAGATAATCATGACACAGTCCACAGACCCAGAAAAGCTAAGTAACACAGAGGGCTCAAAGGGAGACACATGGATCTCTCTGGGAAGGGGAAATAGATTTCTCAAGTTGACTAGGGGGTGTTGTGGTATTGTGTTCCTCAAAATATTGTGCACCCTAATAAACTTATCTGGGGTCAGAGAACAGAACAGCCACTAGATACAGAGGCCAGAAAATGGTGGCACACACGCCTTTAATCCTAGCATTCCAGAGGCAGAGATCCTCTGTATCTCTGTGAGTTTAAAGCCACACTGGAAACAGCCAAGCATGGTGACTTACGCCTTTAATCCCAGGAAGTGAGCCTTTAATCCCAGGAAGTGATGGCAGAAAGCAGAAAGGTATATAAGGCGTGAGGACCAGGAACTAGAGCCTGGTTAAGCTTTTAGGCTTTTGAGCAGCACAGTTCAGCTGAGACCCATTCTGGATGAGAACTCAGAGGCTTCCAGTCTGAGGAAACAGGATCAGCTGAGGAATTGGTGAGGTGAGGTAGCTGTGGCTTGTTCTGCTTCTCTGATCTTCCAGCATTCACCCCAATAACTGGCCTTGGGTTTGTTTTTATTAACAAAACTCTTGAAGATTCATGCTACAAGGTGGGTGGAAGGAGAGATACTGGGAGAGATGACTGGAACTGGGGGGCATTTTGGGGTCAAGGTAGAAACCTAGTGCGATGGAAACTCCCAGGAATCTACAAGGGTGACCCTAGCTACAATTCCTAGTAATGGGAATTTCAGAGCCTGATCTGGCCATCTTCTGTAGCCAGGCAAAGCTTCCAGCAGAGGGACTGGAACACCAACCCAGATATAAAATCTTCAACCTACTATTTGTCCAGCCCACAAGATATGCTAGGTAAAGGTGGTGCAGAACTTGTGGGAGTGGCCAATCAATGACTGGTTCAACTTGAGACCCATGCCACAAGAGGGAGCCCATGCCTGACATTGCCTGGAGGGCGAGGAACCACAGAGGCTGGACAACCCAAAGACCCAGAATAGAATCAAACACGACTGGCAAAAAAAAAAAAAAAAAAGAGAGATTCCTACTGTTACCCTGCTCTGCTGCTTTCAGTCTGGAGCCTAGCATAATCAGAGAGGCTTCATTCAGCAACTGATGGGAGCAGATGCAGAGACCCACAGCCAAACATCAGGTGGAGCTCAGGGAATCCTTTAGAAAAGGGGAAGGAAGAACTATACGAACCAGAGGTGTCAAGAACACAAGAAAATAGCCCACAAAATCAACTAACCAGGGCACATAGGGGCTCAGAGAGACCAAACCAACTATTAGGGAGCCTGTATCAGCCTGACCTAGGTCCTTAGCATATATGTTATGGTTGTGTAGCTTGGTGTTTTTATGGGACTCCAAACAGTGAGAGCAGAGACTGTCTCTGATTATCTTGCATGCTTTTGGGACCCTTTTCCTCCTACTAGGTTTGCCTTGTCCAGCCTTAATGTAAGGGGGTGTGCCTAGACTTATTGCAACTTGATTTGTCATGTTTGGTTGATATCCCTGGGAAGCCTGCCCTTTTCTTCAGGGAAACAGAGGAGGTGTGGGTGGGTAGGGGGGAGAGGGGAGAGAGGGAGGAAGGACTGGGAGGAAAGGAGGGAGGAGAAACTGCAGTTGGGATTTAATATATAAGAGAAGAAAAAATTAAAAAAAATAAACTAAAAAAAAGATTTTCAGGTATGTTTGGTGGTAAGAGGAAGGTACAGAGACCAATGCTCTTGAAAGAGAGGCAGTTTCAAATGTCCCACTTGATTATAAATGGTCCATGCCATGTGTGCCACTGTGTGACTCTTCCTGGGAAGACATGAATAAACAGTTATTTGTTCACCCCATATAGAAACCAATTGTGGACCAAAAGAAACAAGCCTACGTATGAGCGGCTTGATGAGCCAATGGGTTTATTAGAATTGCTCACAGGAGCGTGGGTGTAGGGATTATTTGTAGGAACATGGATGACTCAAGCCGGGAGGCCGTGGTGCATGCCTTTAATCCCAGCACTCGGGAGGCAGAGCCAGGAGAATCTCTATGAGTTTGAACCTGGTTTACAGAGCAAGATCCAGGATAGGCACCAAAACTACACAGAGAGACCCTGTCTCGAAAAACAAACAAACAAAAAAAGCAGCTGCATCACCAGAAAGTTCACCCAGCACAGTGGCAGCTCAAGACAGCTGACCCACTGGAGCTCCCTGACCGATGTGCAGACATCTCCACCGAAGACTCTCTGCTCACCTCTGTGTTTGTAAGGCAGTGTCCAGTCTCCTTGTGGTATCTGTAATCTGCCACCTAGCTGCTGCCCCTTTCCACTCTTCTCTCAGAACCCTTGTTCCTGTTCTCTGCTCTAGCTCAGCCGAGCTTCAAAGGACTTAGAATCCCCCAGAGTTCACTCCCAGACCTTAGGAGATGCTACCTGGGACCTTCAGAATTTCTAAAATTTCTGACTCATGAAAGTTTGGTCAACTTCCTGGGTCTTATGAGCCTCCTCCTCCCTCTAAGAGGGAATATTTCAACTCAAACGTCATAGCTACATTACAGGTGCTGAGAGAAATCTATGAGCAAGCAAAGGCTTGTGACACCATGAGGGCATCAGTATGTAATGTAGAACATCTAGACATTGAGTGGCTTCGAGAGATGTATAGATGAGGCAACAAGTCACATGTGTACAGACCTCTTTACTCGTAGTATTCTTTATAAAACCAACAAGGTTTTCAAAAGGAAGCTGCTCTTATTGCCACTTGACAGAGAAGAAAGCAGGGACAGGTGTGGACTACAATAAAAGGCCACATGGTTTGGAGGTTAAAGGTGTGGATTCAAGCTCTGCCTTCTCCCACCAACTAGATTTGCAACCATCGTTGTGTATATTATTGTTTAATCGTGAGACATGTGACTGTGTTTTCTCTATTTCCAAGTTCTTGGCCAAATACAGATTCTCTCTCTCCTCTGGCTCCCCAAGGTGTTGCCTTTTAAATTAATACATGCAAAGAGCTTTGAACAGTGTCTGTTAGGTAGTAAGGAGTATATGAGTGTTAATTAGTACTCTTATCTCTTTGCTCCAGCACTCACACACTGTCTGGCACATTCTGAGTGTTCAACAAATAAATCCTGATGGAATTGCTGGAAGGTATTCATCATCCTGTGCTGGAAAGAGATTTATAAACAAATACTGGCGGTTCAATAAGGTATTCAATAAGGTAATAAGCATGCATGGTGAAGGATGGAAGTGAAGCTGCTTGTAGTGAGATGAGGGATAGAGGAGGTAAACCATGCAGCAGAGCTTAAAGGAAAAGGAGCATAAAATTAGCTAAAGAGAGTAGATCAGAGATGTCTTGGACAGGGAGTTGCCTGTGCAGAAAAGCCCCTAATTATGATGGGGAAATGTGTGCTCAGTGCTGAGCAAATATCGGTGTGACTGGGAGTTAGAGTAGAAGGGGAGACATTGTGGTGGAAGATGCTAGTGCAGGACCAGATGTGAAAAGCTTTCTATGTCAGGCTAAAGATGTCAGATCTTATTTTCACATGGCAACGTGGAGCCAATGAGGAGATCTCAAGTCAAAGGATGAGTGGCTGTGTTGTGTGGAAGCTCATCCATGGCTCTCTGCAAGATAGATTTGAGAGTGAGATTGGATGCAGAGAGACTAGTGAGACTAGGTGAAACTGAAAAGAAGTTCAGACGACGAGGTTGTGCCCATGGAGAGAATGATGAAGAGCTGGACCACAACTCTGTTTACAAAGTGTCAATAGAGAACATGGTACCCCCATTGGGGATGCTGGAGAAGGAAAGAAAAGACACAAAGATGGTATTAGTAGTTCAAGCTTGGGTGACTAGATAAATACGGCACTGCTGACCCAGCCAGAAGACACTGGCATATGAGCGAAGAAGAGGTTCCCTTTGGATGGTCTGTGTTGGGAAATCGGGTTCAGTGTGCCAAGATTGCTGTCTGGCAGGCCAGCAGAACCAAGTCTGGAAAGAGAAACTGCATTGGGGTTGTAGGTTTGTCAATGGACGTGGAACCAATGGACAACTGACATCTCCAGTCATAGAAGAGAATGAACCCAGACAGGGTGAGAACCCAACATGTGTTAGTCACACGTGGGAGAAAGTAGGGAGTGGGAGAGCACTCTGCCCAAGCAAGACCTTGGAAACAGGGAAAGGCAAGCATTCTCCTAAGAATTAAATAATATTAGATGAACATAATGCATATGAAGAGTTAATTGTGTATGTAGCTAAAATGCTGAATGACAGGACCACAGCTTGAGAATAACTAAGACAGCAATCGGAGTGGCCTGCTGGATTAGTCCCTTTTCTTATTGTGGTGACAAAATGCCTAATGAAAGCAACTTAAAGGAGTCAGGATGTATTTGTCTCACGATTTGAGAGAATGCAACCCATCATGGACGGGAAGGCAAGAGAGCAGGCAGCCACACAGTGGCAGGAGCATTCTACTGGAACTCCTCACACGTTGACAAAAGAAACAATTAGAAGATGAGTGGACTCAGCTGCAAAACCTTGAGGCCACCTGCTAATGACCCACTTCCTCCAGTGAGTCTCCACCTCCTAAAGGTTCAAAATTAGCACAGCCAGTTGGGAAATCACATGAGCCTGGGCAGGGCAGTGCAATTCCTATTCAAGCCACAGCAGTCTGCCTCTATCCCTCATAGGCTGATGACCATCTTCTATCCCTCATAGGCTGATGACCATCTTCTATCCCTCATAGGCTGATGACCATCTTCTATCCCTCATAGGCTGATAACCATCTTACAATGAAAATGCATTCAGTCTAACTTCAGCAGTCCCCATAACCTTCCAAAGTCTCATTATTCAAAAAGCCAAAGTCTCTTCTGAGATGCAAGATAATTTAACGGTAAACAACTGTGTGTATGTGTGTATGTGTGTGTGTGTGTGTGTGTGTGTGTGTGTGTGTAACAAGTTACATAGTTCCATGTATAACATGGCACAAAACAACTATTCCAATTCTCAAATGGAGGAAAGGGGGCACAGAAAGGGAATACTAGACCAAAACAAGACTCCATTCCATGTCTGGCATACAGGACTCATGATGAAACAACCTGGGCTCCAACAGGCTTGGTCAGCTCCACCCTTCCAGCTTTGTCTCCTGCAGAGCATAGAACCTCTATCTTCGGTAGATTCTACTCTATGCATGACACCTTCCTTGAGGGATTGTCTCTTGATTCAGGCCTCTCTCATATCCTGAGATTTCTATTGCAATTTAGACTTTACTTTTACATCTTCGCACAATAGCCTCTTGGAGCCTCTGGAAGGAATCCAACCCTGATACACAGAGGCTGATTTCAGAGGCCAGGTTTCATTCTGATTCCTCCTTTCCCACACCCTCAGCCTATGCAGCAAAGAAAGCTGTCCAACAATCACATAGCATCTGTAAAAACTGACCCAGTGATTCTACAACTCTATACACAGTTTCTAAAGCCATAAGGCTACTAAACTCCCAACAAATCATAAGGGCTTGCATCTCCAAGAGGTAATACCCTATGCTCTCCAGGACAATTCCTTGATCACTCTCCCTTTGACCACTCTGGACCATTCCGGGCTGTGCTTGTGCTTAAAGTAGAGAAAGAAGAAAGAGAATAAATACTAGAAACATTTTGTGCAAAGGGGGGAGAGGAAGAGTGTTTCATAGGCTTTTCTAAATTTAATTATATGTCATTTGCAATTGTATTTTATAATTGTGTAATTATCCCTGACTATTTTTCTTTAAGTAATAGAACTAGTAATTTCATACTAATTGAAATGTGTAATCTCGTCATTAGGATATGTAAATATATAATAGTGTGAAGAAAAGGTAATTACAATTCTAAGGATGAATCGGCTAGCAAAACCTGTGACACATTCCTGCTTCTGTTCCTGAGTTCTTTGCTCCAGTGGGTTTAGAAATCTCACCTGGAGAGGGAAGATAAGTTCCAAAGTGTAGAAAGCATGTGACAAGCACCTTTCCCAGCAAACCTGGGCAGCTGACATCAGGATCATCTACTTTCTTGTCCACAGTCCTAACCACAGTGCCTCTTAGGATCTCTCACCACCCACTCTCCACACAGAAGGAGCCCTACATCTACAAAGGGGCCAGATAGGGGCTTTCTGATAGCTCTCTCTACCCTATCTGAATTAAAGGGCCAGATTGGCCATGACTTGTCCGTACAATGCACAGAGAGGAAAAAAATAATACGATCTTTGTCTTAGTTAGGGTTCCTATTGCTGTGATGAAACAGAAACACTATGACTAAAGAGCAAGTTGGGGAGGAAAGGGTTTATTTTGCTTACACTTCCAGATCATAGTCCATCATTGGAGGAAGTCAGAACAGGAACCCAAATAGGTCAGGAACCTAGAGGCAGGAGCTGATGCAGAGGCCATGGAAGGGTCCTGCTTACTGGCTTGCTCCTTGTGGCTTTCTCAGCCTGCTTTCTTATAGAACCCAGGACCACCAGCCTAGGGATAGCATCATCCACAATAGGCTGGGCCCTCCCCAATTGATCACTAATTGAGAAAATGCCTCACAGCTCAATCTTATGGAGGTATTTCCACAACTGGGGCTTCTTCCTCTGATGACTCTAGCTTGTGTCAAGTTGACACACAAAACCAGCCAGTGCAACATCTAGCCCTGGAGTAGCTGCCATACCCTTGATCAATCACAGATCCATATATATGATTGTCTAGGTAAGTATTCCTTACTGCCCATGCTTCCTTAGCATGTTGAGTTTACTACATAAAAACACTTGTCTCCCTAGAGATGAGGCCAAATCTGCTCATGGTTATGCTTTGAATATTTTTTGCCTCCAAACTTTCATGTTGAAATCCATTTATCATCATAACAATATCAACAAATATGATCTTGACAGACCTGCTGGTTTCAATAGTTTGTTTTAAATATCAACTTGCCACACCCAGAACTACCTAGGAAGTGAGTTTCAACTGAGGTATTATTTAGATCAGGATGGCCTGTGGGTATATCTATAGGGGGACTGTATTGATTGTTAATTGACGTAGGAAGACCCAGCCCATTGTGGTGGACATCGTTTCCAGGGCAGGGGAAAGCTACATTAAAAACAGCAAGCAAGTAGCTGTCATAGGAGCATTTGTTTCCCTCTGCTCTTGACTGTGGATGTGACATAGACAATAGGGAGGATGTATGAAGAGGCTGTGATGGGAAAGTGACATGTTAACTCAAGCCGCCAAAGATAGGTGGAAGATTAGCATGATAGAGAAGTCAAAACACAAGGCAGCGGAAGTAACAGACAACAGGTGCCCACCACTATCACCAATCCCCAGGATGTGAGAACATAGCCTATCCATTATGGTGTAGACCATAAGCAGATGGTAAAGACTGGAAAGGAGACAGTCTGGACTGAGGTACCTTGTAACCCTTTAACAAAGCTCAGACTTGGGGTTGGGCCATAGCTCATTTAGTACAATGTTTGCCTAGCATCCATAAAGCCCTAGGTATGATCCCCACCAGCACATAACCCAAGTGTAATGGTACACAACTTGTAATGTCAGCACTCATGAGGCAGAAGCAGAGAGATCCGGAGTTCATGAACACCCTTAGCTATATAGAGAGTTCAAGACCAGCCTGAACTTATATGAAATCTAATCTTTAAAACAGGAAGAAACGATGGAAATGACTCAGGGTTAGGTAAGAGTGTTTGCTGGGCAAGTTTGAGGACCTGAGTTCAAATCCCCAGGACCCACATAAAACTCTGAGCATAGTCATGTATGCTTTTAACACTGGTACTGACTGGAGGTTAGTGAACAGAAAAATCTCTGGGGATTGCTAAATTCCCTGAAGCCGGTGGAACCCCTCCGTGACAGCTTCAGTGTAGGAGGGAAGAGGAGGGGAGATTAATGTCAGAAAGTGGGAGGGGGTAGGTGAAGGCCCGACCTGTGCGTATTGTCAGTACCCTCTGTGAGCTCCATTGAGATGAGGCTTAAGCTGTGAGATGACCCTAGTGCTATTAATCAGTTATGAGACCAGCTCTAATCCTCAATGCAAAAGATTACTTATTACCAATCTCTTTTTCCTTTCTTTTCTTTTCTTTCTAAGTAACTGTGGCCTTTTTAAAAAGAAAAACCATTAATATTTAAAAATGCAGCCCATACTCATAGAGATTCGCATGCAGATATTTGTGACTTTGTTCCATGTTAACAGGCTGGTGGCAGGTGCAGGGAAACAGAAGGGTCCTCAGCACAAAAGGTCTTACTTGGCACTCCCAAAAGTCAACAGATGTTTTTCTTGGAAGCCTGAAGTCTCAGCTATAGTCATGGAGACCACATATGCCAGTCCCATAGCCAGATGGCTTAAACCTGATGGAATTTATTCAGAAAAGTAACTGTCACCTTGGTTCAGACATTTCTTTTTTAGAGTTTCTGTTCTCAACTATAGGCAGAGTTTTTTGTCAGGACCACTGTCCCCCCACACACACACACACAAATAACCACACAGAGACTTATTACTAATTATAAATGCTCAGCCAATAGCTTAGGCTTGTTACTAGCTAGCTCTTACAACTTAAATTAACCCATATTTCTTAGCTATGCTCTACCATGTAGCAGTATCTTTTTTTCAGCATGGCATCTTTATCTCCTGCTCCCTCTTCTTCTGGTTGATGACTCTGCCCTTTTTCATCCCTACACTCTCTTTTTGTCCACAAGTCCCACTTAACCTCTACCTGACTAGCTAGTGGACATTTAGTCCTTTATTAAATCAATGAGAACAACAAATATTCACAGTGTACAAAAAGATTGTTCCACAGCACTCAACTGCCTCGGGACAAACACAATATGGCCTACATTAGTGACAATACAACAGTACATTAAGTCACATGAGGTTCTGAAAGCCATTATCCAACCTCAGAAGTCTCTCTCACTATGTCTGGAAGGTAGCACTGAGCAGCTCCTAGCTGCCACTTTGGAGAAATCAGCAGGCAAGAGGGAGGAGAGGAGACAGGGGATCACTGGGTGTTTACAACATGGAGCCCAGGACACACACAAGATGTGATCTGAGGCCTGCTATCCTGCTTCAGGCCTTCTGCCTGGGACTTTTCCATCTTATCACTCCATGGCCAAAGCACCAGAAGAGGTGTGGGGACCCACAGAGACTCCATAGTGAGGCTTTATTCCATCTTGATTCAGGCTCAGAGAGTCCGAATTTGCTTTACCCCTTTACTCCACAAAGCTGCATAATAGGAGATTTTGGCCAAAGGTGTGGTTACCAGGGTCTTATACTTCAAGGCCTAATTATAAGATGCTTTGCTGTAAGGCATGATTACCAGGTTTTTTGAAAATTAAGGAAGGGTCTACACTTGTTTGTACTTTGTACCTTGACCTTGAAAGGGGGGAGGTCTCTTGACTCTCCCCTTGCTGGGTGTATAAAAAGCCCATTAGGAATGAGGTGATTGTGGTATTGACCCAGAGCCCTCCCGAAACTATCCTCTGTCTCTGTCTTTTTCTTCTTCTGCATCTATATTTTTCATATCTATTATTTCTCAATCCTCACACCTCCCGTCAAGGACTGTTCAATGGTCAGGCTGGTCCCCAACATAGAGGAAGAGCATATACTAATTCAAATCCTGTATAAAATCATGAGTTCAGGGACCAGAGAGATTTTCTTCATTTCTTTGCACTTTATAATGTCTTTCTTCCAACCACTTTTTTTCAAACCTTTGTTTGAGTGTGAGTGTGTGTGTGTGTGTGTGTGTGTGTGTGTGTGCCACTGTGCACTTGGAAAGGTCAGAAGACACTCTCAGGTGTCAATCCCTCCTTCCACCTTGTTTGAGACAGGGTCTTTTACTGTTCCCTTCTGTATGTACCAGGCTGGCTGGCCTTCCAGGATTCTCCTGTCTCTGTCTCCCACCTCACCATAGGAGTGTTGGGGTTACAGGCATGTACCAGCTACCACACCCAGTTTTACATGGGTTCTGGTGATTCAAATTCAAGCTCTTGTGCTTGTGAAGCAAGCACTTTACCCACTGAGCCATTTTCCCAGCCCGGAACTTCATAATGTCTTTCGGTAATAAAGATAAAAATGTAGATCCATAGTGTTGCAGATTCAATTAGAGAGCATCATTAAGTGCCTGGCCCATAATGAATATGAAACAATGGTCTTGCCTGGCTTCCTCTTGACAGAGAAGATAATAAACCTTTGCCTGTAGGATTCTTTCCTCCTTCCTAGGAATTGTCTCTAGCTGCTTGACTGACCCACCATCCATCCTACTAAGAAAAAGAGCTAGTATTTACTGAGCAATTGGTAGCATTCTTTGAATTATCCCACTTAGTTCATCCACCAACTCTGTGAAATAAGTACTGTTATTATCTCATTTCCAGATATGGAAATCAAAGCTTGATGAGGTTGCCGTACTTGTTTGAGGTTATACAACTGGTGATCGGGGGAATACATTTAAGTGTATGTGACTGCAGGGTTCATTCATTTGCCTGCCTCACAGTATACCTCTCATGGCAGGCCTCCAAAATCAAGCAGCCCTTTACATAGAGCTTCTCTGTACTGGTCATTGTACTATATACAAGGATCCAAAAGTAAATATAAGCCAGGTATCTTCTCATTATATACAAACTAACACACTTAATAAAGTATTGATAAAGGCAATGGACATCATGGGAAGGCTGTCTTGGAAAGTTTGGAGCTTCACCAATTATGTTGTGGAATTGAACACTATAAGATAAGCCTCTGATGGGCGAGTAGTCAAAAAGAAAAGAGAACCATGCTCATAGGACGAAGTTCAGGGGACTCTAAGAAGTGCCTGAGACAAAGTTTGCGTAAGGATCATGAGATGAATGAGACTAGCTATGCCATAAGGACCTGCCAGGTCATGCTGAGGGGTGTGTGAATTAGCTGTCAAATGGTAGGAACTGCTGATGGGGTCTAAGTGGGAGAAGACGTTTCATTTTGAGACAGATTGGCCACACTGTTAACAGAGAATAGACAAAACAGGAGGGAAGCTGGAGGCAAGAGGATTCTCTGTTGGAGAATATTTCAATAAACCAAGAAACAGATGATGAGGATCTCACTTGAGAGCATTTGTAGGCGGGGGAGGGGAGGGGAGTGGAGACAAGAGACAGGAGCCACCCACTATGAAAAATGCAACATCTGCCTGCCTAGTTTACCAGTTTATGGAAGATGCAGGAAATGCTAGGCACCATGACATTTCCAAAAAGTAGAAAATCTAGAGCAAAGGGATACAGGTGGGAGACACCTGTGGAACAGTAAGGCAAAGACACGTGATAGAAAGTTGAATACATAGCTAACATCCAGGAACAGGATCTGGGTCAGAGATAAAAATATATTGGTCATGAAGGAAGACAGTAGTCAATGCAGCGGGAACTGGTATGATCCACCAAATGGAAAACATGGAGAAAAGCCAAACACAGTAACCTGGGGGAGTCTAAGACTTCAGTAGAGGGTGTTGTAAACATTTTCACAAAGGAGTCTGAAAAGGGAATAAGCAGAAGTATAGAGAAACCAGGGAATCCCATTGGAAGCCAGGGAAGAGAAAACAGGCAAGAAGTGAGCAAAATAAGATAACACAATTCTTTTCCCAAGTTTTTACAACGTGTATGTGTGCATATGTGTATATGTGTGAGAGAGAGAGAGAGAGAGACAGAGAGACAGAAAGAAAGACAGAGAGAGAGAGAGAGAGAGAGAGAGAGAGAGAGAGAGAGAGAGAGAGAGATTGAGAGAGAGGTGCATGAGCCAGCAGAGAGTGTTGGATCCCTTGGAGCTGGAGTTATAAGCAGTAGTAAATGTCTAATGTGAGTGCTGAAAACTGAACTCAGTCTTCTGGAAGAGCAGTAAGTGGTCTTAACCACTGAGACAGCTCTCCAGCCCAAGAGACAATCTTTTTGAGGTGCTAGACTGTGACTGGAAGAAGATAGCTGAGGTGTTAGCAAAGTCCTGGCTCTAGGGGAGACAGGAGGGCATGGCACTGAAGATGGAGAAGGGGTTGTGTGTCATGAGAAGGAGTGCTTCCTCCTGGGAGCCTGGTGGCGGTGGAGTATCTTGGGTCTTGGAGGAGAAATCTCAGAAAGCAGAGCAGACTATTTTACTGAGTTTGGAACCATATGTTTGCAACAGACCTGAGTCTCATGGCTCTGCGTTTAGCTATATCTGAGAAGAGGAATGATGAGGTCACTGGTCTGCAGCACAAGCTGGGAGAAAGGAATGAGTCCAGGAAACCTTAGCAGATGCTGATGAGAGAAAGACGTAGGCAGTTCATGATGGCTGACAGTTGTCCCAACTACAGAGGACTTTCTACTGGGGACAGAATGCAGTGAAAACATGGATGTGGTGACAGGCTGGGACTAAAGAAACAGGAGGGTGGGGGATGGGAAAGAAAAAGGGAACTGAAAATAGTGAATGATAACCTGGAGGAATAGGATGAAGAACCAGTGGTTCATGTCCTAGAACATCACAGCAGTACTACCCCAGACGATACCAAGGTGCATGGTTTGACTGAGCACATGACTAAGATTATTAAATCAGGATGTCAAAGATTTCAGAAACCATATAGTAAGTGTGGTCCACACCACCTTTTCTAAAATGTTCAGAAACATTAAAAGGAGAATGCATGAGTACTCGAAGCAGACAGAGCCTGATGTTATGATTATCTGGGGAACCATGGAAGGGCAAAGGCTAATTAAAATGTGGGCAATATTTGGGAATGCAAAGATTAGAAGAAGCAAAGTCGAGAAAATAGCACAAAGACTCAAACACTATGAAGATACTCTAATTAGTGCTCTTGACACTTGGTTACCCAAGAATGACATCAAATCAGAAATATGGATATTAAAAACCTCAGCTATTCTGCTTCAAAATTAGAGGTATGGGTCACATCACAACCCCCTTGAGCTTCACTTTTCTTCAGCTGAAAAACATGGGTAAGAATATTGTTCTCAACTACAGGACTGAATGAGAAAGTGATTCGTAAACAGTATGTATCAATGATTTCCCAGACTTATACGAACATTAGAATTTCCTGGAATAAATGCTAAAAGTATAGAATGAAAGGATGTAATCAAAAACCAAAGGCAGAAGTAAGGAAGATGACTCCTGGTCTCTCTCTTCCTCTCAGGTTCTCACTGACAAACTTGCAGGAGCTAGCCGGCAAGTGAACCGAGTGAGGAGTTTGTGGTTATTCTACAGGCCCTTACAAAGACAGAGTAACCAGCACCCCCCTCTTCCAATGCCCCTCCACTGCCTTCATGCCCATCTCCTCAGGAAAACGGTGACGTACTCCCATAATCTAACTATTTTCCCAAGTTCTTCTCACACTCACTGTCCACAGACCTAAGATTGAAATGGGGTCACTCAGAACCACGTGGTTTTTAGACCCTGGCTGCTTGTTGTACCGTTCCAGCTATTGGACTATCCGTATAGCTCTGTTTCTCCTGAGAGAGCCTGTGCAGCCTTTTCCCAAGGCCTGTCTTAAGTTCTGCCACCTCTGTGAACGCATCACTGATAACTTCCTCCTGGGAAGTGCCTTCCTCACTCCCTGCTGCACTCTACAGATTGCATCTATCACATATGGATTCTTTCCCTCAGTGCACCTCACATCAGCCATCCATCACCACTTTCCTTGTGATGGAATCCTGTGTGGCCAGGTATCACATCACACCTATTAGATTGGAAGCTCCTTGAGCACAGAAACCATATCCTGAACGTCTTAAATTCCCCAATTCCCAGTGGTACACCAGCTTAAGGCACATCCTGCTTCTTTCTCTAATTCACCCGCTCCTGTACCTTCTTTGAAATCCGGTTCAAATGATAACTCCTCCATCTTCCCATGCAGAACAAATTCATCTTCCCTTTCTCCTGCTATCATTCTGTGCACTGTGCAGAGAGGCAGTATTCTGGGTGGGAGTATATACTCTCCGATCTCTCTGCCTGCGTTCAAACCCTGAGACTATCATTAAAGTCTATGTGACATTGGAAATTTTCTATGCCAATTTCTTCATGCTACTTACCACAGGAAATGAGTGTCTCAGTAAAGCACTTACCCTGGAGCTGGGCACATACATTAAATGCATAATCTGTGTTGGCTTCTAAAATTTTTATTTGCCTCTAAGTTTCTTGAAGGCAGGTCTCGAGTCTTGAATTTTTTGTTTCCCAAATATCTACACAATGCCTGTATAGCATCTTCTCTATCCATGATTTGATTTCATGAATGAATATGTGTTTAGTATTCAGTATATATTTGGGTGGGTGGGTTGATAGACAGATAGGTACTCCATAAAATGCTGACTAGCTGTGTGAGTAAGTGAATCAGTAGTCCATCCATATATGTTGTCTGGTTAGTTCACCGCTAAAGCAAATGAATGAACAAGGAAATGAATGACTAATAGGTATTTAATAAGAAGGCTGAATGGTTGCATGGTTGAATTAACAAACAGATTTTCCACAAATAGCAGATGTTCCATAAATGTTAGCTGGTTGCATGAATGAGCAAATACCCCCAAGATATAACTGTAGCCTGAATTTGATGCTAAATGTGGCTTGAGCATGGGACAGAGGGAAGGATTGATAACATCTGCCCTACCCCACCCCCATAACTACCTCTAAAATTCTTCCCTTATCCCTGCCATTTCTGAAGCCCATCCCCAACACATGCACTAGACACTTTCATCTGTATACTGTCTGGGACTTCATAGTGAGATAGGAATATGGGGATGGGGAGAAGATCTGGACAAGGGCTAGCCTCACCCTCTTCTCCCCACTCAACTGAGGACCAACCTTCTAGGATCCTGTGTTTCCAAGACTGGCATCTATGCTCTTTCTTTAGTGGAGAGGAGGTTTCCCCTTAAAGCACATTGATATCAAATCCTGCATTGTTGCAGTCTGCATGGCAGGAGTGCCCACTAATATATTCACACATCCTTGGCACCATTCCTCGGCCCTGTCTTCCCATTGACACAGTCCCAGCAGCTTACATCTCTAGTTAATGAATTATTTTGTAACATGTCTGGAGATGCATGAACTAGAAATCTCACACATGTTGAAGGATTTGCCATTTCCATTAAACATGCCACTCATTTAGTGGGTAATTAAATGTGCAATAATGGGCTCTAATTTCCATTTTAAATGACTTCCCAGGAGCAGCAGAAAAGGAGATGCAGAGTGTAATTTTCTGGAAGAGCATTTTTCTCCCCCAAAAGCTTTTTAGCATATAGAAAGAGGGATTGAATAAAATGAGTTGGTTTTGATCCCATACCACATGTGGGTTTTCTACAATTGTCCCTCTATGAAGACACAACAGCCTCACACCCTCGCCTGAAGTTAGAAAAGAAAGGAGGAGCATGAGTAAGAACAGGAAACGGTCACATTGTGGAGAGGGGGTCTCTTCAGACCCTGCCACAGACTTGAGGGTCATAAGCCTTCCACCTCCAGTCCGTACTCCTCACGATGTTAATGTATGCTGTGTGTGAGAGCATACTCATGCATGTGCAAACATGCATGTGAGCATACACACATTCACACACACACACACACACACACACACACACACACACACACACACACAAAGTAGGGGCTTTGCCTTCCAATTCTAGAAGTACACATTGGAGCCAGTTTCAGAATCAAGGGGAAAGAAAGGGGAAGGGTCCACATCACACTGAAATGAGAAGAGCCAGGTAAGAAATATCCACTCCTGTAAACACATCACAGCTTCCAGTTTGAGCTTCATCGGTAGCTGTGAGAGTAAGTTTAAGTTACTCTCATCAGTAAGATGGGAATCATCAGACCCAATTCAGAAAGAAGATAGTTGTCACAATGAAAGAGCAAACCATGTGTAATGGCCATTCACAGGACAGCCCTGGCTCATAAAATAAGGCTCGCAATAAATCTGCCCCCCTCTCCCTCTTCTCTCTCTCAGCAGGTATGAAGGGTCAGTTTGGTGAGGTCAGCATGCTGTGTTATGGTCTCACATTTCTACCATAGTTGGGTCTTTCTTGGCGCAGGGCTGAGAACTGCAGGAAGACTGAAGAGGTCCTGAGGTGAGCTGAGCTCCTGGTGTGAGAAGGAAGCTCACACCACAGGAGGGTGGGTGGTAAAGAAAAGCTGTTGCTGCCTGGCCTGAGGCAGCTCACAGCCTCCCTGGTCCACACTCAGAGGCATCCCTCCCTTCAGTGGCATCTTTGGGGAAATGACACCAAGGGACATCAGACAGGGCTCCTCCCGTGGTCACACATTTGGAGGACTCAGTAGAAGCATATCACTGATGGGGCCTCCCAGGCCTGGGACTCTTCTGAGGGTTTCTTTCTCTGGATCACCTCAACTTGGCATGCCTCTGCAGATAGATGAGCATGCCAAGAGCAGGCTGACCAGCAATAAATAAATTGAACTCCCTCCATGCTCCTCTGGCTGGTCCCCATCCTGGGCCATCTGGAAGGGAGATAAGCAAGTAATCCTGAGGATGCATCTCAGGGTATCTCAGGCCAGGAAATGGACTGTGTAAGAGCTAAGCTGGAAGCAGACGTGGGGTGGAGGGGGATATGAAAGGAAAAGGAAACGAAATTACCTGGTTGACTCAAAGCTGAGGTTCCACCCATACAAAAGGGTAGATGGAGGTATACTACAAGTGGTGGAATGAGCTGTCCTTGGTGAATCAAAATAAGACCAGAACTGAAAAGACACAGCTCTGGGTTCTGTGCAGTGGATGAAAGAGAATGGTCTACAATCCCCAGGATTCATTAGCAGCCCCTCCAAAGTGCTTTCATCTGCTTATTCTTTTTCTAAGATTTATTTTTATTGTTTTTTTTTTTTAAATCTGGGTATGGGTGTGGGCATATGTGTACCTGAGTGCCCATACCTGTGGAGGCCAGAAGTGTCAGACCTTCCACAAGATAAGAGTTACAGATGGATGTGAGTCACCTGACGTGGATGCTGGGAACTGAACTCAGATCTTAAGCAAGAGCCAAATAAACGTTCCTAACCACTGATCCATCCCTCCACCCCCCATTTGTTTATTCTTTCAAGCATGCTTTCTTCACTGACTGAATTGCTCAAGCATATTTCTGAGTTGTCAACTTGACATGAAGCCGACAAATTGCACCATGGATCTGGGAGGCAAGTAGACTTGGCGTGTCTCTCTTGTGTCATTACTGGTCACTTCCCCTTGTCGTGTTCTTGAGGTTTCTGAGCCTCAGTTTCTTTATCTCTGAAATGAAATTGTCATGCAGAGTGAAGGGGAAAACATTGAGAAAGTGCTGAGAAGAATGGCTGGCACTTAGTTTTTTGTTTAAAAAAAATTCATCCTCACTCTTCTCATGATGGAAGTGTGCTTAAGACCCCTGGGCAAAAAAAAAAAAAAAAAAAAAAAAATGCACAAAACACACTTTATACAAAATTTCATCCCCTGGGGAGGGCTCACAAGGCTCACAAGGTCCTGTCTCTCTGCAGAGCTATTGTCTGTTAATGACTGTGGGAGGGGAAGAAAGAGAGGGATGGGGGATGAAAATGACCAAAATTTATTATATACATGGATGAAATTATCCAAGAATAATAAATAATTTAAAAAGGTATACAGGTGCCCAACAAATACAGGAAAAAAGTTGTACCCTTTAGGGTGAGAGTGTTTTGTTCTTTTCATCGACTGAAGTGTCTGTCATTGGGTTTTGCACACAGTAGGAGCTATAGCTGATTGATAAATCAGATTAAAATCCTCAATGACCAAACATAAACCATATCAGCAAAGACTAATACTGAGAATGATCGCTTTGTACAAGGACACTGGGCTGAAGAGCCAGTTAAAAATCCGTGTTTCAACGGGCCCTGGAGGTTACCTTTTGGGTGCTTCATTTGTTTACAAAAGCTTTAGAATATCAAGAATTGCATGTAGGCTGCTAGGTGTTTGTATTACAGTGTTGGTCTGTTTCCTTTTGTGCAATCAATAGTGAATCCCATCTGTCTGGAAGAATGTTGATATACAAAGAAATACCAGCTTGTGGTGAGGAAAGGGAAAGGTACTGAAGAGTAGCTGGGTGAAATCTGATCCCTGGTAAGCAAGGAGTTAGACACGAAGAAACCAAGGAAAATTACAGCTGTGTCTTGGTAACAGTGTCTCCCTGTGAACAGAAAGAACCTTTATGGAAGGTATGCTTTGCTTTGTTAAACAAACTTCTGCTGAAAAAAAAAAATGTGCCCCTTGACTAAAATCCTTTCTTTCCTTCAAGAAGACAACTGGGAGGCAGTCCCTACCCCCTAACAAACCCACAAAGCCATGGGGCACAGAACAAATGTGGAGGCTCCTTGTATAGTCCCACACCATAAAGGTGGGAGAGACCTTAGGGATCATTCATGCCTTCTGTCTGACAGCGGAAGACGCAACATCCAAACCGCTCTGTGGCTCGGTCAAGGCTGTCAGCCTCGTTAGTGACAGCGCTGGGACCAAGGATGCTCTCCTGATTCCACTTCACTCATCTTCCCACCACACCAGCTGTCTCCTTCTCTGAACATGAAGCCATCTGAGGCAGGCAGATGACTGTTTTTGTCCTCACGCAGACTAGAGGGACTCTGGCATCACTTAGCAAATGAGGGGCAGATCCAAGCCCTTGCTAGAAGGTGGTCATGGGGGATAGCTGCCCTGAAGCAGATCCTGCCAAGGAGCCCCACCCATCCCTCTCTGCCTAAAGTTTGTCAGCTCTAACATGGGGTGGTTCAGCGTGTTTGCATATCCAGCCAAGCATCGGTACAGGGAAATTACCCCTGGAGAGAGTGGAAGCCGATACCTACTTTTGATGATGAAAATAATCTAAGAAAGAAAATAAAGAAGGAGGGTAAGGAAGGAAAGGGCTTAGAGGAAGTTGCTAGGATAAGGCTCTCCAATTTCAAAAGACTCTACCTTTAGACTCTACCTAGACCCTCTCTCCCCTCTCTTCCTGCCTCAGCCCTTTTTCTGGGACTACCCAAGCCAGCAATGTGAATCTGGTCCTTGGGAGAGTGAAGAAATAAAGCAGAAGGGCTTAGGATCCTACCCGTTGATGGGCACCTTTTTGATCTAGCCTCGCCCTCCACCCCTCCCCTGCTTCTGCAGACCATCTCCTCCCACTTCTTCTAAGGCAGTCTGTCTAGGTCCATGTGCTTTTTCTGATAACCCTTTCAAAGCTGCAGATCATAGTTAGTGGACCACTTTCAGTCTTTTCTATCGGGGGGGTGCTGCTTCTGATCCTAACACGTAATCGCTTGCTCTTCTGCATTAGTATTGTGTCCAGGATCATTTTATAGTTCAACTTTATCACACCCTTTCATATTCATTTGTTGGGTGAGAGTTTGTTTTTAGGCAGAATCCCACTGTTGGCCAGGCTGGCCTTGACCTCCTAATGATCCTCCTGCTTAGCCTTCCCAAGTGCTAAGATTAGAGGTGTGAGCCACCACACTTAGCTCCATTCTTAACATAGAAGATATGACCGTTCCATTGTGGGCAGCAATGGGCACCATTTTACAAATCAGAAAACTGGAGTCTGAGTCAGCGAAACAGAATTGTGCAACTGGTTACCTAGAAAAAAAAAAAAAAAACAAAAGCAAAAACAAAATTTTAGTTCCCTAAAATTTCACTGTGGTGATATATTGTGCACCCCAATAAAACTTATCTGGGGATTAGAGGACAGAGCCAGCCACTAGATTAGACTTAGAGGCCAGACAGTGATGACACATACCCTTAATCCTATCGCTCAGGAGACAGAGATCTGGATCTCTGTATGTTCAAGAGCATACGAGGAACAGAACCAGGCGTGGTAGCACACACTTTTAATCCCAGCACTTGAGATCTCATGCCTTTGCTTAGGAAGCACACAGGCCTTTAATCCCAGGAAGTAAGATAGCAGGGCAGAAAAAGGTATATAAGGCGCAAGGAAACAGGAACTCACTGTCTTTAGACTGAGGATTTCAAAGAGGTAAGAACTAGTGGCTGGCTTGCTCCACTTCTCTAATCTTCCAGCTTTCACCCCAATATCTGGCTCCGGTTTTTTTTTTTTTTATTGTAAAACCTTTTAAGATTAGTGTTACATTTCACAGTCTTTTGGCTCATGGAGTGTAGACTCTGAGCTGCATTTTACAGAGATCGGAGCATAGATCTATGAGTTCAGAGTAAACTTTGGGGCCATATACAACTGTCCTAAGCTAAACAAACCAGCGTGAAGGTATTTGATTCGGGAGGTTGTTTTCCCCCAGAGACATGTTGGTGATTTAAACATGTAGGTAGGGACAGATTTGCAACAGTGAGGAGAAAATGAGAAGAGACAAGAAAACATCATCAGAGATCACCCTAATTAGCAAGGCAGTTTCACATTGTGATGAAAGCCGCAAATATCATCCCAAGTGGAGAACTGGGAAGAAAAATAGAAGGTAAAATACATCAGTGTCCAGAGAATTAGGGAAGGGAGACATCAAGGCAAATGAAGAATCTGAGCTGCCTCTGGGCACCGGAGCCCTGGGTCAGGCCTTGTAGAAATGTTCCAATTTGTTTAAGTGAAGGGACTAGGTCTTCCAATTCTGAAACACAGTTAAAGGCAAAAGGAAGTGAAGAATTACTGTCTGAGCAACTGTCCTGTGTCAGGACCGCGTTAGACATTGTCACATCCATTAGCAGCTCACTCTGCAGCAGGAGTAAGCGTGATGGGAGCTAACGGGAACCAGAAAGAGACCAGGTGACAGTCGAGTGCCTGAGTGAGAGAGGAACAAAAAAGAGACAGTCAGAAGAGCTTGGCCAGGGAAATTTTCATTACCTTCTCCCTTCATGCTGATACGGGCAGTTCCATGATGCTCGGTCATTTAGGACAGGCCACAAGCCACCTGAAGGTGGGGATTGCATCACTATACTGAGTCTCAAACCTGGCATCCAAGAGAATCACCCAGAGAACTTAGGCTGCCGCCAATTGTAAAGTATCCCCCTCAGGGTGTCTTCTGATTCTGTAGACCTTGGGTTAGGCCTGAGAAATTGCATGTGAAACACATTTCCAGACTTACTGTGGGGTCTGGTAATTCTCTTTCTTACTTCCTGGGATTCATAGCCTTGTAGGATATTCACGGCCTTTCTTCCACGCTGAGCAGAGTTGACTGGTGTAGACACATTTTGTGTGGAGGTGATGATTGTCCAAGATTGGGTTATAAAAGAAACTGAAGTTTGTTCTCTGAGATCATTCTTTTTGCAGGAGAAGAGACAGCTACCATGTTGTGAGGACACTGAAAAAGCTTTCTGGGGGAACCTCAGAGAGGAAACTGAATCTTCCTACCAGCAGTCAACACCAACTAGCCACCCAAGGGATGGAGCTATGTCAGCAGCAGAGACAAAGGCCCGGCCAACCATTTGGATGACTGCCAATATTACCACTGTAACTCCGTGGCAGAACCAAGAGATTCCTCTGCCTCACACTGACCAGATGCCCCAAAGAATGGTACCAACGTGGTTGCCCTCAGCTCACACAAGTGGACCCTGGCTCTAGGGAGTCAGCCTGGCAGGTGGGTTGCTTCTTCTAACAGGTGCAGTATCTTCCAAGAGATTACATGTGGCTGGGCTGCTAGCATGGTGTCTTGACACTTACTTTGGTGACACTCATGTCAGGCACAAAGTGAGTTTAGGACTCCAGACTACCAAAAGTGCACCACCTGTCTTATGGTTTAAATGGTATGTATGGACCTAGGCATCCGCTACTGTCTGTCTGTGTCCAACCTTCACTCTGGAGTACACACAATTGGTGTGAACACTCAAGTACTCCCATACATGACATTCCACCCCCTCTGTAGGCTCTGTGTCTTAAGTCAGACAGCCCTGAGGGCAGCTGGATCATCTCCTCCGTGCCAACAGCCCCTGGTGAACGTCATCTCTTGATTCTCTGAGAAGTATAATATCCTGTTCTTCCTTGTTAATGTTATTTACTGTGGTTCTAGGGATCAAACTCATGGTCTAGGATATGTCAGGCAAACATTCTACCTCTAAACCACACTCCCAACCTTCCTCTTCATTAATCTTAAACCATCTCCAACAAAAGACTGCACTTTTCTCCATCCGGTGCCTACAAAGGTTTGTTCATATTTTGTATACTGCGGTTATGACTTGTATCTGTGGTCATCACCAAGAACAGCCTTTGGGAGAGCCATTAGAGTTGGTTCTCCTGGTTGGTGTGATACACGACAGTGTGGGAACAGCACACCAGTCCTCACTGCGTGTTACCAAACTACAGAAGTCAGATTAGATTGTTTTTAAAAGAACACATTCCTAAGACCCATGACATTATGTATAACAGAACCATTGTGGCCTTGCTCTCAGTAAGAGTAGCCAGAAACTGTACACTTAACAATAAAGAACATGGAGAGTTCCTGGACCTAAACAGGAACAGTCAGTGTTAACATACTGTGAAGAGGCTGGGCACTGGAGTGTATACCTATAATTCCAGCACTCCAGAGGCAGGGGCAGATAGATTTCTGTGAGTTTGAGGCCAGCCTTATTCTACATAGCAAATTCCAGGCCAGCCAGAGCTACATAGTGAAATCTTGTCCAACAAATAAACAAAATACTGTGAAGAATTTGTGCATCCCAAGATTAGACAGCAAACAAATATTTTTCTCCTTAACAAATCTTCATTGATAAATGACTACACTTTATATGACCTCATAAATGTTTTTCTTTTTCTTTTTTTTATAATTTAATTTAATTTTACATATCAGCCACGGATTCCCTTGTTCTCCCCCTTCCCTCCCCCCAGCCCACTTCCCATTCCCATCTCCTCCAGAGCAAAGACTCCCCTGAGGATTGAGTTCAACCTGGTAGATTCAGTCCAGGCAGGTCCAGTCCCCTCCTCCCAAGCTGAGCCAAGTGTCCCTGTATAAGCCCCAGGTTTCAAACAGCCAACTCATGCACTGAGTACAGGACCCAGTCCCACTGCCTGGATGCCTTCCAAACAGATCAAGCTAATCAACTGTCTCACTTATCCAGAGGGCCTGATCCAGTTGTGGGCTCCTTAGCTATTGGTTCATAGTTCATGTGTTTCCATTCGTTTGGCTATTTGTCCCTGTGCTTTATCCAACCTTGGTTTCAACAATTCTCGCTCATACAAACCCTCCTCTTTCTCGCCGATTGGACTCCTAGAGCTCCACCTGGGGCCTGGCCATGGATCTCTGCATCCAGTTCCCTCAGTCATTGGCTGGGGTTTCTAGCACGACAATTAGGGTGTTTGGCCATTCTATCACCAGAGTAGGTCAGTACGGGCTGTCTCTCGACCATTGCCAGTAGTCTATTGTGGGAGTATCTTTGTGGATTTCTGTGGGCCTCTCTAGCATTTTGCTTCTTCCTATTCTCATGTGGTCTTCATTTATCATGGTCTTTTATTCCTTGTTCTCCCTCTCTGTTCTTGATCCAGCTGGGATCTCTCGATCCCCTAAGCTCTCTTTCCCTCGACCCTTGCCCTTCATTACCCCCACTCACGTTCATGTTGTTCATGTAGATCTCATCCATTTCTCTGTCATTGGGTGATCCCTATGTCTTTCTTGGGGTCCTGTTTTCTAGGTAGCCTCCCTGGAGTTGTGAGTAGCAGTCTAATCATCTTTGTTTTACATCTAGTATCCTCCTATGAGTGAGTACATACCATGTTTGTCTTTCTGAGTCTGGGTTACCTCACTCAGGATGATTTTTTCTAGATCTATCTATTTGCCTGCAAACCTCATGATGTCATTGTTTTTCTCTGCTGAGTAGTATTCCATTGTGTATATGTACCACATTTTGTTTATCCATTCTTCAGTTGAAGGGCATCTAGGTTGTTTTCATGTTCTGGCTATTACAAACAATGCTGATATGAACATAGCTGAACAAGTGCTCTTGTGGTATGATTGAGCATTCCTTGGGTATATGCCCAAGAGTGGTATAGATGGATCTTGGGGGAGATTGATTCCCAGTTTTCTAAGAAAGCACCATATTGATTTCCAAAGTGGTTGTACAAGCTTGCATTCCCACCAGCAGTGGAGGAGAGTTCCCCTAGCTCCACATCCTCTCCAGCATAAGGTGTCTTCAGTGTTTTTTATCTTAGCCATTCTGACAGGCATAAGTGGTATCTCAGAGTTGTTTTGATTTGCATTTCCCTGATAATTAGTGATGTTGAGCAATTCCTTAAATGTCTTTCAGCCATTTGAGTTTCCTCTGTTGAGAATTCTCTGTTTAGTTCTATAGCCCATTTCTTAATTGGACTGTTGGGCATTTTGATGTCTAATTTCTTGAGTTCTTTGTATATTCTGGATATCAGTCCTCTGTCAGATATAGGGTTGGTGAAGACCTTTCCCCATTCTGTAGGCTGTCGCTTTGCCTTGTTGACTGTATCCTTTGCTCTACAAAAGCTTCTCAGTTTCAAGAGGTCCCATTGATTGATTGTTTCTCTCAGTGTCTGTGCTACTGGTGTTATATTTAGGAAGTGATCTTCTATGCCAATGAGTTCAAGACTACTTCCTACTTTCTCTTCTAGCAGGTTCAATAAAACAACCTCTGGAGGCATCACGATCCCTAACCTCAAGCTCTACTATAGAGCTACAGTAATAAAAACAGCTTGGTACTGGCATAAAAACCGACATGTGGACCAATGGAATTGAATTGAAGACCCTGACATTAATCCGCACACCTATGAACATATAATTTTTGACAAAGAAGCCAAAACTGTACAATGGAAAAAAGAAAGCATCTTCAACAAATGGTGCTGGCATAACTGAATATCAACATGTAGAAGGCTGCAAATAGATCCATATCTGTCACCGTGCACAAAACTTAAGTCCAAGTGGATCAAAGACCTCAACATAAATCCAGCTACTCATAAATGTTTTAATACTACAATTTTTGGAGCAAGATCTTTCTTGTAGCCATGAATGACTTCAAAATCGTAATTCTCCTGCCTCTTAAGTGCTGAATCTACAGGAATATGCTACCACACTGACTAATAATGCATTTTTATAATAACTTTATTTGAAGTAATTCATATGTCATTACATTTATCCTTTAAACTGTGCATTTCAGTGGTTCTCAAAGTATAGTGCAGAGACATGCAACCATTTCACTACCTATAAAGTTTTCACCATGCTAAAAATAAAAACTGTGTATCCTCCAGAAGACACTCCCATTTCCTTTCCTTCAGCCACTAACAAACACTGACCTACTGTCTCCTTCATGATTCACCTGTTCTGGGCATTTCTTACAAAAGGAAGTACAAAATCAATACCCTTTTGTTCTGGTTGCTTTCACTTAATGTTTGTCAAGGTCTGTCCATCTGAAAGCCTATGGCGGGACTTGCTGTTTCCGCCAGATCATGTTCCACTGCGGAGCTGCCCATCATGGTTCATTCACCTGTTCATTGGCTACTGAACACATGGATTGCTCATACTTTGGGCGTGGCAGTGAGTGCTGCTGCTGTGATAATTATGGAAACGGCTTCTGTGGACATCTAGTTTTTACTCTCCTGCCAGTAGCCTATCTAGGTCATTTGGTAACTCTCTTAAGCCTTTTGAGGAGATTCAAACTATTTTCCAAAATGGCTGTAGGATTTTACATTCCTATAAACAGTGTATGAAAATTCCAGTTTCCCCATATTCTTACCAAAACTTGTTTTTTTATTTTATTTTATAATTTAATTTAATTTTACATATCAGCCACAGATTCCCTTGTTCTCCCCACTCCCACCCACCCACCCCTGCCTTCCCCCCAGCCCACCCCCCATTCCCATCTCCTCCATGGCAACCAAAAATTGTTATTGTCTGGGTTTTTTTTTTAAATAAAACTTGTCTCATGGCTGTGATCTACCCTGGAAAATGTTCCACGTATTCTTAAAGTATATCAGGGTCTAGTGACATAGCTCAGAAGGTAAAAGGTGCCTGTTGTTCAATCTCCAGGCCCCCACATGGTAGAATGGGAAAACTGACTCCCAGAAGTTGTTCTCTGACCCCCACATGTGCGCGCACGCGCGCGCGCGCGCGCGCACACACACACACACACACACAGAGAGAGAGAGAGAGAGATGAATAAAATCATCAAGCAGAGGACTAAAATCATCAAGCAGAGTTTTATAATTATTGGTTTGTGCTATTTCCTTTAAATTACATGGTGAGAAAAAGAGAGACATGATACATATTTTACTCTCTTTTTACATATTAATGTAAGTACTTCACCAGTGCCATTTAGCTGTTTTATGGGTTAGTATATATTGTTCTTCATGCCTGAAAGACCTACCACCACCACCACCTTGACTATTTCTTGCAGGATTCCTCTGCTTGCAACATACTGTCCCATTGTATTGCTCTTGAGCTTTCTTAACTTTACTTTCACTTTTCAAGGATAGTTTTTCTGGGTATAGAATTCCTGGTTGACTGGCTCTTGCTTTCAGGACTTTGGATGCGTCATCCCTCTGCCTTCTGGTCTGTGAGAGTTTCAACAAGATGCTGGCTGATAATCTCCTGTGGGAGCTTTTGAGGGTGAATTACCTCTCTTGCTCCTTTCAAGATTTTCTCATTCTCTTTGCCTTTTGGCAGTTTTCCCATACTTTATCCAGGATAAATTTATTTCAGTATATCCTGCTTGGAATTTTCTGAGCTTCTTATATGTATAAGTTCATTTTTTAACCTCAAATTAGGGGAGTTTTAGTTATTATTCCTTCAAATATTGTTTCTACCACTTTTTCCTACTCCTCTTCTTCTGGGACTGGCATTTTGCATAGGCTAGTAATGTGATGAAAACTCAAAGGTTTGAGCGCTGAGTGGATGAAATAATAAGTGTTGAAAATGCATCTTCCCAAGAAAGTATCAGTTAGGTCAAACAGTGGCGCCACTCTGGGGAAAGAGCTTTCTGAAGAGTTCTAAACTCAGCCTGCTCTCTTCCGTGAGCTCTGTAGCATAGTGATGAGGCTGCTGTTTTCCAAACTTAAGGCCTAATTAGTAGGAAAGACCAAGTTAAAAATGCAAGAAAAATATGCTGTTTTCATTGACCTTTAACCATTTCTTGAATAAGTGACTCCAAAATTGTTGTGAGCCCAGAGTTAATTCTCGTAATTTTGTAAAAGTTGGTTTTGATGGTTTTCCTAATATTCTTGATATATTTATGAAGATTTTTCCAAGATCCATGGGCTGTGATTCCAGAAGTTCTTTGAACTGTCTGTATAAACTGGGGACCCTGAATACTTCAGTGGCAGTTCTGTCTCAAAGAATGCCGATGATGTATTATAGACACCACGCCATGGCAAGACAAGGTTATAAGAATAGAGGCATTTGAGTCAGATGAGGAAAAACAATCAGAAGCCGTCAAGCAATTGCTGGTCTGGGCTAGGCTGGGTGAAGCAGGGCAGGGCGGGGCGGGGCGGGGCGGGGCGGGGCTGCGTGAGGATGGGTGGGGCGGGGGCGGGGCGGGGCGGGGCTGAGCAGGCTGGCTGGGGAAGCTGAGCTTTGGGGGAGGCTGGGCTGGGGGGAGGCTGGGCTGGGGAAGCTGAGCTTTGGGGGAGGCTGGGCTGAGGGGAGGCTGGGCCGGGCTGGGGGGAAGCTGGAGCTTCCCAGCAGGTGGGAGTGGGATGGAACTAGGCAGGGATCTAGAGTTGATGAATATCTCAGTGACCATACGAATTCCAGCTCTTGGTATCCATCTTGCCACCTTGAAATCAGAGCCGTGTGCTTTTGCTGATTGTTATTGTAATCTCCTGGGCTTCTTTGGGGTACTTTAAAAGGAAATTAAGTTAAGCGAAAGCCTGCCCCTTCCGACTGAGAAAGGCAAATAAAAAAAGCCAGACAGAAAAACAGGAAGGACAGTCCAGGCCCTGAATTCACATTGTCATATCCAAGTAATAAAATAGTCTAGGAAGCTTGAAATTACTAACAAAAGGCAGACAGAGGAGGACTTGAGAAAATGGGAGAAAAGCAAGAGTCCACAGAACAAGCATTTTTAAATCGTCTTATTTATTCTTTGAGAATTTCATACAAGTATACGATGTATTTGGAGCATACCCACTCCTTCACTGTCCCCCTCCGACTTCCCCTGAGTCCCTCCCTCAACATCTCCCCTTCCAAACTTCATCTCCCCGCCCCCATCCCACCCCCACCCCGCACCTCCCTCCTCCTTCTAATAACCCACTGTGAGACCGTGAGTGCTGCCAGCACATACATTAGGACCTGGGGCCTTGGTAAGGTCTGGGAGACACAATTTTCCCCAGGCTATCCCAAGGTTAAAAAAACGTCCACTAGTCTCTTTGTCGTTACTATAATAAAATATTAGAGAGGGGCTACTCGATAAGGAAAAGAGGATTATTTTGTATGACAGTTCTGGAATACAAGGATGAGAGACCACATTTACTGCCATAGACTAAGGTGGTACAGGGCATCAAACTGGCAAGAGATCTGACAAAGAGGGAGAGAGACAATGGAGAGAGGGGTGGAGTCTTCTTTAAAAGCCACCAGGATTCAATCATGAGGCTCCACCTTAATGACCTTATCTGAGCCTAATTATCACCTCCCCAAGCTCTCCCCCCAAACGCCACAGTCAGAGTACAATGAAGACTCACTGTAGGGATCAAATTTCAATGGACGGAACTTTGGGAGGCACTCACCCCATACCCAACCTACAGGAGAGTCTAATTTAACAATACTTTTTTCAAGCCAATCATTCAGTAAGTATTTGTATCATGGTTTTTTGGGCTCTAGGAATTGGATAGACCTACTGGGAACAGTGTCTTCAGGATCAGCAAGGCCTTGAGTGTGAAAACAACAAAAAATACAATTGTCTCTCAGTCTCCATGGGGAATTAGTTGCAGTACCTGAATGGAGATCTAAATCCACAGATGTTCAGTTCACTTACATACAATAGCATTATATTGCCACAGAAGCCGGGAATATTTTTCTGGTATTTTGTATCTTTTGCACATTAATTAGAATGTCCAATGCAGTGCAAATGCTAATGCTATGAAAATATTGGCTATAGAATATCATTTAGAGGATAATAACAAAAAGAAAGATAGTCTATACAAGTTCAATACAGATAGAATTTTTTTCTCCCAATATTTCCAACCTCTGTTTGGTTTACTCCATCCACGTGCTCACGGATATGAGTGGTGGGGGTCAAGTATGCAGCAAATAAAAGGCATGATTTAATTGAGTACCAGTTCATTTGTCTCTCCTCTCCTGCATTCAGAGCACACCCAGGACAGAGCAGATGTCCAATGACTGTGTATAGAAAAAAATCAAGAGGGGTCGTGAGAGAGCTCAGAGGCTGAAGGTGCTCCTGCCAAGCCTGATGACCGGAAGTTAACCCCTAGACCCATACGGTGAAAGGCCAGAATTGATCCCCACAAGTTGTCCTCTGAACTCCACGTATGCCATGGCATGTGCACACACTCACAATAAATTAAATGTAATGAAAATTTTTCCATGCATGGCTCACACACATAGACATACACAAGCACACACGTGTGCAAATACATGATAAATAAAAATAATTTTAAACACTTTAAGAGAAAAAAGACCATGAGGAACAATAGAGGAAAAAAAAGCAGTTTTGTCTCCAGAGGGACCCAAAGGTGGGAGTGAGAGAGACATTAGTCAGTTTTCTCCATTCCTGAAGTCAGTAGACAATGGGCTGAGGGCCAGTCAGAAGGAAAGCGGTGTTCTGATGACAGGTCACAGCTCTTCAGAGTGAGGGGTGTTTCAAGAGCAGAAATTGCTGGAGAGATGGCTCAGAGGTTAAGAGCACTGACTGCTCTTCCAGAGGTCCTGAGTTCAATTCCCAGCAACCACAGGGTAACAACCATCTGTAACGAGATCTGGTGCCCTCTTCTAGCCTGCAGTCATACATGCTGTATACATAATAAATGAATAAATCGTAAAAAAAAAAAAAAAAAAGAAATAAGTCACTTCAAATTTAAAAAAAAAAAAGCCGGGCGGTCGTGGCGCATGCCTTTAATCCCAGCACTCGGGAGGCAGAGCCAGGCAGATCTCTGTGAGTTCGAGGCCAGCCTGGGCTACCAAGTGAGTTCCAGGAGAGGCGCAAAGCTACACAGAGAAACACTGTCTCGGAAAACCAAAAAAAAAAAAAAAAAAAAAAAAACGAGCAGAAATTGCAATAGGACCCCAGCACAAGGAAAGAGATGACATAATTAGGGGATGGGTGGGCCCAAGAGGCATGTGGCCTTGCTATGCCCATGCTAAGAGACTCCCGAGCAAGACCACCACAGAGTACAAAGGGGTTTATTAGTAACAAGCAAGGCCGGGCTTGGTCCGCGTCCAACACACTGGCTAGCCAGGTGAAGGAGGACAGCCCTGAACTCTCAGAGTGAAGGGTTTTTAAAGGGAAAAACTGCAAGCTAGGAGGTACAAGCCTTTGCATTCCAGGATCATACTTCAGTTAACAAGAACAGTTAGCCAGGAGCAGAACTACAGAAGACAATACATTTGGAGACTCTCCCAGAACTAAGCCTTTGTTTTAGTTTTGAGGCTATTTCTTGGCATGTAGCCTACCCATCCTGCGGGAGCAAGGGAGGTCGCCCTGACCAGAGTCTTACCTGGGCGTCTGTGTCTCTGGAACTTGGTTCAACTTTTATCTGAGTATTGCTAGAAATGAAGTTTTCTTTAAAATGGAGTTTATCTTGCTCTCTCTGCATTTTTTGTAGGGCTGAGCTGAGGTCGTAGGTCTTCCATAAAGTCTCATCATCATCTGCACTTCCTGTCTCTAGCCTCTCCCCACTTCATCTCTCAGACACCTTGAAATGCCTGGAATTCTGGCTGCCAGACTCACCCCAAGTAAGTGACTCATCCCCTCCATCCCCAGCAGTTTCCATTATTCCTGGAGCTTGGCTGGAAGCCCGGACTTTGAATCTAAAATACGACTTCCTTTCTTGAGCTGGCACCAAGGAATTCTCTCTAGATTTTTCTCCATGCTTCCCCACGATGACCAGACTCAAAGGAATCGCCAAAGACTTACTCTTAGCTATACAGTAAAATCTTCATCAGTTCAGGTCTAGTATGGTTGGGACAAGCACTCACCCAGGGAGCCCGAGTGAGCTCAGTAAGCAGCTGAACGCTGATTATTCTGCCATTAAGAATACCCCTGGCCATGATGAAGTGCTTGGATGCTGTCTTGTCTTACATTCATGACCCTGATACAAGGCTTGCCATTCTTCCCATTTTATCCCTGTTGAAAACGGATACTTAGATCAAGTAATTCACTCAAGGTCAGGGTGAGAACTGAGGGCCTCCGAAAGTCATGGGGGGACTGTTTGGCTCCTGCTGTGTGACATTCTTCCTGGGGAGATGGGGACAAACATCTGCTCACCCCAGATAGGAACCCACAACGGACCAAAGTAAAAATACCAAAGAAATGTGGTGGGCCAATGAGTTTTATTGGGGTCACTTACAGGAATATGAGTGAGGGGTCACTTACAGGAGCAGAAATGACTCAAAGTCAGCTGCATCACCAAATGCCAGCGTGGGTGATAGCTCACAAAAACTGAAAACCTGGAGCACATTGCTCAGCGTGCAGGCAGCTCAAAAGCTAGAGAGTGTCTCTGGGGGTTGGGCAACTCAGGTAGCCTGATCCTCTTTCACCTACCACAGCTGGTTGGTCTCTTTCTCTTCCCGCACTAGCCTGGTCTCTGTCACTTTTGGTCAATTCATCTGATCTCTGCTTCCTCTGGGTGGCTTGTCTTATGTGAGAGCACCTCTTAGCAGTCCTTACTGATTATACATGCTTGATGAGGGAGGGGCTTAGTGAATCCAGTCAGTTTCAGTAACTTCCTGAAGCTACTGAGTTGTTCACTTCCTGAGTTTTACTAAGCTTCCCTGAAGAGTAGAATGTTTCACCTCCCTTTGGAATATACAGCATCTTACAGAGCTTCCCTCCAAGATGGAAAGTTTATCTCTGAGGAGACTGCTACATAACAGCCTCTACCCCACTAGGAAACAGTCCCACAGTTTAGGTTAGAGGAGGGGAACTTTGTATGTTCTGTTAGGAAAGAGGAAGAACAAAAGAATACAGAGTTGAGCCAGAAGAATGCAGCCTTCCCCTTCACCAGCTCTGTGACTTTGAGTGTGTTATTAAACTCTCTGAGACTCAGTTTCTTTATTTGTCCAATGTAAAATAGGCCATCCTTCTTATGGTCTTTGTAGACACTATCAACCAATGTCCATAACGCAATGTGCTTAGAGCCTGATACCAATAAGCTGTCCAACCATTGCCTCTTCCTTCTCTGCTCTCCTGGGTGTTGCTAAGAGTTTGGCCACATGGGATACAAGCCAAATACTCATTCCTGGAGCCAAGTGACAGTTGGAACCATGGAACCAGATTCTTACCATGGAGAGGCTGAGCTGAGCTAGATCACCAGAAGCAAAGACCTTGAGTCTTGTGGGCTGTAAATGAAGGGTGTAATATTTGGGGACATGGTACTCATATGAACCCCCACACGTGAGAATGGGGAGCCACAGCTCACCAAGAGGAAGTCCTTAAAGGTCACTTGGAAATCATCGCTTATGGACATGGGCATGCAGTAGCACCAGGGGTTGGGAAAGCTTACTGAACTTTGTGCAATGTCACGACATGGGGAAACTTCCCTGCACCTCTCTGATTCCCTTTAATAACCTCATCTGACTTAATTCTCCAAGAACTCATTAAATCTTTTCTTGGTACACTGTTCTCATCCCATGGCTTCAACAACAGAGAAACAAGCTCCATAAATTACTCCTGGCAGGAGGTTCCTTTTGTTAATTTTGAAAATAAGCTCCTTCCAACTTCAAAGGTTTGGTGGCCACTCTGAGACCAGAAAAACATGTCAGCCTTCACTCTAACCATGACCTGATTCTAGAATGAGTTGTTCCTGCCAATCAGAACATTCCTGGTGGGCATGTCTTCATTTGCTTCATCTGCTCACCTTAAGGAACTCTGCCTGGCCTCTCAGAACCTTCTGTTAACAGACTGCTGTGCGGGGAACTACCCGACACCTGCTATCAACTCCAGCTACTTTGGCAATTCACTTCCCCCATGCCCTATGCTTTCCAGCCTCCTGCAGTGGGTGCTTCAATGGGATGTTTCTCTAACTTAGAAGAACCAATAGCAGCTAAGACTAAATCTAAGGAGGGCCAGGACCCTCCTCACCCAGAGAATCCCATTACTCTCTGTGTCAGATCTGTCTCATGGTACCTTGGATCCTGTAGCTCGAAGAAAAAACAAAGACTGCTTGGCTCACAGACCCATAGGTGTTGCTGACTTCATGGCACTGAGAACATCATCCAGGCCACAGGTGGCTCAAACCCAACTCCAGGGAGATCATTTTGTACATGTGTATGTATAGAATGTACAGTTTCTACTTAGTCCCCTTCTACATATTACCATAAAAGTTCACAAACTTATGACTAGCTCTGGGGCACTGTAGGACAAAATAAAAGGTAAATATCGTATTCATTCTCAATGCAAAAATACTTTTGTGGGGGTTTAATGTGAACCATGACAAAGAATGACAGAACACAGCAATTAAGATGCAGGGTTGACAAACTGCTAGATTCAAATTCCAGCTTGACCACACCCTAGCTGTGTGACTTCAGCAACTGCTTAACCTCTTTGTGACTTGATTTTCTCATCAATTAAAATAAAAATAAGACTATCAATCTCCCCAGGATTGAAGAGGTGGCTTAGTGGTTACAAGCACTCAAATAGCCTTCTGCATCTGCCACAGTGGACGGAGCTACCCCACGCTTCCTGCTGAGTCATGATGGATTAAAGTCCCTCTGAAACCTGAAGCTGAAATAAATCTTCCTCTCTTAAATCTGTGTCAACAATTCTGTCACAGTAATACATACATGGCTGGGGGCTTCTCAACTGTTTGACTTAAATTTCGTGTAACATGTGTTTTAATCATCTAAACCATGATACATAGAAATCACCAGTTCATTAGCTTACGATGAGAAATTAACTCATTCTTATGCAGGGTCTTGAGTACAGATTTCCCTTTTAATTACAGTGTATCCTGAGACTAAAAGTCGTGCTGTGAAAAGCTCATCACTATTACAGAAGTTACTTAACTTGTAAATCAGAACTTCTTGGTGCCTGGCAACCAAAGCCAAAGTCAGGAAATAAACTGAGTACCAAGACTGCAGCAACTATGGGATTTGATATGCAGCCCTGTTAACCCCAATTTCAACTTCCTGTGCTCTCCATATCACCCTATTGTTCACACTGGCACAATTATTGATGAAGGTTTGATTTTTTTTTTTTTTTGGTTTGGTTTGTTGGTTGTTGTTTTTCAAAAAACAGAAAGGAGGAGGAGGGAGGGAGAGAGGGAGGGAGGGAGGGAAAGAGGGAGGGAGGGAGGGAGGGAGGGAGGGAGGGAGGGAAGGAGGGAGGGAGGAAGGAAGGAAGGAAGGAAGGAAGGAAGGAAGGAAGGAAGGAAGGAAGGGAGTCTCCCTGTGTACCCTAGGTTGGCCTCAAACTCGCAATTTTCTTGCCTCTGCTTCCCAAGTCCTGGGATTACAAGCATACACCATCATGATGATGACAGTCCACCAATTAGGAATTACAAAATAAAAGCATAGGAATAAATGTTATATTTACCTCTTACAATTAAGAACGCCAAGCAAAGACTTTGTTTTGGAGGGATGTTTGAACCCCTCTGTAGCTATGGTCATGACATGTTTGTGTCCCTCTATGCCCTCCGTCACACCTCTCCTCAAGCAAGCTGTCCATCTTATTCCCATGACCATGGCTCCGTTCCACCTGAAACCTGCCAGGAACCCCTCTCACTCCCCATAAAATAAAGCAAGCTTCGGCACAGCAAAGGAGAGCGAAGCAACCTCGCATCCACACTCTTGTCCCCAGCCTTCAGTCCCCTGCCATCCATGCCTGCTGTGTCCTAGGAAGTGTCAGGAGTTTTCAAGCTGTCCCCGGATGCTTTTGTTCTCTCTTACCCTCCCTACCATATTTCCCAGCTCAGCTCAGATCTGACCTTCCTCTCTCAAGGCCCACATCAAACGGAGTGTCTGAAAAACAGCTCCCCGGTGGTACCTTTGACCTGGTCCTGTCCTGAAATTATTGGTGTATGCCTCCATGTTCCTCAGCAGGTTGCCAGTGTCTGCTGAGATGGTGAGATGTTCATCTGTGTGTTCTGGCACACACTGGGGTTCACTGATGTAAAAGGAATGGTGGGGGAAGATGGAGAGAGGGAGGGACGGAGGGAGGGGTAGTAGGAGGGAGGGAAGAGGACTAAGTGGTCATGACCACCCACCTCCCAGACACACAGAGACTGCCCTTCCAAATTAAATTGTGTTTCTAAAATCATCTGTTCCTTGTGCTTTTAAAGTAATACCTTCGGTTTCATTTCAGTCTTATAGCAATAATACTTAAGAGGCAATATTACCTATATAGTACAGATGAGGACCCCAAGACCCAGAGGCAAGCACGGAAGGACCAGGGCCAGGGCTAGAATCTAGAGATCAGCTGAGGGTCTGATTGTTTGTCTCTGAGGACCAACTTTATCTCCCTCTCCCTCTCTCCCCCCTTCCTCTCTCCCTCTCCCTTTCTGCCTCTCCCTCTCTCCTCCTTCCCTCTCCATCTGTGTATGTGTGCCTGCCTGCCTGCCTGTCTGTCTGTCTATCTGTCTCTCTGTACCCATACATATGTATACAGAGACACATTTTGGGAGGAACCACAATACAAAAGGGGGCTTTTAGTCTTCTCTATTAACAACAGCCCCACCTAGGCTAGCCAAGTCATGGATTAGAGATAGCAATCTGTCTCGGGCTTGCCATTCTGTGCAGACATGCCAGTGTGGAAACACACTTCTGAGGTCAAGATTGAAACACTGTTTACCTCTGTCGACTTTCTTGAAGTATCGCATGATGATAATTAGTGGGCAATTTCCACATTCACTGTGTCGGGTCTTCCTTGTCAACAAGGGGCTAACCGTACCAGTTGTCATATTCTCAGAAAAGAGTGATTCCCCCGACTCTGCTAGCCAGTGCTCATAGCTCCTCAGCAAGGGCTGGACCTGAAGATTATCCACCCCATCTGTGCTGACGTTTTGGCTGGCTTCACCTTCTGCTGCTGTGAGTGACAGTGATAGCCATGTCATGCCCAGGAGGCAGCTTTTGAGAGCATTTCTCCCTACCCTGCAGCTTTTACACCAGTCTGCCTCCTCTTCCACAATGCTCTTCCACAATGCTCTTCCACAATTCTCCTTGGGCCTGGGGAGGGGGAGTTGGTACGGATGTTCTGTGTAGGGCTGGGTACTCAGTCTCTTATTCTCAGGACTTTGACAAATGTGCGAGTCTCTGTTGTCTGGTAACTGGGCAAATTTTTTTTTAGTTAATTTTTAAGTTAGCATACAAAGTAACAGGTTTTACTATGATACTCTTTTTTTTTTCCAGACAGGGTTTCTCTGTGTAGTTTTGGTGCCTGTCCTGGATCTCACTCTGTAGACCAGGCTGGCCTCGAACTCACAGAGATCTGTCTGGCTCTGTCTCCTGAGTGCTGGGATTAAAGGCATGCGCCACCGCACTTTCTTATATAAATGTTGTCATACTTTGTTCATTTCATCTCTCTCCCTCTGCCCTCCCTAAACCAGAGCTACTTTATTACTTCTGGTCCTTAAGACTTAGGTAGGGTATGGCGCTCAGGATATACACATTCAATAAATGGAGTTTTCCAAGATCAACAAGGCAACTGGCAGTGTTTCTAATAGAGGCTAGACACAACCATATTTTACTTTTGGCCAGCTTTACTTTACTTCTAAACCTTTCTGGTTACTTTGACTTTGTTCTTTGTATAGTTTGAATATCCCCTTCCCCCGCCCCCCAAAAAGTATGTGTGCCAAACTTAATCTTCAATGAACAATGTTAAGAAAGTGTTCAGTCCAGAAGATTCCTGCCTCACAAATGGATTAATGCCTACCAGAAAAGGAGTTGTGAATGTATGGTCCATCTCAGTCTGTCACATTCTATGACCCCCCAAGCTTCTGCCACAGACTGACACAGCAAGGACAGTCTCGCTAGAATTGTCCCCTAGAAATGCCTCCTCAGGAGGCCTCAGGATTGAATCTCAGTATCACATAAGCCAGGCGTGGCAGAGTACGCCTGTAATCCCAGCACTCAAAAGATGAGATAAGAGGGTTAGGAATTCCAGATCACCCTTGACTACATAGATGACAAGTTTGAGACCATCCTAGGCTACATGAGACCCTGTCTTTAGGAGAGAGGGGAGAAAAAAAGAAGAATTTGTCCCTTGGCTTTGGACTTCCCAGTGATGTGACCATGAGCCAAAGGAATTACTTTTATTATTTATAAGCTTTACTTATAAATCTCAGCTATGCTGTTATAATAACCCCAAATGGGCTTGTTTTCCCTCCTGCTCTCTAAGTTAGGCAAGGCATGTGCTTTTAGTCCTACTGTATAAAGGAGAACTAAGAACCACAGCAAAGTCTAAGGACTTGGCTGGGCTGGTTAATAAGCAGTGGAGTCCATGCTGGAACACAAGCTTTCGGACTCCTGTACCAGCACCCGTCCCTCCTCCTCACCCAGCAGCCCCTACCCCCGACACCCATGGAGCAACTAGCACGTGAGTGACAGACGCCACATCCCACCTGACCCTGGTGGCTCTCATATTTTCTCTGCTTTCATGAGTGTCCCCTTTGGTGACTTGGCCTAACCCAGACTTCTTCAAAATGCATGTGGCTTCACACCCCAACCCCCTTCCTTGACCCTACATGTCTGTCTTTCCTGATTAGCTTTCACTCACCAGAGCATTTATTGAAGTCTGCTCTGTGAGAGTTCTGGAGTGCAATCTATTTGTACACTAGAGTTTTCCTCCGTGTTTATCTCATTTGAATTCTGGGCGACCATGTGAGTGGAGATCATAATGAATCACTCTGGGTATTTTTCCACTGAAAATGAATCCAGGGACTGTTAAGAGGCTGGAGCTCATGTGGAAATGCAGCTCCCTGGAATCAGGGATGCTTTATGGTATGCTAGGGGGCTGGGAGCCACAGGCAAGGTCTGCTGCGGCCATTCTATCTTGTTCTTTGGGCAGGAGCCGCTACCAGCGCCTCTGTGGAACAAAAAGGAGTAAGCCTACCTCAGGCAGTTCACTGCACAGGGGTCTCTGACCTGCAGGGCCGAGTTGCTGGGTGACCCCCAAAACAATGCCTCCTTAAAGTTTGAACCAGAAGAGCCACACTTGCCCCACTTTTGTCCTAGTCCTTCATTGGCTGTATACCCTCTCTAAGGTATCGGGTCCCAGGGTTGCCATCTTATGGCTACCCAGAACCCAAGTTCTCAGCCTAGACTTTAGGATTCAAATGGTCCTGAGTCATCTGTTTACCAAAGCTGCACAGGGATCTTTCCCAAAGAAGAAGTAAGGAACCTAAGCAGCAAAGGGCATCACACAGTTACACAGAGGCTCTTTGTAGGAAAGGTTAGAGCAGGGCTGGGGAGAGAGGGTGCCACCAGTCAGCATTCCCTATGGACCATCTGCATGGCGGAAAGCCAAGGATTCAAGAACTTGAAAATTGAACCTGCCTTTCCGTATCCTCATAAGGGTGCATTTGCTCTGGTAAGGAGGTAAAATATTTTTAACTCAAAACCATGCTAACTTGACATACTACTTTCAGTTGTTTAAGCATGTGGTCTGTGCACCTCCATCCTAAAATGTTATGCATCTTGAGACACTGAGTTTGATGCCACAGTCCCGTAATCCCAGCTGAAGTCAGTGTGAGGAGGGGGCCCCAAACACGCACACCTCTATTGCAGGGGAGAAATCCTGTATGGTCTTACCTCAGCCACCTCCCTCCTCAAACTTCTGCTCTTCTCCTTGCTTTCTTTTTCTTTTTTCTTTTATAATTTAACGTGTATGGTTGTTTTGCCTGCATGTATGTGTGTGCAGTACCCAAGGAGGCCAGAAGAGAGTGCTAGATCCTCTGGAACTGAAGTTACAGACAATTGTTAGCTTCCATGTGGGTGCTGGGAATTGAACCCAGGTCCTCTGGAAGCGCTCGTAACCATGAGCCATCTTTCAAGCCCTTTCCCCTCTTTCTTTAGTCCCATCAAGTTCTTCACAACACATGCACCATGGATGAAATCATCTTGCAGAGCCAGTTTTGACCTGTCAGGATTGCATTTGAACAAAAATGAAGCCCAATTTCTGATAGCGTAAGAAGTGAGATGTCACCAGAACATGGATTTATCCTTGATCACACATGAGCTGACATTGAACTACATGGAACAGCACAGTCAGCTAAAAGATTAGAGTTCCCATTCCCAGGCCAGACCAAGATAAGAGTCATGCCTGGCTGGATGTGGTTACTCACAACTATAATCCCAGCACGTGGGAGACTGAGGCAGGAGGATCTTCAATTTGAGGGTAACCTGGGCTACTTAGCAAAACTCTGTCTCACAAACAAACAAACAAAGACTACAACAAAAGAAGTCATTCCTAAACATGTCAATTACGAGGACTTTGAGTGACATTCCCAGCCCAGCACAGTTTCGTGTGGGGTCTCCATTGGCAACACACTGCCAGGCCACTGTCTTCTGCTGGGTTAATTACAGAGAGCCAGACGCCAGTGGCTTGCTGATGTTTCTACTGGCCCCACATCCCTCTCACGGTCCCATCTCACTTGCAGACAGACTGGGTGGTGCAGCTGGGAAGCTGACCTAAATACACCCCTTCTAACTCTCCCCTAGCACCACCTCCAAGTTTCCACAGACACACTATGCAGAGCCCGACTCACCTGCGGCCAGCAGCCTCTCACCTGCGCCCACCCCTCCTCTCCAGCCCTGCTGTACAAATACAAGACTCACGGCCAAGCTGTGAGAACAGTAAATCTTTGCTCGTTCTTTTATTCATATCCTCACTCTGCAGACAGAGCTGAGAAAAACAAACCCCACGAAAATCCCTGTGGGCCCCAGCAGTCTAGCATCCTTCTTCCTGCCCCCTGATTATCTCTAGAAGACAGAAGAGGTCCGGCAGGTTCCTAGGGGGGCACAGGTCCCTTTCTCCTCCTCCTCCTCCTCCTCCTCATGGCCGGACTAACAGAAATGGGAAGAAGGAAAGCATTTGTGGTCTTTGTGCAGAAAGCTCATTCATCTGTCTTAGAAGGTCCTAAGGTCCTTGGGGTATCATGGAGTTATCTGGGAAGTGCATTAAGGGTCAGGTCAAAGGTCTCACTTATCCTCGCATACTTAGCATTGGGGCGCATGATCAGAAAAGGTTGGGAAATGGTTGGGGGAAAAAAGATGTACGGTCCTTTGCCTGGTTCCTTCTGGTCCCACAGAGTTAAGGTCTGAGGTCTGTCACGCCATAAGCAAGCTGATTTCTTTGGATCTGCCTGAGGAATGGACTCAGTTGAAAGGTGATCCAGAGGAAATTGTAGGGCAAATAGCTAAAGAAGCAAAAGAGATCTGAGTGACTGTGACAAGGGCAACTCCATGAAGACCACCTTGTTCAGATCGCTACATTGGCAAGGGGAGACCAAAATCTAGGGAGTCCAGGTCATCAGTTCCAGCCAGCACATTCCCGTGTGGTTAGAAGCCCAGATCTAACTCTGGCAGGAGCATTGTTTCCTCGTAGCACGTGCAGCCGCTCCCTGAAAGGGACAGAGTTCAGAAGGCAAGCCCAGGGAGATGCTTCTGCCGTGCTGGAGCCCCACCCTCTTCTGGAGGAGGCACACTAGTAAGGGACCTTTCTCTCCCTTCCCCTTTCTTTCTCCCCCCCCCTCCCTTACCCCTCACCATTCCTGTGGTCCCCTAGCTTAGCACACTCCAGCACCCAAAACCCACAGGTCTTCCCACCAAAACGATTCTCCGATGGGGTGAATCCCAAGCCAATACCTGTCTGAACCTCCTCCCCCTTTCCCAGCCTTGGAGTGTGTGGGAAAACCCATCCTCAGCCCCCAGGGTTGGGAAGCTGCTATCCCCTCTCTGCTTCCTCGGGAGCTGCCAGATGGGAGGATTTAAGACCCAGTTACAAGAGCCACTAACCACACTGAACCCCGGGCCACATAAAAGGGAGCAGAGACCTGAGAGTGGGGCCCACTCAGTGCTGTTTGCTGTGTCTGACAGAGCAGCAGCCCTGGGCTGTTGAGACACTGGAGGGAGAAGATGGGCAGCCGTGAAATAATGAGGAGGTCATAAGCACATGGCAGCAGAGGGCAGAGGGGAGGGGAATAATCGAAGGATGGGTGGCGGGGTGGGGGGTCCTTCCTTCTGGCAACTCTGCTGCGCCAGTGTTTTATTTCCACATTTGTTCCATTTCAGACAAGCCCAGCACTTCCAAAGAGAAAAGACAGGGAAGGGCCCACAAGCATCCCTAGGGAAGAGCAGAACTCCTTCACTGTTCCCAGCAACCACTCTAAAAAAGCAAGAGCCAAAGAGAGTGCCACAGGAGAGAGGTGCTCTGCATGGCATCCTTGAGATCTCACAAACAGGAAGGAGTAGATTGGAGAACTCCTCCTTATCAAGGTGGCCAGGACCCACTATCTTGAGAAGTCTCCGGAGGCTCCAAAGTTCTGCCCAGGCAGGATGCTAGTCCCTGGGGAGGAGGGCACAGCTTTCCTGATTTATTCAACAATAAGCCCTTGGTGTTCCCTTAGCAATTACATCCTCCCCATTCTGCCTTGTGCCCGGCTCGTCACTAATAATTTACTGCAAATAAGTCGAAATGCTCCAAACAGGGAGTTGGCTTCTCTCCCTCTGAATTCCCTGTGGAGCTCGGCACAGCTGGGCTCCCAGATGGGCCTCATTACTCCCTCCCTGGACTTGAACCTTCCTTCCTTTCAGCCACCTCCACCCTGTCTAGCAAAGGGGGCCCAAGAGAACAGAGCTGGCCTGGGCTGCTCACTTCTCTTTCTTTCCCAAGAACTGGACTAGCAGATGCTAACAAAAGGAGGTAGAAGCTTCTCAGTCCACAGACGGGACCCGCAGCCTGGCAGAAGTCACCAGTTTCTGTTGATAAGCAGGGTCTTGCTATCAGCAAATTCTGTCCATAGCGTGTTCCTCAGGTTTTCTGTTCAAGGTGTCCATTTTATAAGGTTTAAGCCAGACCTTGAACTCAGGGACTCCAAAGGTCTCTGGCAGAAGCTTTTCACGTGTCTGTGGAGACCAGAGGCTGACCTCAGATATTCTCCTCAATCTTTCTTCACCTTGTTTTTTAAACAAGGTCTCTTCCTGCACTTGGAGCCCACTGGTTAGGCCAGGCTGGTTTATCAGCTAGCCCCAGGAAGCCAGTCTCTACCTCCCAGCGCAGCATGAGACTCCTCACTCAGCTTTGCGTGTGGGTGGTAGAGATTAAACTAGGGTCCTCATGGTTACATGCCAAGCATTTACCAACATCAGGCATCTCAGAAATACCTGTAACTCCAGCTCCAAGGGATCCAATCAATATCCTCTTCTGGTATCTGTAGGCATGCACATACACACACACACACACACACACACACAATCATCATTATCATCGTTGTCGTCATAAGTCTTTTAAAATTGCATTTATTGACACATGCCGTAGTGTACATGTGGAGGTTAGAGAATGGATAATTTGGGGGCATCAGTTCTCTCCTTCCATCACATGGCTTCCATGGATCAAACTCAGGTCATAAGGCTTAGTCTTAAGTGCCTTTTCTTGTGATCCATCTTGCTGGCCCCCAGGGTCTTCTAGGTTGTTGTATGTAGGCAAGTGACTAGACCAGGTGATCTGATAAAATATCTTCCATTTCAATACTTCTGTGTAGTATTAAACCATTTCATAAGGCTGTGGGTTGGTGGTAATGAAAGGACCAAGTAAATGCCATAACAGGCTGCTCAGTCTTCTCTCAGAGATCAGGTCTCAATTTCAGTTTTCTGAGACTTGAGCGAGCAGTTTCTGGAAGGGCCATGAACAAAAGACATAGTCCTTGCAGTAACTCCCTTTCTGCACGTACTCTGACTGCTCAAACTTCAGCCAGTTGTTCACTGTCTGGGACCCCTAACCAACTTGCATGGGTCAATGTGAACGTGCTAAGCCAGCCAGCCTCCATGGCAGTTCAAGGACAAAGCCTGGGACTTGTCTAGGCCTGCCCAAAAATGATAACTCTAACCCCCAACCAATAAATTCAAAGGTTACACACCCTCACCCAATCATGTGATGCCAAGGCTTGTGCCATCCTGCTTGCAGTTTTTCCCTTTAAAACCCCTCACCCTGAGAGCTCAGGGCCGTCCTCCTCCACCCACTGTGTTGAATGTTGGACAGGGACCAAGCCTGGGCTTGCTTGTTATCAATAAACCCCTGTGTGTTTTGCATCGGATTTCGGCTCTCAGGTGGTCTTGCTCGGGGGTCTCACGATGCGGTCACAACAGTAAAAGGACCCAAATTTCACATCCTACTTCTCTAGTGCTTAGGAACTAGGCAGTCTTACAGAAGCCACAAAATCTGAGCTAGCCTGCTTCTCTGCAGAATCAGGTGGATAAAATAATATCTTTACCATGTGGATGCTGTGAGAGCCCACACATCAGTAGGCTTTCTAAACTGCCAAGTACCGTTCGTTCACACGTCACTGATAATTGGAAGGCCATGGGGGCTATAATAATAATGATAAGCATTTCCCTTTAACCAAATGTTTGTGGCTGTCATAGGAAATAGGAAAATGATCATAGCTTGTGGCTTTGCTTTTAACTCCTCCCTTTCCAGGGGGACCTGCTGCCCCCTCACTGGCTCCTTAGGGGAGGAGCCAGGTAGGAAATGCTGGGCTTAGACTGGAGGCACTTTGCCACCCACCAGAAGTCTCTTTGCATTGCCAGTGTGCCAGCTGACTCTCAACAACGTTTTTCTACAGGTAATGAAGCCAAGAGTAAATTGAAGTTTAGTGTTTTCAGGGCGCTGCATAAGAAACGAAGACAGACCCTCCAGGAAGAATAATCACTTGGCTAAACCCTCAACAAATATGCTGATAGACTCACAAAGTTCTTGTTATTGCTCCATGCTGATTGCATTTCCTTGGGTAAGCACCATAAAAAATTCATTGAGGTTTTTGGAAACAGGATAGCCATTGCATTTTAATTGCTAGAGACCAGAGAGTAGGGGAGAGGCTGGGAAGAAATCTCCCCAAGCTAAAAGGTTCAGTTCCCCCCTAAAAAGAGCTAAGGAGGGAAAGCTGAACCCTGTGGGGAGTCCAGCCTTCCCTAGAAGCACTGACTTCAGTGGTACTCAAAGTCGTGGAGCACCTGGACAGTTGGTCTTTTTTTTTGCTGCAGATGGTGACCTACAGGTTTAAGTAACTTAAATAATTTAATAACTAGGGACCTGCCAAAATTCTGGAGTTGATGAGTTGGAGTCAGTATGTAACTTTCAAGAATCACATACAGAAGGAAAATTGTATTTCTCTTCAGTAACGTGTGTGACAGTGTGATGGCTAGTCTTCACTGCCAAGTGTGCCGGATTTGGAACTGCATGGGAGACACAGCTCTAAACATGTCGGGGAGGGAGGGAGCTTCCAGACAGGAGTAACTGAGACCTGCCCTGAGCATGAGTGGCACTCCGCCACGGGCTGAGGTCCAAGACAAAACACAACGTCATCTCTCCCTGCTTCCAGACACTGAAGGACCAGCTGCCTCATACTCCTCAGCACAGTAGACTGCATCTTTTGTCCCGGAGCCAAATAAACTCCTCTGGTCATGTGTTCTGTCACAGCAGTGACAAAAGTAGCCAAACACAAAGAGGGGAGGGGGACGTGACCAAGATTACGTACATTTTTCACTTAATAACAAATCTCTTTCCATCAATTCCCAGAACTGTCATTTGAAAAATGGCATCCTAGCCCAGTTCCGTCTTCCTTGCGTTATAGACTCCTGCCTCATGCAGGGCTATTAGAGTTAGATCAGAACAGGACCAGTGGGGTAGGGAGGAGGATCCTGACTTCCATGTCTTGACCTGACCTAGTCCAACCTTGACCTCATCTGCCCAGGAACCCTGGAGATAGGATGTTCTCTAGAGTTGGACTTAGCCCTCCTGAGGCTCCAGGAGAAAGCAGGGTTGGGGCACCTCCAGCATCCTCTCAATAGATGCACATGGAGTCCAGGGAGGGCAGAAGAAGTCTCCCAGATGCTTCCAGAAGCCTCTTCTGTGGCTTCTCCTCTTACCCCTTCCTCTCCTCATCATTCCCAATCCAGCTCCAGCCTCTCTCCTGCTGTGGAGGCTCTCCAATGAGAAAGAGGGACTAGAAATCAGAGCCTTAGGAGAGAGGTCCAGTGACCCAGCTGCTGGGCCTCAGAGTGGGTTGATCCATGGAGATCCACAGTTCTGCATCCAAGGCTGCAGCTGCTTCTCCTGTAGCTAGCGGACCTGCCAGGGAGCCAAGAGACAAAGGCTTCTGTGTAATAAGGTAGAGGAAAACAGCAACATCTAGAGCAAGGAGTCCGTATGGCTCTATCTCATGCCAGCCAGGTGACATTTTTACCTTGAGACAAGAGCTCATGTACCCCAGACTGGTCTTGAACTCTAGCCGAAGATGACATTAAGCTTCTAATCTTCCTGTCTCCATCTCCTAAGTGTTCAGATTATACATGTGCACCACAATGCCCAGTTTATGAAATGCTGGGGCTCAAACCCAGGACCTCTTGAATGCCAGTCAAGCCTTCTCCCAGCTGAGCTACATCCCCAGCCTCCCTCAAGAGACTTCACATTAGCACATCACATTCGGAAGGTAGACTTCTGTCTACCAAATGAACCTACACATATCTGGTGCTCTAGGTTTTTAAAATACAATTTGATCCACTCTAGAGCAGTGGTTCTCAACCTTCTTAATGCTGTGACCCTTTAATACGGTTCCTCGTGTTGTGGTGACCCCCAACCATAAAATTATTTTTGTTGCTACTTCTGTAATTTTGCTACTGTTGTGAATCATAATGTAAATATCCGAAATGCAAGATATCGGATATGGGACCCCAAAGGGGTTGCAACCCACCAGTTGAGAACTGCTGCTGCAGAGTGTGCCAAGGGCTTGTCACTCAGCCTTGGGGAAAGATGCTGTCCACTACCACAGCCTGTGAGAGACTACTTAACACAAATACCCTGCTTTTTAAGTCTTTTGGGCGGGTTGGGGTGGGGTGGGGGCTGGGGGGTGAGTGCACATCTGGAAGTCAGAGGACCACCTCGGGTGTCAGTCTTCACCATCCACACAGTCTAATGTTAGCTGCTGACTACACCAGGTTCTGCCTCTCTTGCTGTAGGAGACAGATACGTTCTGCATCCTCCTATCACACACACACACACACACACACACACACACACACACACACAGTGGAGTTTACATGAGTTCTGGAGATGTGGACTCCTAACACTCACATGACAAGCACTTTGCCATCTGCCCAGCCAAACACTATGCTTTGACATGAACTGTCCCACTCAGTCCTCTCTCTAAACAGATTCACCCAAGGGTCGTGCAAGAATTTAGCTGTCCAATGCTGAACTCTCTCTAGAGAGTGTGAACACAGCCACTAACTAGTAACTGCTTTCGAGGCCAGCGTGAATGATGCTGGAATAGATGATAAACCACATTGTGCTTACTCACCCCAAGCCAGCCACGCCACCACCACCCGGCTAAGTTCTACCTCTTTTAATCACCACCAAAGAGTAAGACACAGCCAGGATGGTTATGACCAGAAAGTCTGGGCTTACTAAGGGTAGGAACTTGCCAAAGGTCACTCCCAAAAGGCAGATCTAGGTTACACTCAGTCTACCCAGCTGGTACTTAAGTTTCTAGAAACCCAGGGGGTTTCTGTCATAAGTGTCCTTTCTTTCTTCTCCCACTCTGGCAAACATTCCCTAGTCCCATTTTCAACCCTCAGTGTCCTGGGGCAAGTCCTTCAGAAACTTGGGCTGCTCTTCTGCCCCACACTCACCCGCACAGTGTCGTGGATCCAGTCCAGGAACTCTGCTACCTTGGCATAGACGCCTGGGTGATTGGGCTCTGCACAGCCACGACCCCAGCTGACCACCCCTACAAGGTGCCACATGTCACCACTGGGACACACTAGGGGTCCCCCGCTGTCCCCCTGAGGAATCCAGATATGAAGATACAAAGAAACAACAATCAAACCCGTCTGGTGGAGCAGCAGCGGTCTACCACGGGGAATGGACTCTGCTGGTGGAGAGGGAGGCTCTTGCTTCCTGGTGTCATACCTGCTGGCCTCACCTTCCACAAACCCTTAGTATAAACTCCCTAGAGAGTCTGGCTTCCCCAGCCCATGTGCACTAACCAGGGGACCAAGCCGATGCAAGTCCCCTGCTCCCACCTTCCACCATCGTCGGGTCCCCTGCTCCTCCCACCACTACCAGCCACACCTGACATGCATCTGCCCTTCCGTCCAGGTAGCCGGCACACAGCATGCGGTGTGTGAGTGCCCCGCTGTACATGCATGAGCTGTTGCAGAGGTGGGTGCTGAGCAGGGGTACCACTGTGTCCTGCAGCGTGTCTGAGCTGTGAGCTGTAGGAGACACAGAGAAAAGCTGCAGGGTACCAAACCGGGCCAAGAAGGCAGGGCATCAAGATAGAGAAGAGCCAGAGGTCCTGAGGACACAGACTCAAAGAAGGAAGCTTGGGCAGAGCTATGGACCTGGGCCAGAGGACAAGAGTCTGCCAGATGCCCAGCTGGGAACGAGGAGAGGAAGAGACAGACACAGTGTACCAAATGCTGAGGTCATGGTGCTCCTGGGACCAAGAGCAGGGGAGTGAAAGGGCCTGGGTTTAGGGGAAATGTTCAGCGGTTGCTCTCCATAGGAATACTCAGGCAGGAGAGACTGAATACCCATGAGTCACCAAGGGAGGAAAAGAGTGCCCTTGTCAGGTGACCAGAGGAAGGGGAAGGGGGGCAGTTTAGAGAACACCTCTCCCTCCCCGTTTTATACTCAGGGCCCTGGGAGCTCACTCACTGTGGCTGGGGTCGGTGTGGCCCCAGCCAGACACCCAGCACTGAGATCCTCTTGGAAAGTGTTGCTCCTTGGCTGGCAAGCACACAGCGCCCACAGTGTCTGTGGAGAGGCACATAGTTCTGGTCCTGGCTCAGGCTGGGCTTCTCTCCTGAAGAGCCTGAATGAAGATCCTTCTCATCCCCTTTTCAACAGCCCTGGGACCTGGCCTCTACCACCAAGATTACTAATAAATAGGTTGAGCAACGTCCCACCTTGGGGGTGAAGATATGGCGCCCCTAGAAGTGGGCAGTATATTTGCTGCCCTGCCCAACCTGGGGGCTAGCGGGAGAATGGAAATTCTTCTGGCACTGGATGCCAAATTCTAACGAGACTCATTTATCCTTTTCTCCAGAGTGTCTGGTCCCTCTTGAGACTGTGTTTCCAGACGTGTGTGACATATTCTATGAGTGGAACCAAATGCGTATTTAGGTAGCACACTGACATTCCACAACATAGACACACTTCCCTGTAACTGCATCAAGGAGAAGGCCTCCAGTTGGTGCAGGTCCACACCCCTCATAGTGCTGTCAATCTCCCATCCAACCAGAAGAAGCAGGCCCAGGCTCTGCAACTTCTACAGAAGACTCTAGCAACCTAGAATTTTAGTACTGTTTTGTTTTCAAATTACAGATCTGTGAATACATAAGTGTGTGCACATGGAACGGTAATGCATGCATGCATGTATGCTTCTAAGGATTCATGTGCTTTTTGAGAAGGTGTGTGTGAGCATGCAAGGAGGTAGTTGGTAGACAGCTTCAGTCCAGGCAGGTGCCGCAGCAGGAGGAACCCTGGTCCTGGAATCAAAACATCTGCTTGGGACCTATTTTGCCTTTCTTTAAACTTCAGGGTTCTTGTCTGTATATACTTCCTTCATCATGGCTGTTAGGTTGAGAGGAAAAAAAGATTTCAATAAATAAGAAATCGCTTTTCCTATAATGTATCACAAAGTGCCTGAACCTGGGTCCAGCCTGGGAACAAGAGTGAAGCCAGCTATTGGTGGAGAAGGCACAAGAGAAGTTCTGCTTGGGACCTGAAAGTAAATCCTATCTATACAGCCCCACTATTAAAAGGGCTTCAATCTTTGATCTCCAAAGAGCCTTGTAAGTGTTAGTGCAATTTAGTCTCAGAAGAAGGCACACACCCCGTGATGCCACATGAACTGAAGGGCTTAATATTTGCTTAACCCTAACCCTAATCACTAACCCTAACCCTAACCCTAACAACACTACAGGAAGCCTCAGGAATCAGCTCACCCCTCCTCCTGCAGGTCTCTGTTCCTCGGTCACCACTGCACCCAGCCTGCTCATCCCAAAGCCAGAGTCTCACCTGAGAAGTTGAGCGGAGTCCGGAGCTGCAGGAGGGCGACATCATAGTCATGGTTCTGGGCGCTGTACAAAGGGTGGGGAATGATCTTCTCCACCATAGTTCCCTGGTGTTGTCGGACAGCACTGTGGCTGACCAACCCTGCATGAACCCGCCAGCTGGACAGGCGGGACAGTCTGAAACTGCACACAGAAACCTACTGAGCCCAAGGAGGAAGAGGCAGGAAGATTAACATAAGTAATGTGGTGGGTAGAGGGAACTCTTGAGGGAAACCTTTAGTGGGCACTGTCATAAACCTGTGAGCTCCAGGGACCCAAAACCATGCCTCTTAATATTATCCCCGGCAGCTGGCAAGACACTGGGCTGGAAGACAGTTCAGTCAGCAAAGTGCTTTCTCCAGGCAAGCCTGAGGATCTGAGTTCAGATCCTCAACACTCACATAAAAAGCCAGGCATCATGCAATATGTCTATAATCTAACAGACAGAGACAGGAAGTTCCTTGGAGCTTGCTGGCTTACCCGCATACCCATACCCATACACAGACACAAACACATAATTAAAAATAAAATAAATCTTAAAGTGTATAAGGTAGAAAGCAAGTGAGGAAATCACTTGACATTGATCTGTAGCCTCCACATGTCCGTGCACATATGCACCCATGAGTACAGAGAGAGAGAGAGAGAGAGAGAGAGAGAGAGAGAGAGAGAGAGAGAGAGAGAGAGAGATACTATTGGTCATCTGCATCCACCACTCTCTCCTGTACAATTTCCATCCAAATTTTGTAGCAAGTGTGAAAGACCATTTACGACACCAAGACTTCCCTCAGTCCTCTCTCTCCACTTACGTGAAATTCTAAGGAGCACTCATCCCTCCACTAGCCTGTTTCCTCACTGTAAAGTGGAGATCAGCTTGTCTGCCCTACCTACTGCCAAAATCTCACTCACTCATCATCCATCTACCTCCACCTCCACAGAACCGATATTGAGTGCCTATCATTCAAGAGACTACCATAGCCCTGAAGATGCGGCAACAAATCTAGAAAGGGATTCAGTGGTAGATAAGACTGATCGTCTCTGCCCAGGGACAGCTTCCAGTCTAAAGGGGAGAAGGACGTTCAACATGTCAGCACACAGACAATGATTTAATGGTCACGCTAAGAAACATCAAGAAGCACAGAATGCTATGGACGCAAAATGGAAGGGAACTGGGGAGATGGTTCAGTGAGAAAGGTGTTTGCTTTGGAAATGAAGACCTGAGTTCAAATCCCCAGAACCCATTTAAAAGCTGAGTGAGCATGGCATCCTGCTGGAAATCCCAGCACAGAAGAGGGAGACAAATCCCCAGAGCATGGCAGCTAGCCAGACTAGCCAAATGTGCAAGTTCTGGGTTCAGTGAGAGATGAGAGATGCTACCTCAATATCGAGAGTAGGAGAGCATTTGAAGAAAATACCTGACATCACCCAATGTCAACCTCAGGCTTCCATGCCACATACGAGCATGCGCACACACACACACACACACACACACACACACACACACACACACACACGCATATGCAAGGGAACTTGCATACACACACAGAGAAAGGGGAATATAAAGAACCAGTCTTTGTGTTGTTACTGTTCTTCATGCAGAACTGAACTTGGCACCAAACAAGGACATCCCCCTTGTTTCCTTGCAGACAGACAGCTGGACACAGACATTTTATTCAGGACATACCAAGAGACAAACAGAAAAGGTGACTGTGACTCACCCCCCATCCACTCCTAAGACTTACCTGTACATGCAGTGGGCAGCAGTCACTACCCAGTGGGGTGCCAGCACAGAGCCCCCGCACGTGTGCCGGGAGCCAAGCATCACACTCACTTGCCACGGCCAGCGCCCAGAAGCCACGGCCTGACCGCCAACTATTCGAGAAGCCAGAGGCCTTGCCCCACACTCTGCCAACAGAAAAGGGTAGGCTGGAAAGAGACAGTGCTGGGTGCAGAGGGCCTGTGCCGACAGTTCTCACTTGTCATTCCTGATTGTAAGTAGGGGACAGGAAGATGAGTGTATTGATGACTTCAGCCCGTGCACCTGCACAGGGACCAGGTCTGTGAGGTCTATGGAGCTCTACTACCCATTCCACTGTACAAGTCAACGTGTCCAGTGTGATGGGTATGAAAAGGGACTAATAGACAGGCAGGCAGGCATTGGATGGTGGGTGAAGGAACAATGTAAGCTGTTTATCATTTGACTCTAATTCACTACCCACAGTCTCTTGAAGCTGCTGGGAGAGCTTATATATTTACAGCCAGTAGTAATTCCACCTACAGGGCCCTTCAGAAGGAAGGGCAGGGTGGCAGTAGTGACGTAGAGAGACCATTAGCCCAGCATAGTGGCTATGACAGAGTGACACATGTGACACATGACAGAGACTTAAAAGGACTCTTCTATCTGGGCAGGTCGTATCTGCAAGGAGCTCAGCAGAAAGATAGGCAGGTAGGTAGCCAAGGACACTCCAACCCAGCTCACAGGCACACACATAGAAACCTGAGCAGGCCCCTTCATACAGTTCTTCCACACTCAGGAGAACTGGAAGACTCCCTTCCTCCCACTGCCAAGTTCCTGGACACAGAATATGACTTACCAGAACATTTGAGAGAAACAATTCGGCCAGAAGGACAGTTAGAGCTGCAAGACAGGAGTGTCCCTAAGAAGCTAGGCGGTGCCACCCAAAGGCCACGTACACCCAAAGGTGTGGAGAGTGGTCAGGGGGTTCTCCACAGTTTTGTTTGGTTTTCTTGAGATAGTGTGTCATGTGACCCAGGCTAGACCCAAATTTACTCTACAGCCAAGGACACCTGTGTACATGACCTTCTTGCCACAGCTTCCCGAGTACTAGGATTACAGGTATGCACTGCCATGCCCAGCCTGTCTCCGTAGTTCTAAAGGTCATGCTGTAGTCCCAACCTTAAGATGCTACCATTTTTTACCGTTTTCTTCCCACCCCTCACAAACACCCAGGCCCCTCCTATAACAGCAGCCTGCCCATTCTGCCCCAGCAACCAGAGGGAAACAGAAAGCCTTCACAGTCCTGGAAGATCTGTTTGGATAAGGTCCATATTTACAACAGAGAATTGACAGATGAGAATGCCCAGCTGTTTCCACATGCTCTGAGTAAACAGGTGCTCAGCGGGTAAATGAATGGCCACGGCATGAATGAGTGAATAGGGCCTTACACCCAGGCTTCTTCCAGGCCCAGCCTCTTCTCTGTCCCAGGCCCTTTAGCTAGGGCCTGCAGAGCCCTGCTCTATCTACTTCTTGTGTCCCCTCTTCCCCCTTAGCATAGCCTCAACTCCCTTTAGACCCAACATTCTTGTCTCTCCCTTCCCATCTCTTCCTTTCAGCAGCCCAATCCCTGGTCTACTTGGTTTCTATTTTCCTAACCCTGTAGCCCTTCTACCCTCCTGGAGGACCTGGGAATCTCACTGAGGGAAAGGGACAGCTGGGGTCACTCTGTCTGTAATGCATTCCTGAGAATGGATCTGGAGCTTGGAAGAATGGTCCAGATGAGTAGGCCAACATGGCTTCAGAGCAGGGATGAGGCCTCTGCCTGCATCTCACCCTGTGGCTTCGGGCAGTTTGAAGGACCCCAGGCTGGGCAACAACCTCTCAGCTTGTGCTGTCTAGAGTACGGTGAGAGTTTGGGTCCATTTTGAGTCCCTTTCTTTTGGACACTATTCGATTTTCTCCGGAGATACCAGAATTATCCAAGCAAAGCTCAGCCACACGGGTCCCTTGACTTGGAGTCATGAATCTAGCCCCAAATGTGTGTTGGCTGTTTATCGGTCACATTGCCCTGGATAAGACTGTTTAACCTCACTGAGCCTCAGTCTCTCTACCTGTAAAAGTGAATTATGGTTTGAACACAAAATAACCCCCCAAAAACTCATAGGCAGGGTACCTGGTCCTCATCCCATAGCACCATTCACCTAACCCACAGAGCCCTACCTGGGCTGCCACGCCTCCTGTAGGAGGTCTCCCAGTCCAGCAGACAGCTGAGCAAACTCCTGGTATCTGGCGAGCTTGATGTCAGACAGATTCACTGCCTTGTGCTGAGTGAGCCTTGGCAGAGGAAGAGAAAACGGGGGAGCCACTTTCAAACTGAGGCATGAATGAGGTCACGTGGTCAGAACTACACTGTGCACGGGCTGTGCCAGCCCTGTGAATGAGCAAGACCATGATGGCGACTTCTGAGATCCCCACTCCCCACTCCAGTGCCCCCACCAAGCCATCCAGCCCTGCAAGTCTGGCTGCTACCTGAGGTGCCCGAGACTCTGGCAAATGCGCATGCCCAGGGCAGGGGTCCAGCCCTCGTGGCATACCAGGAGCCAGCTTGGCCGAGTTTTTACTTGTACTTCAAGCAGGAGATCCTCGCCATTTATTCTGAAAGATACTGAAACCACAGGGTGAAAGCTTTCCTGCTGCCAGGGCGGGGTGAGACAAGAGGAGCTGGGCACACGGATCACCCCGGCTCAGTTTCCCCACTTCCCTGGGTGTCTGGTCAGCACAAAACACAAGATAACACATTTTATAGATGTTTTCAGTTCCGTGTTTTGACTGTGTGCTTTAGAAGGTGCTCTGAGGCCAGTGAGATTACTCAGCAGGTAAAGGCACTTGTCATCAAGCTTGACAACCTGGGCTGAATCCCCAGAACCCACATGATAGAAAGAGAACCAACAAATTGCCCTCTGACCGCCACATTCCTTCAGTGGCATGTGCACACACACATGAACTATATAAATAGGGGTATTCTGTCACACTCTTTATCACAACTGCCCAACACTATGAGAAGGCAGTTAGTTACCACCCTCAGCAGAGGGAGTACCAAGGCACAAAGGTGAACGCAATTTGCCCAAGATCATAGGGTCAACAAGGGATGGATCCAGGACATAAGCCAAGTCTCCTGAATTTAAATATTGTAACGGTGATAGTTAATATTTATCAACTGCTTTTTTTGTCTATGTTGTTACAGATGGAATTTTTCATATACACATTCTCTCTCTCTCTCTCTCTCTCTCTCTCTCTCTCTCTCTCTCTCTCTCTCCTAGATTGAAACTCCAATTCCTCGATGTAACTGTGTTTGGAGATAGAACCTTGAAGAAAGTGACTAAGATTAAACAAAGGACTTGTTCTACAGTTTGCTTGGTATAGGGCTTGCCTAGCATGCACATACCCCTGGGTTTGAGGTCTAGTGCTGTATAAACTGGGGGCGGCGAGGGGGGGGGACCTGCCTTGTAATCCCTACACTCTGGAGGTGGAGGCAGGAGGAGGCCATGCTCAAGCCCTCTTTGGTTAGAGGACAGCTTGGAGACATTAGATACTTAACTAAAAAAAAAAAAATTTAAAAAGATGACATGAGCTCACGGGGTGCTGGTCCAGTAGGGTCAGCATCCTCATAGAAGATGGCGGCTCATTCTTTCTTTCCTTCCCCCACCTCCCAGCAAACAGAAGACAGTGGGAGGATACTGTGGGGAGCCAGGAAGAGAGCCTCTTTGTAACTGGACCTCTAGCATCCAGACTGTGAGAAAATAAACGTGTGCCCCTCCCCCACCTGTAACGCTGTGTTCTGGCAGGCCAGCCGACTAATACAGAGGTTCAGAACTAAGCTTCTTTTATATATTTGCACACTTTATTACAACCTCATGCAGCAAATACTTTTATTCCATTTCCATTGTATATAGAAAGAAATGGAAGCTCAAAGAAATCATGTACTGAAGACCATGCATCTAGCAAAAAATAAGAAAACCCAGCCTTGATCTAACTAACTTCTCGAACTTTTTCTAACCCCTCAGTCTTTGGGCAGCATTATACTGTGTGACCCCCAACTCTTACCCAAAAGAAGGGATAGTGGGGACAGTCAAAGGACAATATGGAATGATGTCCCCAGATGTCCAGATGTCCCTATTGTTCACATACTAGCACCCTATACTAGCTCCCTTTCCCCTACACTACTAGCTCACACTACCCTAAATGACAAGCTTCCATCTCTTCTACTGGCCTGACCCCCTAGTCATACCCCAGCTAAAGGTCAGGACACTCCTCAGGGATGCATACAAATCCTGAATCCAAGATTAATGATGCCAGATGGACCTTGTCACCACCCTTATCCGGGTAGAAGAGACAGATGGGTGGTAACAAGCTGCTAGTCCTTCATTTTGGTCCAGAAGCTATAAAGGGTCCTGAGCTGGGTGAAGGGCTCGTTCCTGTATCTTTGACGGGGTGGCCCACCTGTTTTGAGAAGAGATGGGAGAAGCTCTTCCTCACTGCTGATTCCTGGACAGTTCAGAGTCATCTCCTCCTCCTGCAAGGTCCCAGAGACAGGTGGAGAGGCAGCCGGCCATAGATACAGTACTTCAGGGAAGCACAGAGAGTCACAGAAATGTTGGGGATGGGGAGGAAAGCCTCCAGAGGGGTTCAAGGTGCCTAGCCAGCCAGTACTGCAGTCGGGGTAGGCCTGCCTCCTAGAGAGTCCCTATCAGTCACATTGCCTATAGACAGACCCCAATCAATCTGTAAGGGGGCACAGGACTGTGTCGGACTATCCTGTGTTTCTGTTTGTCTGTTTGTCTCTATCTCACTAGGAACAATTTCTAGGGGAAAAAAACTGACTAAAACCATAGATCATCCACACAGTGACAGGACTGTAGGACCAAGCTGTTCCCTCTGACCCCTAAATCCCTCCTGTTTGGGGTAAGCCTTCCCTGTCTTGCTGTTCACACAGCACAGAGGGTGGGGCTTGTTCATCTCTATATAGTGCCTGTTCAGCACCCGCGTTAGTCTCCTAGCTTCCCCCAGATCCCGTCCTCCTCTCTCCAGACAAAAGGGCCCAGCACTGACCTAGGAGCCATGAGCCGACACCCGCTCCAGCCAGCAGCCCCAGGGCTCCCAGGACCACACAGCCATGTTGCAGACAGCACCAGCGTTGGGACTCAGAGGCTATGACGAGAACAGAGAGTTGCCTGGGTTTCCTGCTTCTGCTAGCAAGCTTTACACAACCTTGAGGGACCAGTACATTCTAACAGGAGCCTGGCCCTGCCTCATGGGCTCAAAGGGGTAGAGGCAGGTTCTGATCCCTGAAGCCCAGCTCCCATTTGGTCCTGAAGTGGGGAATAGAGCAAGTAGGGGGTAAGAATGAGATGTCCCTCATCCTCACATTGACCCAAGAAGAGCATAAGGGATAGAGAAAGATCATCCTTTGCTCACCCCATCCTGTCCCTCCCTAATGGCCCAGTGTGACCTACTGGGTTGTCGCTGGTCTCCCAACTCTGTTCTGAGTATCCCAGGTCCAGGATCCTCTTCTGTGCACCGAAACTCCATTGGGCCTTGGTCATCCAGTGTTGGACTCTGAAGAAATAGTTGTTGGAAATCCAGCATCCCTACCTACACCATGGCTGCCAAAAGAAGGCCCAGCCCTCACCAAGTTCTAGTTTCTTTTTTTTTTTTTCTTTTTTTTTTTTTTTTTTTTTTTTTGGTTTTTCAAGACAGGGTTTCTCTGTGTAGCTTTGCGCCTTTCCTGGAACTCACTTGGTAGTCCAGGCTGGCCTCGAACTCACAGAGATCCGCCTGGCTCTGCCTCCCGAGTGCTGGGATTAAAGGCGTGCGCCACCACCGCCTGGCCCAAGTTCTAGTTTCTAATCTCAGCCCTGCCCCTGAGGCTAACTGTGAGTCTCTACTTACCTCAGAGAGTCCTATCCAAGCTTTTTTTGCTCTCCTGGAGCCCCTGACCCTACTGACGTCACTCTCACATGACCGCAACAGCAAAGGAAAACTGGAATCCAGACTTGCTCCACTCCAAAGCCCATGTTGTTCATCAACCGTGTCCTATTCCTGCCCCCCATGAGCATCAAAAGGGCACCCCCTGAGGTCTGTCAACATCCCACTCTAGGCACCTTCATCCCTTTTCCTCTCGGAAAAAGAGAACACACACACACACACACACATACACACACACACACACACACACACACACACACACACACACACACACGCCATTCGTTCCCCCCAAAGTATTTGGCCTAAGTGCGTAAGACACCAGAGGAGACACTATAAGGAATTCAGGATAAATCAGCATGAACTGGAATTCCTCAAATCCTAAATCTTGTCCCAAAGACAAGTCATAGCACATGTCAAATGACCACAGAGAGTTTGACTGAAGCACCAACAATATTCAAAAAAATTAAGAGATGATTTCTCACCAACAAGATCAATGAAGCCTTCTAGAGGGTGTCAGTCTCCAAGGCAGTGTCCTCCTGGGTGAGTAGGACTGGAGCTGGTGTGTTTCTATTAGGTATTGTGTGGTCCAGGCAAAGGGTGCTGAGGAAGCAAAGACAGGGTGGTTTAGAAAGCAGAGAGCAGAGTAACTCGCATGTGTACCAGAAGCTCTTGACCACGAAGAGCGATGAAATAAGGTAATTGACAAGCACAGAACAGTTCATAACTAAGTCCACAGCCTACCCTGTGAACTTGGATAACTCAGACTATCACTCCAAACTTCCATTTTATCATTCATAAAATAAGAGTGATAATTCCTACTTCCTAATGAGCAAATCCCTCCCCTAGTGCCCTCTAGCTGCAGCTGGCAAGGGGCAGGGCAAGCCCAACCCACAGGAAGGGCTTAGGTCACTGACCTGGCCATTGTTCTCCTTGTTACCAAGCCAGAGCAATCTTTCTAAGATGCAATTGTGAGCATGGTGGTCCAGTCTTTAAAGTGCCCCATAATCTTTGCGGCCTCGGCATCAGGGTAAGCCTTCACTCCATAGCTCCTAGGCTTTTATCATCTCACCTTCCCTCATCTCTCCATCCCACCAGAGGCGGGCCATACTTTCCCAGGAGAAACATAGTTCATGGTGTGTGTCCTAACACACATACTCCATCTGTGCTCAGAGATGAGAGCCAAGGACAGTAGGAGTGGGAAAGCCAAAGCAGAAGTAGAGGAGTGGCCATAGGCATGTGTGGTTCTTCTCTGGGGGTGTAGTTCCTCTTGAGTGGATACTCCCACCAGTCAGAAATCCAGGGCCCATTTTAGAAAGAATTCCAAGGTGTGTCCAGCCTTTCCTCTTGTCTCAGTATCCCAGAAGCTACGCTTCAAGGCCAGCCTCTGAACAGATCACCTTACTCAGGCACAGACCCACCTCAAAATGCACCTGCCCAAACTCACATGGTAGCCTGAAAACACAGGCCTTCAATGGGAAGAAACCCCTTTGGTGTGCTAAGTAGGAGGCGATTTAGTGCTTTGCTCAGAATAGCCAAGGGCAAACTGCATTATCAGCCCAGAGTAGGGACCACAAGAGAAGAAAATGAAAGGCAGTCTCTGGAGAGATTGCTAGCTCCACAGCCCCTGCTAGGATGCAATCACTGTACCAGAGCTGCCAGAGGAGGCTCTTCCATCAGCCTAGCATCCCAGGGAGGAGGGTGTGTGAGCAGGGATGGAGGGATGGCATGGGACACAACCTTACCGTGTAACTCAGTTGCATTGATGTAAAGCTGTAAGGTCTGCTGGGCAGGGCGCGGCGCCTGTCCTCCTGTCTGGATTGAGTCAACACCCCAGCCAGCATGGTTGGAGGATGATGTCTCCCTGGTTCACACACAGCCCCTCCCCTTGTCTCCCACCCCTACACACATAGACACGCGCCAGAGAGACAATGAACTATGCTCAGGTCTCCTGAATAGGCCCGTTGTTGTAGGGAATTGGGGCCAAGGCTGGGCTGGGCCTGGCAGCCCCAGTCCCTCCTGTCTGCTAACTGGAAGCTTGGAAACAGAAAAACGGAGGGGGGGTGGGCAGCAGGACTACTGTTGCTTAGCAATCAGGTCCCCTGTGCCAAAAAATGTGCCTCATACATGCTAGCACAATTCCCCCTTCTTGCTGACAGGGCTGCACTAGACAGAGTGATATTAGCACTTGTGGAAATGTTTCTGACTCTGGTGGAAGCTGGCCTTCCCAGCAGTCTCAGGCTGTCACCATGCTGGGGCTAATAGGTGACGGTGAGGAATCTTTGTCACCTCTCTCTCAGCCATGGCTGTGCCCCTCACCTGATTGCTAAGAAGTGAGGCCTCCCCACCCTGTTTGCCCCTGGGATCCAGGAGTGGTCCTTTGGAGCTTTCTTGCTTCCCTGAGATCCAGGAGAGGTCCCTTAGTGCTATCTTGCCTCAAAGTTCAAGGTAACATAGATGATCCCTGGACACACCTGGGAGCCACTGGAGGACAGCGAATAATCTTCCAGTCTGCCTCTCAGGGATCCCTCAGACCAGAAGGAAAGCTCGGGGAGTTAAAGAAGCCAGGGTTCAGGGAAAAGACAGTGCACCTCACAACAAAGGCTGAAGCTGGCAGACTTGGAAAAGAACAGAGCATTGATATTCCTGAACCTTGGCTGAGTGATACATTGTGTACCCTAATAAAATTTATGTGAAGACCAGAGAACAGAACAAGCCACTAGATCAAACATAGAGGCCAGGCAGTGATGGCACATGCCTTTAATCCTAGCACTCGGGAGGCAGAGATCTGGTTGAATCTCTGTGAGTTCAAAACCACCCAGGACTACATGAGATTGACTCAGTATAGGAGAGAAACACAGCCAGGCTGTGGTGGCACACACCTTTAATCCCAATACTTGGGAGTCACATGCCTTAAATCCCAGCCCTAGGAAAGTTGAGACAGGAAATGATATGGGGCGGAGAAAGGTATATAAGGCATGAGGAGACAGGAACTAAAAAGTCTTTCGGCTGAGGAAAGCTGTTCAGGCTGAGGAGTCCTAGAGGTAAGAGGTGGCTTGTTCCTTTGTCTCTCTGATCTTTCAGCATTCACCTCAATATCAGACTCCGGGTTTGGTTGTTTTGTTGTTGTTGTTGTTGTTGTTGTTGTTGTTTTAAAAAAAGACCATTTAGCAATTCAAATTACACTTGGCTGGTTGAGGCTTTTGTTGAAATAGACATGAAGACTTCATTCTGCCCAGGGAGATTATGGGCCTGTGTTCCGTTTCCTTGGGCCAGTCAAGGAAGTAAATTAACTGTATTGTATTACTTTTGCTTTTAACTTTACAGCAAGTTAAATGCTGTTTCATGTGTCTCAAAGCTTGCGATGAATATTGGAGATAGGAGATAGTTAACTGTCTATCTTTCTTTTTAAGATTTATGCACTCATATGTGTCTGTGTAAGCGAATGCTTCATGTATGCAGGTGCCATCAGAGGCCAGAAGGAGGGCACTAGATCCTCTAGAGGTGGTTGTGAGCCCCACAGTGTGGGTGCTGGGAACTGAACTGGGGTCCTCTGCAAGAGCAGCAAGCACTCTTAACTGCCGAGTCATCTCTCCAGCCCTAACCGTACTCTTACCTGTGTTTTCCTTTAGATTTTGCTAACTTGGGGTCCGAAAGGCTCCACTGACTGTATTTGCTGTCATCAGTTTATCCTCTAGCTTTGTGGCCATCCTAGGGCCCCAGCTGCTCTTCTGGTTCTCCTTAAATGGCTTTTTTTTTTTTTTTCCTCGAGACAGGGTTTCTCTGTGTAGCTTTGCACCTTTCCTGGATCTCGCTCTGTAGACCAGGCTGGCCTTGAACTCACAAAGATCCACCTGGCTCTGCCTCCCAAGTGCTGGGATTGAAGGTGTGTGCCACCACCGCCTGGCTATTCTTGGCTTTTTAAGGGATGTAGTTCTGGATGACTTGCCACTCTTTACGTAGACCAACCTAGTCTTGAACTCATGGAGATCCTCCTGCCTCAGCCTCCTGAGTGCTGAAATTAAAGGCGCGCACCACCACATCTGGCCTGGTTGGTAGAGCAGAGACGAGCCGTTTGAGTATCACTTCCTGAAATTCCATCACTGAACATTGTGAGCTGCCTGTTTGAGACTCTCCCAACTCCCGAACTCTTGCCCACCCCACCATTATTACTGCTGAGCTTCTCCTGTGCCAACCATGCTGTCCCTTTTCACTTCTTTTCCTCATACATTTAGTGAATCCATACACAATGACAAAGAGACAGAGATCCTCCATGATGTACAGACACAGAGGAGAGAACTAGTGGCCAGAGATGAGACTCCCTAGCTGGTCACTGAAGACTCCTAGAGCAGTACTCTTCAGCCCACAAACTTGGGTATGTCATGAATGAGCCTGGGTAGGGAAGTTAAATAAGTCACAGGCTTGGAGTCCATAGGCTAGGCTAGGAACCAATAGAAATAAGTTATTTGTGAAAAGTAAAATTACAATGATATGAACATAGAAGTATAGGAGAATGGGGGAATAGTTGATTCTTTGTCCGGGGAACCCAGAGAGGTCTTCTCAGAGGAGGGGACATTTGGACTGAGTTTTGAGGGGGTGGGAAATGGCAACAACAGAAAAGGGCATTTTGAATAGTCCTGAGTGATGTCTGTAAAACTGAAAGAGAAAAGTCTCTCCTCCATAAATGCAGTAAGACAACTTGGGGGGGGGGGGGGAGTTAGAATCAAGTCTTCCAAAGTCCTGGAAATTACTCAGAGAGTTATAGCAATCTGGAAAGTGTTATTTGAAAGATGGAATATACGGTGAGCATTGTGCATTTTAACTGGCTGGAATCCCATATCCCTCACTCTAGCTCCACAGTAGCCTTGAGAACCATTATCCCATAACAACAATGGAGACAGCGGCCGGGCAGCCAGAAGAAGGGAGAACACAGGCTTGTAGCCCTGAACAACCTTCTCAGAGAGCTGTCCTTATTTGACCTGTCTGGTGGGTCCCTGGTAGATCTCATCTGCAACAATGCCTTCCTCCGATCTAACTTGGAGCTTTACCTGTTCCAATCTCTTTTTTTTTTTTTTTTTTTTTTTTTTACTTAAAGGCCAGGGGAATGGGGGCTGGGAGGGTGCAATTGTTAGACCGTATGGTTGTCTGAGGTAGTGGGCAATAGTTTGTCACAATAAACTATATTAAAACCCTTAAAGAAGAGTCTGGGATATGAGATGCTGCTAAGAGACCGAAGAGCTGTAATGTACTCCTGGACTCCAGAAAGCCACGTACGTGCTGAGACCTGTGCACGTGTCCATAAAAGGCTGACATAAGGAAAAACTCCTGCCCTCTTACCTCTGACGACACTCGAGACTCTGCACAAGCAGGAAGGCTCAGCGGAGCCCCTCTGCAAAGACTGGGAGACTTCCTGGTAACACGAACGCAAGAAAGTCTCTGTCCAATCATGAGCACAACACTAAACAGAGACTGCAGTGGTCATGTGACAAAGAATACAGCCTTATAAAACTGGATCTGTAAAGTCACTCGTCAAACAAGCAACACCAAGAACAAGCTCTAAGGACAGGGAAGACTCTGACTCTCAGAGTTCCTGTGCTGTATCATTTGAAATTCAGTTTTGTTTTGTTTTGTTATAATTTATTTTTATTTTATGTGCATTGGTGTTTTGCCTGCATATATGTCTGTGTGAGGGTGTCAGGTCCCCTAGAACTGGAATTGCAGACAATTGTGAGCTGCCATGTGGGTACTGGGAATTGAACCCCGGTCCTCTGGAAGAGCAGTCAGTGCCCCTAACCGCTGAGCCATCTCTTCAGCCCTGAAATCCAGTTTTTGAGGCTAATGTAGTGGTTTGAACAAAAATGGCCCCCATAGCCTCACAGGGAGTGGCATTATTTGAAAGGATTAGGACATGTGGCCTTTTTGGAGTGGATGTGGCCTTGTTAGAGGAAGTGTGTCATGGGGGTGGGGTGGGCTTTGAGGTTTCAGAAGCTGAAGGCAGGCCCACTGTCTCTCTTCCTGCTGCCTGCTGATCTGGATGTAGAGCTCTGGCACCGTGTCTGCCTGCACGCCGCCATGACAGCACACTAAACCTGTGAACCTGTAAGCCGGTCCCAGTTAAATGTTCTCCTTTATAAGAGTTGTCATAGTGTTAAAATATTACAAAACCAAAGAATTGCCATGGTCCTGGTGTCTCTTCAAGCAATTAAAAACCCTAAGACAGCTGGAGAGATGGCTAAATGGTTAAGAGCATGTGATGCTCTTCCAGAGGACCCGAGTTTGGTTCACACATGTCAGGCAGCTCACAACCACCCATAATTCCATCTCCAATGGATCCAACACCCTCTTCAAGCCTCTGCAGACCCACACACAGACACATACACAGAATTAAAAATAAAATCTTTTTTTAAAAAAATAGGATAAAATTAAATATAGTTTCCAACAACAAATTATGAGTCACTTGAAGAAATTAGAAAATAAGGCACATATATAGATGTGGGGGAGGGGACTCAATCACTAGAAACTGTCTCTGACGAACTCAGACATTAGAAAACCCCGTGGATTCTGCAAAAGGGTCTGCCCCCTTTCTGATGTGACCTGCATAGTCCCCAAGTAAGGCATATAAGAAGCCTCTCTAGAATCAAGTATCTGGATAAAGGGTAATAGTGTTTATTGGAAGCATTAAAAGAACTCCTAGTCTGTTGCACACATGAGCTCACACTGGCTGTGACTGCATACACAAGATCTGCATAAGATCAAGCCAGCCAAAATATCAGCACAGACAAGGAGAGGGGTTCATAAAGACCCACCCCCTAGCTAGGAAGGTATTGGCAGTTGATGGCTACTGGAGAAAGAAAAGTAAGTTTTCTCCAGGAATCCAGCCCATGAAAGTCTATCCATGTCCCAGTAGATGGTCCTATACCCATGCATATACAGACAGTACTAAATGGACTTACTGGGTTTTGAGAGAGGGAGAGGGAGAAGGAGAGGGAGAGAGAGAGAGAGAGAGAGAGAGAGAGAGAGAGAGAGAGAGAGAGAGAGAAGAGGAAGAGGAGAGGGAAAAGTGGGAAAGTAGAAGGTGAATTGGATGAGAGGAAATATGGGATGTATTTGATTAAAACACATTATGTTTGGTGGTGGTGGTGCATGCCTTTAATCCCAGCACTTGGGAGGTAGAGCCAGGAGGATCTCTGTGAGTTCGAGGCCAGCCTGGGCTACAGAGTGAGTTCCAGGAAAGGCGCAAAGCTACACAGAGAAACTCTCTCTGAGGGTGGGGGGGTGGGGGGGATGGGGGGGATGGGGGGGTGAGGGAGTGGGGATGGGGGGTGGGGGGATGGGAAAGCTGGGCGGTGGTGGCACACCATTGAGTTCCCCTGAGTCCTATTCTAGTTGGAGTTGGTGGTGTGGCTGTACTTTGCTAGGATGGCAGGACATCAGGGCTGCTGAGACCAGCTCTGCCCTCTTACAGAGTAGATTCCACACCAAACGGGCCTTGTCACTCTCATCAGCCTCCTCTGCCTAGCATTCAGAGCCATTCTGGTCCTCTGTGACTGTTTACCACATGGGCAGAATGCTTAACTCTAGCTTGAAGCAAGAATGAGTCTCGAATATAAAAGTGAAGGAGTCACGATCAAGCAGTGTGCGGGCATTTGAATAAGGGTGACAGCTCCTTAAATCATGTGCCCTATCTGAAAGCACCTAAAGCACAAGCCCTCTAGATGGAGGCCCAGGGGCCTACGCTGCCACCTGGTAATCTGAGGTAGCCTCACCCTAGTCCTCGCCTGGTTCCCTTGCCACCTCCCACGGACAACTGCCTGGTCCACCAGGCCCACTTCTGCACGTGAACTTCCACTCACGAGTCTCGACATGAGTGTTTCATTTCCCTCTTCAGTCACTACCCTCAAGAGCATCAAGGACCTTTCTCAACTTCCTTTACATGGTCCCTGGAATCCGAAGAGAAAACACAATGTTCTTCTCTTTCACCCAAATGGAAACATCAAATTCTAATTCATATGGATTTCTTGGGCTTATAAAGTTTGTAGATTGAAAACGCTAGTCCCAACCTCTCTCCTTTCAGAGGGAAAACAGAAGTTCCCAAAGGTAGAGAGCACACAAGCTCAGGCCTTCTGACTTCCTGTCCAGACTCTTTGCCTATGCCAAGCCATGCATATCTGCACGAGTCGGATATTCACTCCGAGGGAAGAAACCCCGCCTGTGGACGAATGCTCTGGTCAGCATTCATGGACTCTCACAGTAATCACCACC